>NC_138978.1:73632759-74232759 GCF_964341445.2 Mesoplodon mirus | reverse complement strand
CAACCTTTGGGTGCATATTGTGTGTACAGTTGGAAAAGGAAAAAAAGAAACAATGACAACATAAGCATGGAAACATGTGTTGTACTCCTATAAAACAGATTTGCACATGAAAAAGTACTAAGAAATCTTCCTAGCCCAATTTTTGTTTTCCTCTTCAGAAGGCAGATGAACAAAGTTTCAGCTGAACAGCTTAGTCTGTAAAGGAGCAATATTAGAAGCTCAACAATTAGGGCTTCCCTGGTGGCGCAGTGGTTGAGAATCTGCCTGCTAATGCAGGGGACACGGGTTCGAGCCCTGGTCTGGGAGAATTCCACATGCCGCGGAGCAACTAGGCCCGCGAGCCACAACCACTGAGCCTGCGCATCTGGAGCCTGTGCTCTGCAACAAGAGAGGCCGCGATAGTGAGAGGCCTGCACACCGCGATGAAGAGTGGCCCCTGCTTGCCACAACTAGAGAAAGCCCTCGCACAGAAACGAAGACCCAACACAGCAAAAATAAATTAATTAATTAATAAACTCCTACCCCCAACATCTAAAAAAAAAAAAAAATCTCAACAATTAGAAATGTTCTACTGAGTGCTCATTTTATATACTGTCTTCCTCTCAGCCCCAACAAAGTTTCTCTTTGCAAGTGGAAAATTCCTCTTTTGCTTGTGAGCATAAATCTAAGTAATACCCTGTGAACATTTGGGTTGAATGAAAAACAAGATAATAGCAAAGTTTTCGCCTCATAATTTTATTATAATAGGTAAGTTAAAAAATAATGTTTAAGAGATGTTTTAAGAGACTTGTGCTTTTAAAATTTTACAGGGAAAAGCAGACTGTTGAAAATAAGTTGCTAAGATATGGTGGAGACAGGTGTAGGGTTTGAGCAGAAAGAATCTGACTAAAAAGAAATGTATGTGTTCCGTATTTATTGTGTAAACACCTAGAAATGTGAATTCATGTTGAAACCCTTGGAAATCTAAGGCATTAAATGTAATAGCTAGTTGGTTTTAGAGTGGTCATATGATAATGCCACCATCAGTTACAGCTTTTCAAATGACATATTTCAAATGACTTGTAACAGCTATAGAGGGAATGGAATTGCCAGTCAATTCAACTTCCTCCCACCAATTCTTTCCCTATTCTTCTCAAAAGTCAGAATGTACAGGGACAGATTGTATTTGCATGGGTCATAAAGATAATAAATTAATCTGAAACTGAAACTGAGATGCAAAGGCAACAATTATAGTGATTGGAGCACTCATCTGAATCTCAGTGCTCAGGATATTTTTAAAGTGAAGAGTCAATTACTACAGAAAAAAAAGTTAAAGATGAAGTATTTAATATTGAAAGAAAGGAACCCAACTAAGTTTGTTTGAAGACAATAACAAAAACACCTTAGGCTAGTAACAAATGAACGGTGTATCCATTGCCCAGGTCAAGAGAAGGTTAACTGATGATGTACAGATAAACTGAGTTCTATTCTGAATTTAGCCTGCTAAATATATTCATAATCTCTTTGTTCCATTTGTCTTCCAATGTAGCTGCACTATCACTAATAGCCTTTGTATACTTTGAGTTGAATAGAATGTGTTCCTAGCTGCACTCAGTGTTGCTGGACCCAAACCCAAGGAGACTGATGGAGAGCCCTTGCAGAATGGCCTTGAGTAGAGTGCCCCATTGTGAAACCATTCAGGACTGAGTTATGGCATATTGCTAATATGCCAGCATGGCTCTGATATTTGTAATTTCAGCTGTATTTAAATAAAAATAATCTTTTTCATTTCTCTTAAGTAAAAACAAAGCAAAATACCTCATACATTTCTGTTTTCTCAACTTTCTTGAAGAGGAAAATAGGTAGGAAAAAGCAGTAGATATAGCTAAATGAAAAGATCCATGAATAAGGTTTAATGAGCATTTGCCCACAGTGTGTAAGATCTGTAGTATTGTAACTTTAAAAATCCAAGTTATTATACTTGAACATTGTTAGTCTATGATGTACTTGAGCCTCTTTCCTTAGTTCACCAAATCTTCCTAGTTAAGTATCTTACTCTACATCTTGTCAATTAAAATTGACAGGCTGGTAGCCAAATATTGAAAATGAATCCTAATTTTCCAACTGTATTGCATGTGTACACTGATTTTTATTTATTTATTTATTTATTTATTTATTTTGTGTGTGTGTGTGTGTGTGTGTGTGTGTGTGTGTGTGTGGTACGCGGGCCTCTGAATGTTGTGGCCTCTCCCGTTGAGGAGCACAGGCTCCGGACGCGCAAGCTCAGCGGCCATGCCTCACAGGCCTAGCCGCTCCGCGGCATGTGGGATCTTCCCGGACCGGAGCACGAACCCGTGTCCCCTGCATTGTCAGGCGGACTCTCAACCACTGCACCACCAGGGAAGCCCCTGATTTTCTTTTTAACAAGAAACATTTCCATTTTCACAGTTTCTCTTACTGAGAAATTATCCAAATCCTTTGAAGTTCATGGTAATTAGCCTTTGTTTTTTCCAGAAAAACTACTGTGATGAAAAATTATAATTTTTCTCATAATGATTCTCCTAAAAGTACTTTTCTGCAGTGTTCCCAACTGATGCTTAATGTTGTGTTTCATGATAAAATATATGAACTGTTGCAATTTCATAAAATAATTAGGTTGAACAATATCCATAGCACTCAAAATTGATTTACAAGAAAATGTCTACTCTTTCTATCTTCAAGTTACCCAAGAAAGAAATATCTTAGCACTGGAATTCAATTTGGAAACACAATGGAAAAGCAAAATAAAATTGAAAAATAACAGTCAAGAGACTTTTTTTCTCCGAGTATGTGTGTTTCCCAAAAGTACCACTTGGGGAACTGTATAATTTCAGAAGTGTTTTCCAGAGGGAGAGACAGATTTTTTTCCTTCCAGGTTGGTGCAACTACTATTAGTTTAATGGGTTACTGAAAAGTGGCAGGCACTCAAATTAACAAATGGATATGGGCTTCTAGTGTGGACATTACCTCCTTCAATTTAATCTAATTTGCACCAAATAAATGCCTTGAGATATTTGTTGTATTGGAATGGCAGATGTTAATAAAATAACATCCACAGTAGTAAGCAGAGCACATAAATTGTCTGGAGAAATGGTGATCATAGGGAGGACACCTATAGGTCTGACATAGTCTTAGGATCATGGGACATGCATCACTGGACCTAACATTTACCCTATTCTCAACCATATTGAAGCCCGTTGACCAGTAGTTAATTCGAAATTTTAAAGTGATCAATATAATGATAAGTTACATGGTGTAGGTAATGTTTTAATTATACTGATGGGGCTATTTTTTCTTCCATGATCTATTTTCTTTCAAATCGTGCCTAAGAGGAAGGAGAAAAGAGAAATAAATAAAGAGGGATTCCCAGAGAAAGATGATTTCTGTGAGACAGAGTAAATTATAGGATAATTGCTTCCTAGATGTTTTGTTTGTCATATTTGTAACATTTTTGTTAGCTGAGTGCTTTTTTGTAATTTATTCATAAAGATTAAAATACTTAATCTTCTAGCAACAAAAAAAATATAAACTCTAGAAAATTTAGAATGAAGAAAGTATAGAGATGCAAATCAATGACAGTATATAAACAATATTTTGTAGTTTATAATAAAAATAAGTCTAGATTTAGTTCACTTTATGTGAGGCATTTTGCTAAACAGCTTAAAAGCTATATCACTTTTTCCTAGGAATGTTTTTAGGCTGATACTGCTTTTATTCCCAAGAGATAAAAATGTTAACATTATAGAATAAAACTTTACCAACTTTTCTCAGTGCATGTCAATTTATACACATATATAATCACACTCAAATTTTATTTTATCACAGTTGGTATCCTTTTTATGTTTTGTAACTTTCCAAAACAAATTATTTGTAAACATTTTTCCATGTTATGAGCTAATTTTACAGTATAACTTCTAGTGTTTGGCATTCTCTTGAATGCCATATTTTTTTAAAACTAATCCTTATTATTTGACACTAACTTTTTTCCTCTGATAAATAAAACCATAAGTTATATAATTATATCTGGATTCATAAACATATACATTTCAGTATTAAACTTTCTACCAGGAGAGTTTGACCGGGAACACTTTAAACTACATGGGGTATTACTCTGAGATACTGGACAAAAAACTTGTGTGATACATTTGACTCTAATTCTTTCTACCAGAAAATTTCTTTTGATTAAGTTATAAATGATTTTCAAATTTTTACACTATTGGACCATATTTTGAAGGTAGTCAGTTTTGAAAAATATTTGTCCAGAGAGCTATTTATCTAACTTTTAAAATTTATTAGCTTCAATTATGCAGTAAAATACTGCATTTGTTTAAAAATTTCTGTGTCTAGCCTCTTACTTCCAATTTTGTGAGCTTTAGCAATATCATTTTTCATTAGGTTTGATAAAGTGGCATTTATTACATTGATGATTTCAAAAAAAAAAAGCAGTTTTTAATTCCCTTAACAGTTGTGTTGTTTTCCTGATTTCCGGTGCCTGTGGACAAACGGGGAAAAAAATATTGAATTTCAGTGACTGGTGGGAAATGTTACCTGTTTATAGTAAGGTAGGGCAACCATTAGTAATTGTGTGACCAAAGGTAGTTATCGCAGAGCTGGTTCTGACCAGAATTATCACCTGGGTCCTTTGTTGAGAGAAATAGACAGTATGGCTACACCTGGATATCTTAGCTCATTCACCCCATCTGTAAGGGGATTAGAATCAACTCTTATTATATAATTAATAGCCTTAAAGATAAACATTGGGTTGTTCTGTTGCTGTACGTTTTACTGAGAATTTTAATAACAGTTTCTAATCAAGAAATCCAATTAGGCCTTAGCTAATTGTGAATTTAGCTTAGCTAGTTAATTGATTAACTTACTCATCAAACATTTTTTGAATGTTCTCTATGTACCACATATTGAGGCTTTTGTCGGGAACACTAAAGTGAAGAAAATGTAATCTTTGCTTTCACAAAGCTTACAGTCCAGTGGAGAGTGCAGGCATAGGTATTTACAATGTGATATGATGAGTTACACTTGGAATATATTACAAAGTGCTGTGGAAGCATGAAAAATATTCCACTTCTTAAAGAAGTCACAGAGGAGTTCATAGAAGTAGTGAAACAATTTATATGAGGAAACATTCACCAGCTACAAGTTTGCATGCAGCACTTAAAGAAAAGACAGGCCCCGGAGGAAGATGGCGGAAGAGTAAGACGCGGAGATCACCTTCCTCCCCACAGATACATCAGAAATTCATCTACACGTGGAACAACTCCTACAGAACACCTACTGAACGCTGACAGAAGACCTCAGACCCCTCAAAAGGCAAGAAACTCCCCCATATACCTGGGTAGGACAAAAGAAAAAAGAATAAACAGAGACAAAAGGATAGGGACGGGACCTGCACCAGTGGGAGGGAGCCGTGAAGGAGGGAAGGTTTCTACACACTACAAGCCCCTTCGCGGGCGGAGACTGCAGGTGGCGGAGGGGGAAAGCTTCAGAGTAGCGGAGGAGAGCACAGCAACAGGGGTGTGGAGGGCAAAGCGGAGAGATTCCGCCACAGAGGATCGGTGCCCTCAGGCACTCACCAGCCCGAGAGGCTTGTCTGCTCGGCCGCCGTGGCGGGGGAGCTGGGAGCTGAGGCTCGGGTATCGGCTTTCAGTCAGAGCGCAGGGAGAGGACTGGGGCTGGCGGCAGGAAGAGAGCCTGAAGGGGTTAGTGCACCACGGCTAGCCCGGAGGGAGTCCGGGGAAAGGGTCTGGAGCTGCCGAAGAGGCAAGAGAGTTTTTTCCCTTTTGTTTCCTGGTGCGCGAGGAGAGGGCATTAAGAAGGCTGCTTAGGGAAGCGCCGGAGACAGGCGCGAGCCGCGGGTAAGGCGCGGACCTCGGAGACGGGCGTGGGCGGCCGCCGCCAACGCCGCCCGCGGCCCGCCGCCGCCGTCGCCGCCGACGCCGCCGCGGCCCGCCGCCGCCAACGCCGCGGCCCGCCGCTGCCGCCGCCGCCGCCGCGGCCCGCCGCCGACGCCGCCGCCGCCGCGGCCCGCCGCCGCCCGCCGCCAACGCCGCCGACGCCGCCGCCCGCCGCCGCCACCCGCCGCCGACGCCGCTGCCGACGCGGCCCGCCGCCGCCGCCGCTGCGGCCCGCCGCCGACGCCGCCGCCGCCGACGCCGCGGCCCGCCGCCGACGCCCGCCGCGGCCCGCCGCCGACGCCCGCCGCCGCGGGGCCGGTGTGCGGGCGCGGGTCGCTGTCCGCCCCGCCTTCCGGGGGGCCTGTGCACCCCGCCACTGCCGGGGTCCCGAGACCCGGGGACGGCTTTCCCGGTAAAGCGCACGGAGCGCCACGGGCTGCTGCAATGTCACGCCGGCCTCTGCCGCCGCAGGCCCGCACCACACTGCGCGCCCCTCCCTCCCCTCTGCCTGAGTGAGCCAGAGCCCCCGAATCAGCGGCTCCTTTAAATCCGTCCTGTCTGAGCGAAGAACGGACGCCCTCCGGCGACCTACGCACAGAGGCGGGGCCGGGTCCAAGGCTGAGACCCGGGAGCTGTGAGAGCAGAGACAGGGAAATCTCTCTGTGCAGTCTCGGAGGCAGCGGATTAAAGCTCCACGGTCCATTTGATGTGCCCTGCGTCTGTGGAGTGCATGAATGGACAGCGAATCATCCCAAATTGAGGAAGTGGACTTTGAGGACAAGATTTAAGACTTTCCCCCCTTTTCCTCTTTTTACAACGAATTATTCCAAATTGAGGAGGTGGACTTGGAGAGCAAGATTTTTGATTTTTCCCCCTCCTGCTCTCTTTTTGTGAATGTGTATGTGTAATCTTCTGTGTAAGATTCTCTCTGTATAGCTTTGCTTCCACCATATGTCCCAGGGTTCTATCGGTCCGTTTTTTTTTTTTTTTCAATAATTACTTTCTAATTTTAATAACGCTACTATATTTCATACTTTATTCTAATTTACTTTACCTGCTCTTTCTTTTTTTCCTACCTTCCCTTCCTCCCTCCCTCCCTCCGCTCCTCCTTTCCTTCTTTCTTCTTTCCTCCCTCCCTCCCTCCCACCCTTCTTCTTTCCACTTTCTTTTTTCCTTCCTCCCTCCCTCCCTCCTGTCTTTCTTTCTTTCTTTCCTTCCTCCCTCCCTCCCTCCCTTCTTCCATTCACTCTTCCTTTTGCTTTCATTCCTCCCTCCCTTCCTCCTTTCTTTCCTTCTTTCTTTCCATCCTTCCGCCCTCCCTCCTTTCTTTCTTCCTTCCTTCCTTCCTTTCTTCCCTTCTTCCTTTCTTTCCCTCTCTCTTTCTTTCTTCTACTAATTCTTTCTCTCTACCTTTTCTCCCTGTTATTCTGAGCCGGGTGGATGAAAGGCTCTTGGTGCTGCAGCCAGGAGCCAGTGCTGTGCCTCTGAAGTGGGAGAGCCAACTTCAGGACACGGGTCCACAAGAGACCTCCCAGCTCCACATAATATCAAGCAGCGAAAATCTCCCAGAGATCTCCATCCCAACACCAGCACCCAGCTTCAGTCAACGACCAGCAAGCTACAGTGCTGGTCACCCTATGCAAAGCAACTAGCAAGGCAGGAACACAACCCCACCCATTAGCAGAGAGGCTACCTAAAAACATAATAAGGCAATAGGCACCCCAAAACACACCACCAGACGTGGACCTGTCCCCCAGAAAGACAAGATCGAGCCTCAACCACCAGAACACAGGCATTAGTCCCCCCCACCAGGAAGCCTACACAACCTACTGAAACAACCTTAGCCACTGGGGTCAGACACCAAAAACAACGGGAACTACGAATCTACAGCCTGCAAAAAGGAGACCCCAAACACAGTAACATAAGCAAAATGAGAAGACAGAAAAACACACAGCAGGTGAAGGAGCAAGATAAAAACCTACCAGACCTAACAAATGAAGAGGTAATAGGCAGTCTACCTGAAAAAGAATTCAGAATAATGATAGTAAAGCTGATCCAAGATTCTATTTCCAAGATCCATAATCTTGGAAATAGAATAGACAAAATGCAAGAAACAGTTAACAAGGACCTAGAAGAACTAAAGATGAATCAAGCATCGATTAAAAACACAATAAATGAAATGAAAAATACTCTAGATGGGATCAATAGCAGAATAACTGAGGCAGAAGAACGGATAAGTGAGGTGGAAGATAAAATAGTGGAAATAACTGCTGCAGAGCAAAATAAAGAAAAAAGAATGAAAAGAACAGAGGACAGTCTCAGAGACCTCTGGGACAACATTAAACGCACCAACATTCGAATTATAGGGGTTCCAGAAGAAGAAGAGAAAAAGAAAGGGACTGAGAAAATATTTGAAGAGATTATAGTTGAAAACTTCCCCAATATGGGAAAGGAAATAGTTAATCAAGTCCAGGAGGCACAGAGAGTCCCATACAGAATAAATCCAAGGAGAAATACACCAAGACACATATTAATCAAACTGTCAAAAATTAAACACAAAGAAATCATATTAAAAGCAGCAAGGCAAAAACAACAAATAACACACAAGGGAATCCCCATCAGGATAACAGCTGATCTCTCAGCAGAAACTCTACAAGCCAGAAGGGAGTGGCAGGACATAATTAAAGTGATGAAGGAGAGAAACCTGCAACCAAGATTACTCTACCCAGCAAGGATCTCATTCAGATTTGATGGAGAAATTAAAACGTTTAAAGACAAGCAAAAGCTGAGAGAGTTCAGCACCACCAAACCAGCTCTACAACAAATGCTAAAGGAACTTCTCTAGGCAAGAAGCACAACAGAAGGAATATACCTACAATAACAACCCAAAGCAATTAAGGAAATGGGAATAGGAACATACATATCAATAATTACCTTAAATGTAAATGGACTAAATGCTCCCACCAAAAGACACAGATTGGCTGAATGGATACAAAAACAAGACCCATATATATGCTGTCTACAAGAGACCCACTTCAGACCTAGAGACACATACAGATTGAAAGTAAGGGGATGGAAAAAGATATTCCATGCAAATGGAAATCAAAAGAAAGCTGGAGTAGCAATTCTCATATCAGACAAAATAGACTTTAAAATAAAGACTATTAGAAGAGACAAAGAAGGACACTACATAACGATAAAGAGATCGATCCAAGAAGAAGATATAACAATTGTAAATATTTATGCACCCAACATAGGAGCACCTCAATACATACGGCAAATACTAACAGCCATAAAAGGGGAAATCGACAGTAACACAATCATAGTAGGGGACTTTAACACCCCACTTTCACCAATGGACAGATCATCCAAAATGAAAATAAATAAGGAAACACAAGCTTTAAATGATACATTAAACAAGATGGACTTAGTTGATATTTATAGGACATTCCATCCAAAAACAACAGAATACACATTTTTCTCAAGTGCTCATGGAACATTCTCCAGGATAGATCATATCTTGGGTCACAAATCAAGCCTTGGTAAATTTAAGAAAATTGAAATTGTATCAAGTATCTTTTCCGACCACAATGCTATGAGACTAGACATCAATTACAGGAAAAGAGCTGTAAAAAATACAAACACATGGAGGCTAAACAATACACTACTCAATAACGAAGTGATCACTGAAGAAATCAAAGAGGAAATTAAAAAATACCTAGAAACAAATGACAACGGAGACACGACGACCCAAAACCTATGGGACGCAGCAAAAGCAGTTCTAAGGGGGAAGTTTATAGCAATACAATCCCACCTTAAGAAACAGGAAACATTTCGAGTAAACAACCTGACCCTGCACCTAAAGCAATTAGAGAAAGAAGAACAAAAAACCCCCAAAGCTAGCAGAAGGAAAGAAATCATAAAGATCAGATCAGAAATAAATGAAAAAGAAATGAAGGAAACGATAGCAAAGATCAACCAAACTAAAAGCTGGTTCTTTGAGAAGATAAACAAAATTGACAAACCATTAGCCAGACTCATCAAGAAAAGAAGGGAGAAGACTCAAATCAATAGAATTAGAAATGAAAAAGGAGAAGTAACAACTGACACTGCAGAAATACAAAAGATCATGAGAGATTACTATAAGCAACTCTATGCCAATAAAATGGACAACCTGGAAGAAATGGACAAATTCTTAGAAATGCACAACCTGCCAAGACTGACTCAGGAAGAAATAGAAAATATGAATAGACCAATCACAAGCACTGAAATTGAAACTGTGATTAAAAATCTTCCATCAAACAAAAGCCCAGGACCAGATGGCTTCACAGGCGAATTCTATCAAACATTTAGAGAAGAGCTAACACCTATCCTTCTCAAACTCTTCCAAACAATATCAGAGGAAGGAACACTCCCAAACTCATTCTACGAGGCCACCATCACCTTGATACCAAAACCAGGCAAGGATGTCACAAAGAAAGAAAACTACAGGCCAATATCACTGATGAACATAGATGCAAAAATCCTCAATAAAATACTAGCAAACAGAATCCAACAGCATATTAAAAGGATCATACACCATGATCAAGTGGGGTTTATTCCAGGAATGCAAGGATTCTTCAATATACGCAAATCAATCAATGTGATACACCATATTAACAAGTTGAAGGAGAAAAACCATATGATCATCTCAATAGATGCAGAGAAAGCTTTCGACAAAATTCAACACCCATTTATGATAAAAACCCTGCAGAAAGTAGGCATAGAGGGATCTTTCCTCAACATAATAAAGGCCATATATGACAAACCCACAGCCAACATTGTCCTCAATGGTGAAAAACTGAAACCATTTCCACTAAGATCAGGAACAAGACAAGGTTGCCCACTCTCACCACTCTTATTCAACATAGTTTTGGAAGTTTTAGCCACAGCAATCAGAGAAGAAAAGGAAATAAAAGGAATCCAAATCGGAAAAGAAGAAGTAAAGCTGTCACTGTTTGCAGATGACATGATACTGTACATAGAGAATCCTAAAGATGCTACCGAAAAACTACTAGAGCTAATCAATGAATTTGGTAAAGTAGCAGGATACAAAATTAATGTACAGAAATCTCTGGCATTCCTGTACACTAATGATGAAAAATCTGAAAATGAAATCAAGAAAACACTCCCATTTACCATTGCAACAAAGAGAATAAAATATCTAGGAATAAACCTACCTAAGGAGACAAAAGACCTGTATGCAGAAAATTATAAGACACTGATGAAAGAAATTAAAGAAGATACAAATAGATGGAGAGATATACCATGCTCCTGGATTGGAAGAATCAATATTGTGAAAATGACTGTACTACCCAAAGCAATCTACAGATTCAATGCAATCCCTATCAAACTACCACTGGCATTTTTCACAGAACTAGGACAAAAAATTTCAAAATTTGTTTGGAAAAACAAAAGACCCCGAATAGCCAAAGCAATCTTGAGAACGAAAAACGGAGCTGGAGGAATCAGGCTCCCTGACTTCAGACTATACTACAAAGCTACAGTAATTAAGACAGTGTGGTACTGGCATAAAAACAGAAAGATAGATCAGTGGATCAGGATAGAAAGCCCAGAGATAAACCCATGCACATATGGTCAACTTATCTTTGATAAAGGAGGCAGGAATGTACAGTGGAGAAAGGACAGCCTCTTCAATAAGTGGTGCTGGGAAAACTGGACAAGGACATGTAAAAGTCTGAGATTAGATCATTCCCTAACACCATACACAAAAATAAGCTCAAAATGGATTAAAGACTTAAATGTAAGGCCAGAAACTATCAAACTCTTAGAGGAAAACATAGGTAGAACACTCTATGACATATATCACAGCAAGATCCTTTTGGACCCACCTCCTAGAGAAATGGAAATAAAAACAAAGATAAACAAATGGGACCTAATGAAACTTCAAAGCTTTTGCACAGCAAAGGAAACCATAAACAAGACCAAAAGACAACCCTCAGAATGGGAGAAAATATTTGCAAATGAAGCAACTGACAAAGGATTAATCTCCAAAATTTATAAACAGCTCATGCAGCTCAATAGCAAAAAAACAAACAACCCAATCCAAAAATGGGCAGAAGACTTAAATAGGCATTTCTCCAAAGAAGATATACAGACTGCCAACAAACACATGAAAGAATGCTCAACATCATTAATCATCAGAGAAATGCAAATCAAAACTACAATGAGATATCATCTCACACCAGTCAGAATGGCCATCATCAAGAAATCTAGAAACAATAAATGCTGGAGAGGGTGTGGAGAAAAGGGAACACTCTTGCATTGCTGGTGGGAATGTGAATTGGTACAGCCGCTATGGAGAACAGTATGGAGGTTCCTTAAAAAACTAAAAATAGAACTACCATATGACCCAGCAATCCCACTACTAGGCATATACCCTGAGAAAACCATAATTCAAAAAGAGACATGTACCAAAATGTTCATTGCAGCTCTATTCACAATAGCCCGGAGCTGGAAACAACCTAAGTGTCCATCATCGGATGAATGGATAAAGAAGATGTGGCACATATATACAATGGAATATTACTCAGCCATAAAAAGAAATGAAACTGAGCTATTTGTAATGAGGTGGATAGACCTAGAGTCTGTCATACAGAGTGAAGTAAGTCAGAAAGAGAAAGACAAATACCGTATGCTAACACACATATACGGAATTTAAAAAAAAAAAAAATGGCATGAAGAACCTAGGGGTAAAACGGGAATAAAGACACAGACCTACTTGAGAATGGACTTGAGGATATGGGGAGGGGGAAGGGTAAGCTGTGACAAAGCGAAAGAGAGGCATGGACATATATACACTACCAAACGTGGGGTAGATAGATGGTGGGAAGCGGCCGCATGGCACAGGGAGATTAGCTCGGTGCTTTGTGACCGCCTGGAGGGGTGGGATGGGGAGGGTGGGAGGGAGGGAGATGCATGAGGGAAGGGATGTGGGAACAGATGTATGTGTATGACTGATTCACTTTGTTATAAAGCAGAAACTAATAAAAAATTAAAAAAAAAAAAAAAAAGAAAAGACAAAGTTACAGAGACTCTAAAAATCTGGTTGTGCATGCAGACTGTACTGTGAGATATAATAGAATTTATACTTGGAATGACATACAAGGGGCCAGATTCCAACATTTGGACTTTATCACATGGGTAAAGGCAAGATAGAAGAGACTTAGTCATTACCAGAAACTTTAGATTCTTATCCAGAATGATGAGTCTACAGTCAGGAACTCTGTCTGCCTTTGTTCATTGTCACATCCCACTAGAAAAAGAGTGTTTGGCACATATTCGGCATGTAATGCATAAATGTTGACTGAATGAATTGAGTTCAATTAAGGACCATTATCTAAAGACAAAATAGGGCTTCCCTGGTGGCGCAGTGGTTGACAGTCCGCCTGCCGATGCAGGGGACACGGGTTCGTGCTCTGGACCGGGAAGATCCCACATGCCGTGGAGCGGCTGGGCCCGTGAGCCATGGTTGCTGAGCCTGCGCGTCCAGAACCTGTGCTCCGCAACAGGAGAGGCCACAACAGTGAGAGTCCCGCGTACCCCCACATAAATAAATAAATAAAGACAAAATAATCACAATATATGTGAGAGCGATTTGTAATATCTGATATGTTTCAGTGCTGAAATAAATACACTGGGATGAACCAATATCCTTTGGTTTTAGAATAATTCCCATAAATTTAATTATATTCACAATCCACATCATATCATAATTATTCTTTTTCAAGTGAATCAATAAAAGGCTTTGAAGAATTCATTACACATTACAGTGGCCTTATAAAGAGCTTTTAAAGTATTGACTAATGCTTCAATATTTCCATGAATTAGTAAGCTACAAACAATGCTCCCACTGCACAGATAAATAGGAATATGGTAATGAAAATCTTGGAAGTCAAAGTTAACAACAAATACATTTTTTATATGGGGTTGCTAATTCTTTTTTTTTTTTTTTGGTTCTGGAATCCCAAATAATTAGAAAAGCAATGTGACCATCTTTATCTTGCATATCTCTTTCTCTGCTTGTATGAGAAAGATTAAAAAAGGATAATTGGAGAAATTTAAGTCAGACTTATTTAGGTAATCAAACTTTTAGCATATGTATATGGATCAATTGTCTTAATTGGTGATATAAGATAATAGGGTACTTCAGAATGAGGTTTATAATGGGACTGAAAAGTCTAAAATTTCAACTGAATCATATAAATAGGGGGAGGCTATAGTTGGAGTTGTATATATGTTTTTGGTAACTAAATTCTTTGAAAAATAATGCACAGTAAATGTTGAATGAATCATTTATTTAAATATTGCATTACAGAGAAATCATCATTCCTCGATCCATTTTGTACAAGTGAAAATATATCGTGTCTCAGCATATTTTTAGATGCTTTTTATGAAGCAGGGAGTGAGGGGGGAGGAACGTGGGTGGCATGAAAGAAACAGAGTGTCTACATGGAGACCAGTATGTTTATTTTAATTAGGTGGTGGGGAGAATTATTTTATTTTAAATTTAATAAGGAGTTAGGAAGTTATTTTGAAATTTATCCTTACCCCAGTTACCAGATCATTAGCCTTCAGTATGCTTTACAAAACCACACAGATTTATAGCTCATAAATTATATTTCCTTTCAGATTTATTGTAAAATGTTTTTTAATCCTAAAGAGAAAAGTAAGATGATATGTGTTTTAAATAAAATAAAAATTTGTCTTTAGTCTAACTTGCAGGTTAGTAATTTAGGAGACTATAAAAAACGCATAGCTGTGGTTTATATGAGCAAACCAATCTGTTTCCTGAATAGATACTCGACTGTTCAAACTGAAGCTCAGTGCATTAAATAATGTTTGGAAAAGTCCCCCTGGTTATTTTCAAACCATGTTTAGATTCAAACTTAAGATTTTGAGACCAAGAGAAGGGGATCACCATAAACTCATCTCACCTGTCAAATAGATAATACACAAGAGGATTCTGGTAGTATAAGAGTGAGGATTTGGAAACTGGCTGCCGAAGGTGATAAGAACTAAAGCAGATTTGGAGAAATTTAAATATGGCTTAATTTAACATTTAAAGTCATTAGTGAAGTGAAAGCGTTACAGCATATGATATGCTGTAAAAATAGAGAAGGGAGGTTCTGAATACTTTGTGTGCTTTACTGTAGGTCATTTCTGAGTGAAGCTCATACTACATTGTTGCATGTATATTACAAATTTGCAAAGAGCCATACCAGTACAAATGGGATTTGGCCAATGTTTAAAAATCCCAATTAAGATAACTAATTAAATAGCAGTATAATATCTCAAGCACACAAGCAGTAACTTGAGTCATTGCCATATGAGACTATACATCGTAACTAAAAGTAATATTAAACCTGAGGTGAGAAATTTGAACAAAAATCCAACAGAAGCTGATTATATAATCAGATGCAAGTGTACGGTGTAATAAGGCATGGTATTTTTTCATATAAATATGTGCCTCTTTTACACAAACCCACAGACAAAGGGATCAAAATGTTGTGTTCATTTTGAGTTATTTAAATCACAGAATCTTAGAGCTAGGAATTGCCACCAGGGATCAGCTAATTTCATATTCTGGCTGTCTTAAGGGACAGATAGTTGCCAATTCCTTTCTTACATTTCTCCTGGGATGAAGACTCAAGTAATCATACCATTCATTGTTTTATCATTCTTATAGCTACTAATGTACTCATTATTTCCAAATCACACTTATCCTAAATTTGTTATCCAGTTTAAGAAGTGAATAGATGTACTTTCAATTATGAGTCTCTATATGAAAGTTATTTCAAAGACAAGGTAAATAAATATCAATCAAATTGAAATAAATGAAAGCAAAAAAAAAATAATTCCCTTTACTCTGGAACTTTAGACTCAAATAGATCTCTTAATTTGTACACATTAGATTTATATATGTTAATAAAAATTACATGTATGACAAAAAGAAATAGAAAAATAATGTAGTCTAATAATAAGAGCTAATAGTTATAAAAACAATATTCCAGACACTATTTTAAGCACCTTAGATAAACTACCTCATTTCACCCTTAGAAAGCCCTAGGACAAAGATACTATTCTTAAACTATATACTGGTAAAGATATCATGACAGATTTAAATTGCTCAAATCACCACATGTATTGTAGGAAGCATTAGAGCCAAATTTCTAATCTAGCCTCTCTGAGTCCAGAGCTTCTGCTTTGACCACCCAAATCTACTAATACCTCCAGCACAGCAACCTCAAGCGGCTTGGGGAGGAATCAGTTAGGTTATCCTTATTAAGTGCACAGGGAAAATCCTCTTACATAATAACTGTTCCATAAATATTGTAAGATTATGATAATGATGTTATGATTAGAGTTTGTGATCCCTTATGAATTCCATTTTTGGAGAGTGAATATGACATAAAAACTAGAGATCTCAAGAGTATATATTTGGTTACATTTGGCAATAAGTTTTGGTTTAATTTTTTTCTTCCATCACTGTGTAAAACTTTCTTTCATTTGCTAATGAGTCAACAACATTTATGGAGCATCTATATTATGTGTAAAGTATGCTCACAGAAAATGCTTTGCCTTAGAGAAGCTTATATTTGGCTTGATAAATCAGAATATTCTACTGCATGAAAGCTGGAGTCCTTTAAAATCAACATAAAACAATTGCAAATTAATTTAGTGCCAACTTCACATACATAATAATCATTCATATTTGTATTGCTTGCCTGGCATGCCAAGATGCCCATCAAGATAGCAGTGCCAGCCCTGCTTAGGTTCCTTATAAGAATCACCTACCACAATGATGCTTTTAAGACTTTAGAGAAATGAACATACTAAATTTAAATACTTTGAGATTTCTGTTCTAAATGGAAACAGGAACAATCAGTCTGTCTTCAAATATTTACACACATATCTACTTAAAAACACCATGTTGGATTATAGATTATAACCACTATAGAAGATACGCCTCAGTAAATTTTGAGAAAACAGTAATCGTTACTTTGGCATTGACCCTGAAAAACTTTACAGAGAAATGACAAATTCCTGTTTTGCTAAAGGTAGAGTAGGGGAATTTTTCCTGAAACTGTTTGCTGAGCTTTACTCCCAACTGGGAATATGAATTACAGTTAAGGGTTTCTGTAACTGAGTTTAATCCCTCACTAGAGGATGTTTTCTGTGGTGTTTTTTTTTTTTTTTTTTAACTTCACTTCAAGCAGAGGATCTATTAATCCTTCCCTAATGGGACAGATTTTATTCGGCTCTGGGATGCATACAAAACAAGCTCTGGCATAACACTTTCCTTATCTTTGTTCACACTTTGATGGAAGAAGATAAATTCCTAGGTAATAAAGTTTTCATAACCTGAAGCAAATGTAAAGTCTTATTTCAGTGTTCGAAGTTTCTGGATGTTTTGAAAGATCCCATTGACTCCTCAGAAACCTCACAAAATCTCTAAATAACTTTTGGCCTTAGGTCCATAATCTGAAGTCTGGCCTTTCTGAGCTGTTTTAGAGATGATGTACACTGACCTTTGGGATTCAAAATAATTAGCTTGAATCACATCCCATCCTATGTGCATGAGAACCCTGTGCTCTTCCTAATATCTCTGGGGATTCTCATGGAGAGGGTTGTCACATATTTTTCCAGATCTTGCTCTCTTTGACTTCCTCTATCTGCTGAAATATTACAGTTATAGATCAACCAGTCATAGAGAATATTCTATGCCATTTTCTCATTGTTTGGCCTAAACAATGAATACAGTCACTTAATTTATTCCCCAAATGTTATTCACACAAGAAATGTGTGTGTCTCACACACAGTGGCTCGAGGTGATACAATTTATAGCATAGCACTATATAGCGTAAAAGTAAATACAGAAGATTAGATATTCCCTTTCACAAAGCTCTTTAATCTTTCTGCCAATGAGCCTCTGGACCTCCCTGCCTTTCTGTTTCTCAGATTATGTGATGGTTAATTTTACATGTCAATTTGGCTAGGCTCTGGGGCTCAGTTGCTTGGTCAAACACTAGTCCAGATGTAGCTGTGGAAGGTATTTTGTAAATGTGATTAATACTTAGAATCAGTTGTTTTTAAATAAAGGTTACTACTTTTGAAAATGTGGGTGGGCCACATTCAATCAGATAAAAACTTTAAAGAGTAAAAGTGAGGTTTTCTGAAGAAGAGAGAATTCTGCTTCAGGACGGTAGCTTAGGTGTCTTGCCTGAGTTTCTGGCCTGCTGACCTGCTCTTTGGATTTTAGGTTCAAAGCTGCAAATTCAACTCTTACCTGATGTTTCCAAGCTTATAGATTTTGGACTTTCCAGCCCTATAATCATAGGATCTAATTCCTTAAAATACATTTTTCTTTATGTGTCTACTTATATTCTATTTTTTCTTATTCTCTGTTGTACTCTAACCAATAATCCTCCCTTCTACAACTCATTCCCCATAACTCATTTTTCTTACTTTTCAATGTAGTATAAAGTGGTGCTCTAATTCCTACTCTGCTCTTTGCCTACTCTTGCATATCAAAACACTCATTATTGTTTTCTGTTTGCCAATGAACCATTAACTGCAAGATCCAAAAAGTTTAGTGACATAGAGTAGCTGGCAGAGACTTTGATCTTTCATCTTTCTCTTCTTTGTGCCTCACCAGTCTCTGTGAGCTCTCAGTAGGAACTTGTTCATCTATGACTTGAATTATGCCACCTCCCTCAAAAGGTGAATGTATCAACAGTTTAATTTGAATTTAAATAATATTTTTTTTTCTATTGCATAGCTAAATACCTTCCTATAAAATTTTTTTTTTATAAAATAACTAAGCCCAGTATCTTCTGCCCTCATCCTGATTTCTGATTTCTCACTTCTTCAAAAACAAGATTTGTCATTACTTAGAAAAGTTGATTGATATTAGTGAAAAAACATAGGTTTTGGAATAAGATAGATATGGCTCAAATCTAATTCTCTCATTTGAAATCTTAGGAATGTTACTTAACTCATATAGTTTTTTTCTGTGTATTCCCCAAATGAGAATAGTAATGATAGACTTATAGAATTTTTAAAAGCATTAAGTAAAATAACATGTACAATACCTTGCTCATTTTCTATCACTAAGGAGATAACAGATTTTAATTTTTTGTTTTCTTAAGAAAAGATTGTAATATGGGAAAAGAGTTGTAGGAAAAAGAGATTTTTCTTTCCTGGACACAATTTTTTAGTTATGAAAATTTCATAAATATACGAAGTAAACAGAATAGTATATCAAAACAGTGTACCCATAACACAGCTTAAACAATTACCAATATTCAGACATTCTTGTTTTATCTCTACCTCCCTCCACTTACTCTCCACCAGCCACATGCTCGAAGATGATGATGATAATGATGATGACACTGATGATGATTTAGGTAAAATGTACATCCCCTGAAAAGCACAAATAGTAGGTTTACAATTCTGACAAATGTATAAACCCATATGATCCACATTCTGCTTTGACTGAGAACACTTCCCAGAGTTCCTTCCTTTTCCTTACCAATCAATCTCCAGTCTTTACCCACCTCCACACACCCAGCCTGGAAACCACTGTTTTCTCTCACTGTTTTAAACCTTAGACTATTCTTACTTGTTGTGGAATTTCATATATGAATATTCATGTACAAGTTATTTTTAGACATATATTATCATTTTTCTTAGCTAAATATCTAAGAGTAAAATTTCTGGGTCAAAGGATAAGTGAATGTTTTAACACTGTAAAAAAAGAAATTAATAATACATTTTGCAAAGTGACTGTAACATTTTACATTCCCAGTAGCAATACATGAGAGATACGGTTGCTCCATAATCTTGCCAACATTTTATATTTTCAAAAATTTCATTTTAAACATTTTTGTGTTTTGTGGTATCTCATTTGGTATGAACATGAAATTTCCTAATGACCCACAAAGTTGAGGACATTTTTTATGTGCTTAATGGCCATTCATATATCTTCCTTGTGGAGTGTTTTTTTTCAACTTTTTTGCCTGTTTAAAAAATATGTGTTATTGGTCTTTTTATAATTGAGCTATGAGTCCTTTATATATTCTCAACTTAAGTCCTTTATTAGATATATACTTTGTGGATATTTTCTTCCTGTCACTAGCCTATTTATATCCATAATGATTTCTTTGAGTAGACTGTATAAATTTTGATGGAATCTAACTTTTTTTATTATGTTAAGAACATTTAACATGAGATATACCCTCTTAAAAATTCTTAAATGTACAATATATATTATTAACTATAGAAACTATGTTTTATAGATCTCTAGAATTTATTCATCTTGCACAAATGAACATTTATACCCATGGAATAGCAACTCCCCATTTCCCCTTTTCACCAGCCCCTGTCAAACACCATTCTATCTCTGATTCTTTGAGTTTAACTGTTTTAGGTACCTCATTTAAGTGCAGTCAGGCAGTATTTGTCCTTTTGTGACTGATTTATTCCACTTAGTATAATATCCTCAGTGTTCATACATGTCCTATGTTACAGGATTTCCTTTTCTTTAAAGCTTAGTGGCATTCCGCTATATGTATATGTACCACATTAGTTTAACCATTCATCCTACTGTGAACATTTAGGTGTTTTTCCACATCTTGGCTACTGTGAATAGTGCTTCAATGAACACAGGAGTGCTAACACATCTCTGAGATTCTGATATTAATCTTTGGATAAATGCCCAGAAGTGGGATTGCTGGATCATATGGTAGTTATATTTTTTTAATTTTTTGTGGAACTTCCATACTATTATTTAAAGTGACTGCACCATTTTGCATTCCCACCAATAGTGTACAAAGTTTCCAGTTTCTCTACATTCTCACCAACACTTGTCTTTTATTTTTCTGGTAATAACCATCTTAACAGCTGTGAGGTGATATATTATCGTGGTTTTGTTTTCCATTTGCCTGATGATTAGTGAGTTAAAACATTTTTTTCATATACCTGTTAGCTATTTCTATGTCTTTTTTGAAGAAATGTCTATTCAAGTCCTTTGCTCAATTTTTAGTTGGTATTATTATTTTTTGCTATTGTAGGAGTTTTTAATATATTTCAGAAGTTAATCCCTTAACAGATATATATGGTTTATAAATATTTTCCCCCATTCTGTAGGTTTCTTTTTCACTCTGTTGATTATTTATAAAAAACAGAAATGTTTTAGTTGACGTAGTCCCACTTTTTCATTTCTCCTTTTATTGCCTGTGCTTCTGGTGTCATATCCATGAAATCACTGCCAAAACCAATGTTATAAAGACTTCCCAGTATGTTCCCTCTAGGAACTTTACAGTTTCATGCCTTACCTTCAAGTTTTTAATCAGTTTTAAGTTGATTTCTGTATGGTCTAAGATACGTCTCTTGTGACAGTTTTTGACATAAAGTTTATTTTGTCTGATACACATATGGTCACTCCTGCTTTTTTTTGGTTACCATTTGCATTGAACATCATTTTTCATTCCTTTACTTTCTACTATGTGTGTCCTTTTATCTAAAGTGAGGTTGTTCTAGACAGCATATAGTTGGATCTTGGTTCTGTGTTTTTGTTTTGTTTTTTAATCCACAGAGCCAGCTACCATATGCTTTAATCAATTTACAGTTACATCTATTTATATTGTGTATCCATTAACATATTTTGAGTTATATTTTTCATACTGTGTCTTCTGACTTTTATACTTAAATTATAAATGATTTACCTACCACCATACAGTAACATGATATTTCATATATGTCTATATATTTACCTTTACCAATGAGTTTTACACTTTTATATGTTATTGTGTTGCTGTTTGGCATCCCTTCATTTCAACTCAAAGAACTCCCTTTAGAATTTCTTTGAAGGCAGGTTTAATGTTAAAAATTTCTTTTAAGTCAGGTTCAGCTTTTGTTTGGGAAAGTTTTTAATCTCTCCTTCATTTTTTGAAAGACAGGCTTGCCAGAAATAGCATTTTTGTTTGGCAGACTTTTTCTTTCAGCACTTGAATATATCATTTCCACTCCCTTTTGGCCTGCAAGGTTTCTGCTGAAAAGTCTGCTGATGGTTTTATGAGTTTTCCTTTGTATGTGACAAATTACCTTTTTCTTGCTACTTTCAAAATTCTTTGTCTTTGGTTTCCAAAAATGTGATTATAATGAATTCTGTAAGGATTCTCTGAGTTCATTTTATTTGTGATCCTTTGAACTTCCTAGGTGTAGTGTCTATTTTCTTTACCTGATTTGGGGAATTTTCAGCTTTTTTTTTTTTTTTTTTTTTTTAATAAAATTTCTGGTCCCTTCTCTCTGTCTTATCCTTCTTGGACTACCATAATGTGTATATTGCTATTTTTTTTTGATAGTGTTTCATAAGTCCCTCAAACTTTGTTTTTTTTTTTTGCTCCTCTGATTGGATAATTTCAGATGAGCTGTTTCCAAGTTTGCTGATTCTTTCTTCTGCTTGATCTAGTCTGCTGTTGAACCCCTCTATTGAGTTTTTTAGTTCATATATTCTTCAGCTCCAAGATTTCTGTTTGGTTCTTTTAAAATTTTTCTCTATATTGTTGAAATTCTCACTGTATTTATGCATTGTTCTCCTAAGCTCATTAAGCATTTTTAATAGTGATTATTTTGAATTCTCTATCAGGTAATTCATATACAGTCAACCCTTGAAAAATACATGGGTTCAGGGCACCAACCCTTCGTGCAGTCAAAAATCCATGCATGGTCAACTCTGTATATATGCAATTTCTCTGTATCCAGGGTTCCTCCACATCCTCAATTCTGCATTCATGGATTAAACCAAGTGAGGAATGTGTAGTACTGTAGTATTTACTATTGAAAAAAAATCATGTATAAGTGGAACCAAGCATTTCAAACCTATGTTGTTCAAGGGCCAACTGTATTTGTTTCATTAGGGTCACTTTCTAGAGTTTTGTCTCATTCCTTTGTTTGGATCATATTTCAGTTTCTTATTTTTCCTTGAGTCTTTGTGTTGGTATCTATACATTAGAAGAAATTGCCACCTCTCTCCATCTTCATGGGGTGATGAGGGTCATGTTCTGTATAAGACCAATCAGCTGAGCCAGAAATTCTGTGGGTCTTTCAAACCTTCATGCAAGTCCAAATTGCTGTGTTTGTTTGAAGTAGTCCTCAGGTATGTAGGGTATGCTGGGTTCTGTCACCACTTTGTGACAAGTATGACAGAGCTATTTGTTCAAGCAGCACCTGGAGAAGATAAAAGTTTGGATGCATAGTCAAACTCTTTCCCTCTGAAGGGAGAAGCTAGATGATGTATTTTTCACCCATTAGCTCTATAATTGACCTGGAGGAGTGGTTGTAGCAAGTGCCTCTGTGCTAATTCAAACCACCATCTTTCTTCTCAGTGACCCTCAGGCTTCTAGAATATGTTAAGTTCTGTCAGTGCTTTGAGACAAATCCAGTCAGTCCCTCAGGTAGCCCTCAGATAATTTGAAATTTTTGATGTGTGTATTCCAACTCTTTTCCTCCCCATGGAGAAGCCAAGAGCTAGATGTTTCCTCCCAATTTTATGGTGCTATACCCCTGGGGATTATGATGAGAGGGTGTCTCAAATCTACCAACCAATTTTGAATTGGCTGGCTTTGAACTTGCCCAGGGTTTGGAGACTTCTCAACTTGTTTCTCAACTTCTCATAGAGGGAATTGATCTGTGTATTCTTGTAAATCGGTATGTCCATGGGAAGGAGGAAAGTACGGATATGACTGTTTCACCATTTTGCTGACATTACCCAATCCAACTGTTTTCTTTATGGTCATTGTTTTTTGTGTCTGTCTAAGAAATCTTTGTCTACCCTCAGGTTGTGATGAAATTCTCCTGTACTTTTTTATAAAAGCATTTTAGTTTGAGATTTTATATTTAGATTTATGATACATTTCACAAAAAATGTTGAGTGTAGTAGAAGTAGGTATAGATGCTCATCTTTTCTTCTTATACATATACAGTTATAGCAGCTTCATTTGTTGAAAATATTTCTTCTCTTAATTAATTGTAAAACGCTTTGAAAATAAAATGGCTGTTTATATGTCAGACAAGTTTTGCTTATTATTTCATTGATTTGTCTGTCCTACCTCAGACTGCCTTAATTATTGTAATTTTGGGTAAGTCATTAAATTAGTGTATTAGGTTTCTATTGCTGCATAACAAATTACTACACACATAGAGATTTGAAACTATGGCCATGAATATTTCACAGTTCCGTAGATCAGAACTATAGATATTACATGGCTAAGTTCTCTACTCAGGTTCCCACAGACTGAAATCAAGGTGTAAGATGACTGAATTCTCAACTAGATCTTGCAATCCTCTTCCAAGTTAACTGAGTTTATTGGCAGAATTCAGTTGCTTGTGGTTGTACGACTGAGGATCCATTTTCTAGTTGGATGTTAGGGGCCAATCTCAGTTCCCAGAGGCCATCCACTTTCCTTGACATATGGCTCCTCCATCTTCAAAGCCAGCAGTGGAAATTTCCTTTGAGTTGAATTCCTCTTATGCTTCAAATATCTGACTTCCTCTGTTTCTGATGTCTAGACTTAGATTTATAGGACTCATGTCTTTAGGTCTTGGCCACCCAGATAATCTCCCTTTCTAAAAGTCAACTTATAATATAACATATGTCAGTCACTAGAGTAAAACTAGAGTAAAATCTATCAAAGTCACAGTCACAGAGTGTGTACCTCAGGGGATCATGAGGGCCATCTTAGAATTCTATGTAACTCAGTCAGCTACTGAAAGCTGTTCCTGCACCAGCTTACTCTTTGTTTTAAAGATTATTTTGGCTATTCTATTTGTATTTTCATAAATATTTTTAGAAACAGCTTGTCAATTTTTATTAAACAAAAAAATTGATAAGCTGATGCTGTTGAATTGAATCTGTAGATCACTTTGAGGAGAATTAATATCTTAATGATATTTAGTCTTCCAATCCATGAACTTGGCATACCAATCCCTCAGCAATAATTTTTATTTTTTTTAGTTTTCAGTGTAAAAGTTTTAAATGCCTTTTAAAATTTTATTCCTAAATATTTGCTTTTTGATGCTACTATAAAATATTATTTTTCAATTGCTGCTCTTTTGTAAAAAGAGATTTCTGTATGTTAACTTTTTTTGGAGAGCTTGCTAATTTTGTTATTTTTAGAAGTATTATTTGATTCTTTAGGAGTTTGCATATAAACAATTATGCTGTGTGAATAGAGGAGACTGCCGTTTTTCTTTGAAATTTTAATGTCCTATTTACTCACTTTAGGCTTTATTGCACTGGCTGGGACATCCAGTCATACAATGAAAGGGATGAAAGTAAGCATTCTTACCTTATTCTAGATCTTAGGAGGAAAGTATTCAGTCCTTATCACTAAGTATAATGTTAAATATAGGTTGTTTATACATGCTCTGTATTAGATTGGGGAAATTCCTTTTCATATCTTGTTTGATGAGAAATACTTTTAAAATTATTGGTGTTAAATTACATCAACTTTTGCTATATCAAGATTATCATGTGTTGTTTTCTCCTTTATTTTGTTAATGTATATTACATTACATTTGTTGGCATTTTTGAACATTAAGCCAGTCTTGCATTCTGAGGATCAATTGCATATTGTTCAAATGCAATATCCTTTTTGTATATTGCTAGATTCAATTTGTTAATATTTTGTTGAGGATTTCTACATCCATGTCCATGAGGGTTATCTGTAACTTTCTTTTTATTTTTTGTGATACCTGTGAAATTTTGGTATCAGGGCTTCCTAAAATAGAATTATCATGGTTTCCTTTTCTCTATTTTCTGAACGAGTTTTCCCTAAAATGTTTGATAGAATTCACCTGTAAACCCAACTCATCCTGGTATTTTTGGTGAGAAGGGGATAAGTATTTTTTTTTAATAACAAATGTAATTTCTTTGATAGATACAGAGTTATAAAATAATTTAATCTTGTGTCAGTTTTTGTAAGTTGTGATTTTCAAGGAATTTGTCCATTTCATCTAAGGTCCACTTTATTGTTATAAGGTTGTTCAGAATATTTCTTTATTATCCTTTTTTTTTTCCTATAGTATAGGTAGTGACACCTCCTTAGTGATACTGGTAGTTTGTATTTTTTTTCTCTCTAGATCAGTCTTTTTTATTGATTTATCAGTTTTATTAATTTTTAAAATGCACTTCTAAGAGAGGGATAATAAAGCCTTCAACTCTGAAAGTTATTTGAATAATGTTCCTCTTGTTTCTTTGTTTTTGTTGTGTTTATTTTGAAACTGAGTTATGCATACACATTTATAATTATTATGTCTTTCTGATATATTGACAGCCATCATTAAGAGCTGACCTTCTTTTTGGTGATAATATTTTTTATCATCTTATTTTTATGATGTTTTCTTAAGCTTATTCTTAGGCTTACCCTTTTGCTTACTCTTTTGCGTAATTTATTTTTTGCTATCCTTTTACTTTTAAACTATTTGTGTGTTTATATTAAAATGCTTTTCTTGTAGACAGCAAATAGTTGACTCTTACATTTTTATTCAGTCTGACAATCTTGCTTTTTCTATCAAGACTGAAAATCTTTGTCATTTTAATTAGTGTTTTATAATAGGCAATTTATACTTAATACATTTAATGATATGATTGTATTTAGGTCTGAGATTCTTTTTTTCTATTATGTCACGAGTTTGTTCCTTTGCTTCTCTTTTCCTACCTCCTTTTAGGTTAATCTAATATTTCTTTTTTAAATTTTTTATTTTTAATTATTATCTATGTATCTTTGTATTATTTCTGCAGGTTGCTCTAGGTATTAAAATATGCAACTTAATTTTATCACAATCTACTTAGAGTTAATATTGAAATACAGGAATGTTGCATCATTACAATTCTATCCCCCTAATTTTTTGGTATTATTATCATAATGTTGTCATTTCTTTTCAGTGTGAAAATATTTTCCTTAGACAGCTATCTTCTGGCTTCATTGTCTCTTTTAAAAAGTCATTGTCGGGCTTCCCTGGTGGCGCAGTGGTTGAGAGTCCACCTGCCGATGCAGGGGACACAGGTTCGTGTCCTGGTCCGGGAAGATCCCACATGCCGCGGAGCGGCTGGGCCCGTGAGCCATGGCCACTGAGCCTGTGCATCCAGAGCCTGTGCTCCGCAACAGGAGAGGCCACAGCAGTGAGAGGCCCACGTACCGCAAAAAAAAAAAAAAAAAAAAGTCATTGTCATTTGTATTATTTTTTCCATATATTTAATGTATGACTTTAGTCTTGTTACTTTAAAAAGCATCATTTTGCTTTTGGATTTCAGCAGTTAGACTATGATTTATTTGGGTATGGTGTTCTTATTATTTATCCTGCTTGGGTTTTGTTGAGCTTTTGGTTGTATTAGTTAATGCTTTTACAAATTTGGCATAATGTGGGCCATTTTTTTCTTCCCATCTCCCCCTCTCTTACTAGGACTCTATTTATACAGATGTCAGATGACCAGATATTGTCCCATAGGTCCTTCAAATTCTATTCATTTTTCTTTAATGTTCTACTGATATATTTGCAAATTCACTAACTCCTTCTCCTATTTCTAATCTTCTGTTAAGTCCATAGAGTAATTTCAAAATTTTTATAGTATTGTACTTTTTAGTTCTGGAATTTTTTGAGATATAATTGATACATATTAGTTTCATATGTACAAGATTCAATATTTGTAAATATTGTGAAACGATTACCACAATAAGTCTAGTTAACATCCATCACCATACATAGTTACAAACATTTTTCTTGTGATGAGAACTTTTAAGACCTACTCTCTTAGCAACTTTAAAATATATAATAATGTAACTATAGAATTTTTGTTTTGTTCATTTTTATGATTTCCATTTTTCTTGTCTCATTCTATATCGTTCATTGTACATAATTTTCCTCTGAGTTTGAACATATTTATTGTAGCTTTTTGAAAATCTTTGCTTGTGCAATATGTAGATCCTTTTAGGGAGTTTTTCTATTGAGTGCTTTTAAAAGAAATATGATATTATTTTCTCTTTTTGCATATCTGATTAGTTTTTATTGTATTCTTGACATCATGAATGAGTCATTGTAGAGCCTTCAGCCTACTGAAGCAGAAGTAGTCTACCAATTTAGTTTGGATGAACTTAAACACTATAACCATTCTCCTCTGAATATACAACAGCTTAAATCTGTGCTAATTTATCTCAGCTTTGAACTGATGCTTTATTTATTTTTCCATGCCCCTGAAATCTTTGTTATAAATTAATAGCTTAGTGATCTGTCAAAGATTTGTGTAGATTTTATATACAGATGTTGGGGTTAACACCTTCTGCTGATCCCTTACTTCATGGATATACTCCTAACTTTCTGGGTGCTCTGCCATCTCAACCTCTCCCTTATAGGACTCTTTAAGTTGTTAAGGCTGCAGCATTCTTCTCTTGGAGCCAAGTGAAGATTAAACTTGACCCCAGGTGAAAGGCTGAAAACGCTCACATTTTACAAGTTGCTAATTGTCTTTCAATAGTAAAATCCTCTCCAGGTTCTAAATGTTTTTAGTCAGTCTCCACTGCCATCTAATAAGTATTTTTTTACTATTTTGTTCAGATTTTATAAATCATTAGGAGGGGTTAGTCTGACTAACTTATTTAAATATAACTTGAAGAAGGAAGCTAAATTAAGTGCTTTTTAAAGTTACTTTACAAAATGACCTCAAAGAGCAAATATTTTCTTGTCATTTTTACATGTAAACTAAGACTTTAGGACTATTACTGTAGGATATTTTAATGTTACTATTCTGGGTAGTTCAAAGAGTACAATGTTATGCTGGAATAACTTGGACTCAGGTTGTGAGGCTGGAAAGAAAGGGTGACTTCCTTAGAACACGGCTCACATGTAACTCGAGTGCAGCTGCCTGCAGTCCCTTAGTGCCTCTGCTCTTTCAAGTAAGGGGCCAAGCCTGCAAAAATGTGCTTTAATTTCACTCATAGTGAAGGTAGACTTTTTGAAGCAGAGGTTAAAAAATTCACAGAGTCTGTTATAAAACAGCAAGTGATATGTGTGTACTCCCTGTATCTGGGATAAGTACTCCCAGGATCTCAAGAGAAGCTGAAGATTCTATGAACCTGGGTCTGCCCCTCGAGGGAGGTCAGGGAAACCATCATTCAACCAACGTTTGACTATTACATGTATGGTAACCAGAATATGGTGGGGTCTGGAAATGAAAAAAAAAAATTAAACATACTTCCAAAATATGTACAGTTTAGGTAGGCACAGAAATAGCATTTATCATACCATATAGAAATCATCTATGTTGAGGTATTAGCTGGATGCTATTTGAGAACAGAGGATGGGCACCTAACCTAGCGTGTGTGGTTAATAAAGGATTTGAGGTAATATCTGAGCTGTCTTGAAGGAAGTATGAGATATTATGGGTGATAAATAGGAAAAGAAATATTTTGATTGTGGAAGTATCTTCTGGGAAGGTATAGTGGTGTGAGACCTCTGGAGAATAGAAAAACTTTCAGGATAGTAGATGATAAAGCAGGAAGGAGGTAGTGATGAGAGATAAGAAAGTAGAGACCTTAGAGACCCTTTCTCCCATACTAAGGAGTTTGAACTTTTCTTAAGGACTCTGGGGATTTATCAAAGTGACTTGATCAGATTTGACTTTTATAAAGATCACTCTGCTTGCTGAGTAGGACATAGATTAGAGGGTAAAAGGATTGCAGAAAAAGAGATTGGTTTATAGGTGTTTTCTGTAACTCAGGCAAGAAAGGATGAGCCCTGGTCTAAATAAGTTGTGGTGCAACTAGACAGGAGATGGATTTTTGAGATATTGCATATAAATAATAGACATGTGGAAAATTGGGAGAGAGGAGATACAAAGTGTTTATACAAAGCCATGGGGTATTTGAAATTAACTGCATTGCCCAACCTAAGCTTTAAATTTAAATTATCTTTCACATGAAAAATGTAGTATCTTCAGTTGTCTTCATTCATAGCTGACATACTCTGACAATACCTAATAACTTATTTTTGTCCTTAGTGTCTAAAGAGGGGATCTAAGAATCATACACACACACACACACACATATATATGCATATACTTTTATATGAGTATATACATACATATATATGTAATATGCATATTATTGTGGTCGTGTGCTACATTTGGGTGTGGGAGTTACAAGCAAGGACCTGGCTCCAATATAAAGTACAATTTATAAAAGCAAATAATTTTGAGAAATATAAAGCAAATACAAGATTTAGATAATTGGAAACCAAACAAATATACCCAAGGAAAAATTAGCAAATACTATTTTGCTGTTCCTTTGTGGAGTAGATTCAATGGAATGAGTAAGGAAATGGAAGTATTGAGAGGTAGATTCTAAGCAGGTGACATTAATTTATAGAACTCAGTTCTTACATCCCTAAAGTAATGAAGTTAGACTAGAGGTTTAAGACTAACTCCTGCTTTAAAAGTTTTTCTAAGGGTTTCCTGAATAAATTGATTTATAGACGCCACCACCACCCTAAATACCAGAAGAACAAATATTTCTGCTAATATCATGTATTAAAATCAACATGACATGTCATTATGTCAAAAATATATACTTATATAAAAAATGAACATAATTTAGATAAAGGACAAGGATTTTCATAGTTAACCTGAGCTATAGAACAACGTTTTAATGCATATTGATCAGTCTGTCCATTCTTTAGCATTCACTTAGAATTCTTTAATAAGGTAATTTGAAGCACTCAATTTTAAGTATAAAAATTTTTGCATTCTTGACTTTAAACAATAACAGAAATAAATGCATGAGGCCTGTGTAAACTAGAAACACACATCAAGTGACAAAATGCAAATCAACTATGTACTCATTAAATGGTATAAAGAGTAATACTATATAAGACCCCTTGTATAATTCTATAAGGGGAAAATCAATAATATATAATCAAATATAGAGTACTATAGGTAATTTTATTAGTTTTCAGATTTTGAAATCTTAGTCCTACATCCATGTACATAGGCATAGGATTAAATTAAATGCAAACATGTGTGCTGTAACTACAACATAAGAGATGATTCCACATAATGCATGTTAAAACAGGAAAACAATAATTAGACATTCACAAAAAAACTAAAAAAAGTAAAAAAAAATGGATGGCAATGTAGTTTCAATTAAGAAAGTAGGAATTTGAGTCCTAGTTCAATCTCTTACTAGTTTAGATAACCTTAGAGAAACCATTTCCTCTTTCTGGGATTTATTCCCATCTATAAAATGAGGATAGCATATCTATCTCTAAAGTTTCTTATAGAGATTTAATTATATAATTTACAGAAAAATGTTGCATTACACAAGACTTTCACCGCAGTGAACAAAAAATGGCTCAAATTGGCTCAAAATCTTAATAAAATTTGTAATTACAACTATCTGGAAGGTACACGAGATTAAATGATTCTGGTGGGCTCGAGTTCACGCTGTCTTATCAGGAATCTACCTTTAATCTCTATGTCTTCCTGTTTTTTTTTTTTTTTTTCTCTTTTGGCTTCATTCTCTGCCAGCCTCCCCCCATAAAGTGGCAGAGGGAGATATCCCTGACTAGTTCTAGATTAAAACATTTTTATAGCTAAAATGTCTAATGAAAATAAAATGCTATTTTCCCCAATAATGTCAGCAGGTTCTCGGAGCTAACTTGCTTGTCTGAGCTAGGGTCAGGTACCATTTACTGACTCATGTGATTGGTTGAACAGATCAACTCATGTGCTGAGAATGGGTAGGAATGGTCTGTTGGTAATAATACTGCACTTTTAAGACTTCCTTCCTACTCAAGAGAGTGTAATTAATTAAAGATTAAGTTGCTATTCTTTGAAACCCATCACTGAATTTGACCAAGGCTATACCTCTCATGGGCTGCTCCTAGTCAGTGACTAAGTGTGGTGGGGATACCATGACAAACTCGTTCCTAAGATGGACATGCCTGCTGTGTTGGCTAAGGATGGCTTAAGGACTCTCCTATAGCTTTGTTAAATCTACCAATACATAGCCGACTATGACACTTATACTCAACATCTTCTCCCCCTTTTCTTCATTCTGTGTTCAAACTTGCATAACAATCTGGTGCCTCACCCTGTTATTCCTTGCTCCATCCCTATTTGCTTTCACACAGACATTTCCCCTAGTAAAAATCCTAGTACAGTTATTTGTGTTTTGACATCTGTTTATCAGAATACTTAGACTTCCATGGGTAGTTGCAGAATGGAAGAGAGTAGGGAAAGAGTAAGGATGCATTTCATGTTAAGGGAGTATCTATTCTGGGAAGGCAGAAACAATAGATGCTATTGTCAACAAGGGTATTTTAATCTATAAAATAGTCAGTGATACGGATTTTTTGCTTTTTTTATGGTACACGGGCCTCTCACTCTTGTGGCCTCTCCTGTTGCGGAGCACAGGCTCTGGACGCGCAGGCCCAGTGGCCATGGTTCACGGGCCCAGATGCTCCACAGCACGTGGGATCTTCCCGGACCGGGGCACGAACCCGTGTCCCCTGCATCAGCAGGCAGACTCTCAACCACTGCGCCACCAGGGAAGCCCAGTGATAGGGATTTTTGAGTCTTACTCTTTATATTTATGTAAGAGTAACCCAGTCTAAAGTTATGATCAGCAGTGTGTGGAACTCAATATTTAAAATATTAAATTTTATATAAATATATATACTTACTGAATTACTGCTCAGTAGAATGATTTTAATTAGTATTTAAGAATATTTTTGGTCTGCCCTTGAATGATAACTACCATCTTCTATCTCTGAATGAGTCTAATATTATTGTAAAGATCTTCTGTGATCACTGAGTGCCTTGGTTCTCAAACCAGAGAGAACCTGAGAACTACCTGAGAATTTTCCAGAGTCAAGACAATATCTAGAGCTACTGAGTCAAATTTCTCAGGGAAAGTCTGGCTATGTGTATTTTAAAAATTTTTCCCATGCAATTCCAATACATAATTCTGGTGAACATCTCCTGGCCAAATGAACATCTTAATGTTCTCGGTGAAGAAAGAAAGAACACAAGAATTTTTTTTTTTTTTTTTTGTTTTTCTTTTTGCGGTATGCGGGCCTCTCACTGTTGTGGCCTCTCCCGTTGCGGAGCACAGGCTCCGGATGCGCAGGCCCAGCGGCCATGGCTCACGGGCCCAGCCGCTCCGCGGCATATGGGATCCTCCCAGACCGGGGCACGAACCCGTATCCCCTGCATCGGCAGGCGGACTCTCAACCACTGCGCCACCAGGGAGGCCCAGAACACAAGAATTTTAAACTGACTTGCTCAAGAGTATGTATCTTTGAGATGGTTACTCTAGAAGTGACAATCTGTTATCTCCTGAATTCCCATTTGCTGCTTTTTTTTCTTCTAAATTGTTAACACAGCTCTTAAATCATGCCTCATCTTGTGTTCCTCCTATTACTTGTTCTCTTCCCTCCTGAATCACTGGTCTGCTTTCTATTTTGCACATTCTATAAATATCTATCTGCTTAGGGCCTTTGAAGCTGCTGTTTTCTACTATGTGGAACAAACTTTATCCTCTTCTTTTTGCAAAATAAATGAACTTTATATTACTGACTGTTCCAGACTCCAGTTAATTTTGTGTTGATGGGAAACTTTGATCTAATTATACAGCTTTTTTTTTTTATTTTTTTATTTTTTATTTTTTTTGGTGGTACGCGGGCCTCTCACTGTTGTGGCCTCTCCCGTTGCGGAGCACAGGCTCCAGACGCGCAGGCTCAGCAGCCATGGCTCACGGGCCCAGCCGCTCCGCAGCATGTGGGATCTTCCCGGACCGGGGCATGAACTCGTGTCCCCTGCATCGGCAGGCAGACTCTCAACCACTGCGCCACCAGGGAAGCCCTATACAGCTTTTTAATGAACAACATCATTACAACTACAAAAGAACACTTGTTTTGCTTCCAGCTCTCCCTGCCCCACTTTCCTCCCTCCCCAGAAAATTAGAACTAGATCAGACATGTATCTATCTGAGAACACTTTTCAAAGATCTTAAAATAAGGAGAAACCACACATATTTAACACTTGGGTGTATATGTATATATGTTTTGTTGTTCTACTTTTTATTTTTCTATTTATTTTCCTTCTTCTCAAAGACAGAGATAGAATGACTGACCTAGACCAGTGTTACTCAGATTATGATCTCCAGGCAGCATCAGCACTACCCGGTGAATCGTTAGAAATTCAGAGCTTTGGATCCCATCTTTGGCTTATGAAATCAGAATTTCCAAAACTGAGAACAAGGAATCTCTGTTTAAGCAGCTTTGAGATGATTCTTGTGCACATCAAAGCTTGATAAACACTGGTTTGGAATGTGTTTAAAAAAACAAAGCTGGATATTTGTTAAAGGCAGTAAGACAGATTTTATTCATCACTACTGCATCAGGAAAGAGAGACTTCAGTGTCACCTGAGCTTAACTAAAATGACTAGGTATTTTGAAGGCAGTATGAGGGAGAATGAGAGAAGTAGAATAATTACAAAATATGAGGAAATGGGTTGGTCAATGTGAATAAGCCATGTGGGTTTGTTAATTGATACTTATTTGAAGAAGCATATCTTTAGGGTAGGAGATAGTTTTACAAATTGGAACAAGATGCCCAACAAAGTTAGGCCCTTACCCTTCCACAGGTCTAAGAGGTAAGAGAGCAAAAGCTATCTCACTGGAGGTTTGCATTTCAAAGAGATGGCTCCCAGGTGCTTAAGGAGACAGTTCTGGATGGAAGAAGATTTACATCTCAGAGGGGCAGAGAAAGCATTTATAACTGTAAGCTTTCTAAAGGATCTTATCCAAGAAGAGGCTCAAGAACCTACTGTCAGGTTTTGGATGAAACAAACAGTAAGTTCCTTTGGCGATTTTTAGCTGTCCTAGGCAAGGTTCATCTAGGGAGATAGCCTTGAGTTGATAGAAACCGTGCTAGTGTTCCTTCAATTCTCCTAGAGTGGAGGATGGACAAAATCATTTGTTCTGAGAGTTGCATTTCTTATAGAGCAAGGTTGAGGCCCAGTTGAGAAGAAGGTTTAGAGGAGCCTGACTAGAGTTTTGATCAAGGAGGGTGTTTTTGTCATTTGTGTTCTTAGGGTGCAGATTTCATAACTTATATAGCTTGAAGGTGGCAGCCTTCCACAAAAGTTATAATAACTTATTAAACTGCTACCTAAAGGAGTCTGAACTTGGTTTGGTATGCTCTCTCTTCTCATTTTGAAACTATCTCCTTTTCTTTTCTTTCCTCTGCAAACTATTCATTCTTCTGATTCTCAAAGGATCCCACCTGACAGAGTATTTTTAAGGCATTTTTAATATTTACCTCTTTTCCTCACCAATCTAATCATTCTGTCTTTTCTTAAAGATTGGATTTGATGTATGATCAAAAGGTTTTCATGAGTTAACACTGAAGCTTATTCTTCCTAAGGTGTGGAGTGAGGGATTGAGGAGAATAATATTTGAAATAAAAAATTTGTTTAAAAAACTCTAATGACACAAATAAAATGACTTGAGAAAATGGAGCCACTAGCTGAGTAGTTTAGCACATGTTGCTTAACATCACTGAAATCTTTAACCATTTAAAACAAGGTATTTCCAAAATGTGTCTTCAACTGTAGTTTCAAACTGTAAAATTAAGCTTTCAGCTCAAATGTTCAAGTCTCATTCCTTCTTGAATCTGATGGAACAACCAAGTAAATATTAACACATGGAAAAAATCTAAAACACTCTTAGAAAACAAAGAAAGTCATACTCAATTGACCAGATATTTTGAGACAATTGTGTAGGATATGGGGAGATGAAATTAGATTGAGAGAATTAGCTACAACTTTATTCATTATATGCAAAGGATGGGGTTCACCTGTTTAGTAACATCTTAGAATTTCACAACCAACCAAAGGAGAATTTCCAGGTGAGACAGAGAGTAGCCTGGAGTTTAAAAAAAGAGAGCTATTCTGGAAAATTCTCTCTCTTTCTCTCTCTCCCTCCCTCCCCTCACTCTCTCTCTCATAATTTCATGAACCAGACTTCTACAAACACATAAAACTTCTAACATATCCTCTCAACAAGATTTTAAAGGATGTGGTATTTATCAAAAGAAATAATATGCAATCTAGAAAGATGACTTGATTAAAAACATGTTAAAAAAAAACAACTTCATGGAAGCAGTGAACAAGCAACTGCATACTTCAAACAACTGAATCAATAAATTATATCAGCTCAATAATTCTCCCAGAATGCAAGGAAATGATTAATATAAAATGGAGATGATGACAAAAAATCAAAGACATGAAAGACTGACTCAGGAATCCCAAGAATATATAATATTTCTAGGAAACAATAGTACACATAGAAGTGAAATATGAAAAAATGTAATAAAAATATGAATTAAAGTAATAAGAAAAAATAATAACTCTTTTTAAGTTTGCATCCTTTAAAAGAACCATGAAAAATAAGTAAAAGTAGACCCACATGTAAGCATAACCTGGTGAAATTTAGATAGCTAGTGGGAAGCAGCCTCATAGCACAGGGAGATCAACTCAGTGGTTTGACCACCTAGAGGGGTGGGATAGGGAGGGTGGGAGGGAGGGAGACATAAGAGGGAAGAGATATGGGAACACATGTATATATATAACTGATTCACTTTGTTATAAAGCAGAAACGAACACACGATTACAAAGCAAGTATACTCCAAAAAAAGATGTGTTTTTTTTTTTTTTTTAAAAAAAAGGGCTTCCCTGGTGGTGCAGTGGTTGAGAGTCTGCCTGCTGATGCAGGGGACATGGGTTTGTGCCCTGGTCCAGGAAGATCCCACATGCCGCGGAGTGGCTGGGCCCGTGAGCCATGGCCGCTGAGCCTGCACATCTGGAGCCTGTGCTCCGCAACGGGAGAGGCCACAACAGTGAGAGGCCTGTGTACGGCAAAAAAAAAAAAAAAAAAGTAAAAATTTAAATTAAAAAAATCAAACATTTAATATGGAAGAAGACATATAAACACATAATTTATTCTTAAAACAGACAACCTACAATTTTTTATTAAAACAGAAAACGTACAAATGTAAAAACTATGGTGGCATCATGCTTATTTTCACACAAATCTATTTGAAGACAGTAGTGAAAAATGCCTTTGGTTTAGGGGAAAACATGATTATCAAAAAAGTATTCACTGGACCAAACAATCATTTATGAAAAAAGATAGTAGAATTACATCTTCAGAGATATAAGGACTTAAGGAATTTATATTCCACAATCTTTTTTATTTTCAATTTTGGATAAAAATATGGAGAAGAGATTTAGTTGTCTGAACTCACATATAGGGAAGATGTACTTAAATGGGTTTGAGAAATGTATGCAGTAACACTTGGATTAAGTACCTAATATAACTGTAGTCATAATGATTATGAAATCAAATGCAAATATAAAAATATTTATTGAAAGGGATAAAAAAAACCCTGAAGATAATAATAACAAAATGTATATCTTCATAAGTTATCCAAAGAAAATTTAGATATAGAGTGGGTAGGCAATGGGATTCAAAAGTTTTAAGAGATAAATAAAATCTCCCCTTTCATAGGTTGTATGTATACATGTGTATACACACACATGCACATATTTCATTTTTACAATTGGTAGAAGAATGTAAGTCCATAAATATATAGCATATGTTCTTGAAGAGGTGCTGCTGATACTGCCTAGTGTTTTGAAGTCTTTGATGGCCCTCTCTACTCTCACAGATTTTGGTCACAACATTCCTAGATTCTTGCTCCAACCTCAAGTTCATCTGGTCCGCAGATATGCTCAGTGAATATACAGCTTCTTAGTTTGTGTCTTACCTATATTGTCAGAACCAACTTGGAGAGTCAAAGGTGGTGAAACTGACATTTATTGTACACACCTAAAAGTAACTCATTCATTTCTAAACTACCTTTTAATGACATTAGGTTGATTGGAAAGTTTTTCTAGACAATGCTTTGAGAAACAAAGACCACTGAGAATTTCCTGTAAACATGTTCAGGTATGAACTATCTCAATTATCTGCATTTCAAAGGGAAGTGCGGGAGATGGAGGAACAAAAACCTACTTTATCTGTGTCCCATACTTTCTTTTTTTCTCTCTCCTCCTCCCCTCAGACACTTTTCTTGTAATTGTAAGGATCCATCTCCTTTCTTTTCCTGTATGTTGGGTGGTAGGAACTTTTCTACCTGTGACTTTTGAAACTTTCCTCCTCTTCTTGGGCAATAAGCCTCAATAAACTTAATAGTAGCTGGGTAAGAAGGTTTTTGAGGAAATAAAAATTACATTAATCAATGTTTTCAAAATGTTATTTCCATTATATTGTTCTAAAGACCATAAGTAAATTCCTCCAAATTCAGTTGAACAAAATCACTATAAATAAAAATGATATTATAAAGTTCCCTTTACTAAAGGTTCAAAGAGAAAATTATCTTGATATATGTTGAAAGAGCATGCAATTATATTCAGCACATAATAATATATATTTTAAATCAACAGCCATCCTTTATTGGTAAAACAATAGAAACACATCCAATTCAGAAGTAGAATAACATACCTGGCATAAGAACAACAGTCTAAAATTCTTATAGAAGTGCTCAACAATGCAATTAGATAAGGAAATATTTAAAAAGTTAAAAATATTAGAACAGAGGTAGTATTATATTATTTTTTATTATTCCTCTGAGAAAACACATCAGAATCAATTGAAAAACTGTTACAGAAGTAAGATAATTCAGTAAGTTATCTAACCAAAAAGCAAATATGCAAATCATTAGCTATCCCATATAGAGATAATTATTGCTAGCTTGAACTTATAATAGAAAAATAGATCATTTTCTATAGAGATAGCAATTATCTTAAATTTGGGATTAACTTTAATCAGAAATATAAAACTGTATGATGGAACCTTTTGACTGGGACATAAAAGGAAGACTTAAACAAACGGGGATATCTATAAAATATACTGTATTTCAAGGAAGTACTCAGAGTTAAAATATTCTGCAAGCTAAAAATAGAGAATAGAGGATTAGGAGCTAACTTTTGCTAGGGTAAATGAGGAAAGATTCTTAAAGGAAATAATGCTTGCACTGAAACTTAAACAAATGTTTCCCATGTATAGAGGATAGAAGAAGGCTATTGAAAAGAAGAAACCACTTACATAGTGCAAAATTACCTTAAAGAGCATGTAGTGTTCAGGAAATAATAATTAGCTGGCTATGGATAAAGCATATACTAGTGAGAGGAGAAATGTGGGAGCTAAGCATTTTGTATTTATATTTTTGTGGGGAAAAGAACATACAAAGGACAAGGGCCATGAAAGTACAATACTATTCGATTTTTCAAGGCCTTTGGTTAATTCCTAGGTATTAAGTATTAAATAGTAAGCATGTAACATATGGTAGAATTGTCTGAAGAAATCCAATTTAAAGTATACATTATAGAATCTTTTAGGTGAAACTACTTATAATTAAAACCTATGTCTTTCTCATTTATAAAATATTTATAATTTATTGTAGATAAGCAATGTCAAAGTTAAAGTAAATATTGATTAAATTTTGCATTCCTTTACTATTTTCCAGGGGAATTTTATAAAATATTTTACATAATATTCTGCATTATTTCTCAGTAACAAAAAGTTGAATTCAATGCTAAAGTTAAAAATTTCCAGAATTACACCTGACAATTAAGACATTGTTAGCCTGTTTAAATTAGTAACAAGTGTAAAGCCTCTCAAAAAGTTGATTAAAAAATATTTGCTCTGTATATGTGGCAAAATTCATTTTAAAATATCTGCTTTCTCTACAGTTGGTAACATAATGAGAGACAGTTAACATTAAAGTGTTAGGTAAATAGCAAATCTCTTTAGCAAATAAATCTTGAGTTACTGATATTTAATATTTTTATAAAATAAATTCTGTAGAAATTGCTTTATAGAAGAGAGACACAATATAATAAGCTAGCTGTACTGTAATACTTTTGGAATGCCTGAAAACAAGGGCAAAGCAAATAGCTACAGGATTAATATGTCTGACCATAGAAAGGAGGATGTTTATGAATCCATTATATGTGTCCTCTAAATTATTGAGAAAAATATTAAAATATTTTCAGATTTTTAAATTAAATTAATAAGTAAGATATTTGTATTTCTCCCTGTTGAGTCAGAAAAAGCAAATGTCACATGAAAAAATGTAAACACAGGTAAAGATCTATAGTCAAATATAATGCATACAGATATTTACAAAGATGTAATGTATTCCTTTTTAAAATAAAATTCCAATAATTTCACTGGAACTCTTGATCTCCTTCCATCCCACTTGCTGAAAGTCATGCATCTAATTATTCTGTCTCTCCTTGTCAACCTTCTATGCTATTTGGTTTTCTTCTACATTGCATTCAAGTATATTTTAGTATTTTCATGCTATTTTAGAACAGTTGGTAAATTCTGACAACTCTTTTCCCTTACTCCCCAAACTTGACCACTACAAATATTTAAATGGTTTGGCCTACTTCTTATGATTATTTTTCCCAGATTATGATTAATAGGTTATAATGAATAATTAGTCATTTCTCCTCTGTGAATGTATGTGCCTCAGTGAATATAGTAGAACTACTCTTCCCTTTCACATAACATTCAATTCAGGGAAATACAAAGTACAATGAATTCTATACTCCATGAGAGTAAATTTTCATCGAATTTTCTGGTAATTCCTTGTAGACACAGAATACCTTTTTTCTTCTGCATTTATGAGCAGTATAATTCATGTACTTGTGAAAATATTATTATTCCTAGTTCTCCCCCTGAAGCCTTCGCCCTCATTTTAAAAATTTTAGTTATTTAAGGGTATTGCAGAATTTAAAAAAATAATTTCAAATTGAGCTTTTGTTCAAATAAACTATCAGTTTCTACAATTGTGTCTTATTCATTTTTCTAAACCCAGGACCTAACATAGTTCCTGATGTAATTAGGAGGTTAACATTTGTGAATAAATGAAAGACACATAAATATTTGAGCAATGGCCATAAAATCAAACTGACAAAGTGTAAGTTCTTGAATTGTTAAATATTTGATCTGAACATAAATGTCTACCCATTTTCTACATTCTGTTCTAGACAGTTTTTCTTTCCTCCTTTTTGTTCTCTCTCTCTTTTTTCTTTTTCTTTTTTTCTGTTCATAGCTGCTATCTATGAGCATCCATTTTGTATTCATGGAGATTTGTAGAATTCACAAAGCCATATTGCTCATAGAAGCACAGCTACCATTAGTGACTAATTCTAGTGCCTTATAATTTAGATAATAAGAAAATTATTCATTAGAGCTATACTAAATCCCACAGTTCAGAGAGTAAGAATGAGTGACTTAATCATCAGAAAAATTAGATTTGACCTCCAGTTCTGAAAACTACTAGCCATGGGATTTTTGAGTAAATCCTTTGATCTCTTTGAACATTGGTTTCTAAATCTCTAAAATGGGAATAATACCTGTTACATTTCAGTGATATCCAAATGATGATGCATATGCAAATCAGTAAAACAAATATCAAGATATTTAAGGCTTCTGAAATTTAGGTGTCATCTCGCAGCAACTGAGTCATGTCGGTTTCCAAATCTTGACCATATCTTTCCACATCTCTTACTTTGTTCCATTTCTTCCCATGCCTGCTACCATGATCACACTGATTCTTTATTTCAGGCCTTCATCCTATCTTATTTGCATCACTATACTATTCAATCCATACTGCTCCATTTATGGAATTTTCCCTCCTCATACAAATGTTACCCTGCCTGTTGCCTCCTCTAAATTCTTCAGTAACCTTATGGATAACATAGGTTGACTTCTTCAGCTTTCGTTTATACCTGCTTCCAACCTTTCTTCTAATCTTCCTTCTACCTTGCTTGCTGCCACCATAAAGACAATAAAAGTTAAGTACACATAGCAGAAATGTACTAGGAAGGTGTTGGGAAAGCTTTTGCCTTCCTCAGGAAGGAAAAGGGAAGAGGGCTGGCACTGCTACCATTTTTCCTCTTCCTGCTTATTCCTCTGTTGAACAAATACTTGGAGCCTCCACAGATTTCTTAGGTCATGAGGAAAACCAAGAGAAAACAGGGCCTGGTATCTGCTACAGATAAATTTTAGAACCAACGCCAGCAGCCAAACTACCTCTGGATTTTTTATTAGGTAAAAATAATAGGCCCTGATTTGTTGAAGTAGGGCATTTGATTGTTCCTTCTAATTTTAATTGATAATATTTTCTATTGCCTCCAGGATAAAATTCAAGCATTTTTGTTGTGCAAAATCTTTTATGAACGTATTCTATATATCTTTCCATCTTCCTAAACTACATCATACATGCTAAAATCGTTACATTAGTCCAGTTTCTTGAACATACCTCTGCCTTTAAAAGTGTTCATTCTAGCAAATGTTTTTTTTTTTTTCCCCCCCTTTGGCAGATTGTCTTTCTTTTCTCAGATGCCAATTATTCATCATCAAGATTTTGGTCAGATATTTTATTCTTTAGGAACTAGTTGCATTGTAGAGGCTTTATGTGAGGGTACTCTCATGAAATAGACCTGAAAGAAAATGAGAAAAGCAAAATTGAGTGGAAAGAGAAACTGTCCCTCAAAACAGTTGTAACTGAGTCTTCAGCCAATCAGATGAGGAGTTATAAACCTGGGATATTCTTCAGAGTTGTCCCAAATGGAGGCCAGGAGACCAGACTTTGGATCCCACATAACCTTGGGTAAAATAGTTGTGTGTATCTGAGGGAAATTCTCTTTGATCGAAGCAGTTGTGAATGATGCTTTAGCTGCCACATACCCTAGCAGTTAGGAATTGAGTGTGTTGGACTTGAGGGCATCAGAATGGAGCAGTAAAGTACCCACTACTTTGCTTCTCTGACACAGATGTGCTGTTCAATGTAGAAGTTGACTTATTGCTTTCCTTTCACTAGATTGTGAGCTTGATGGAAGAGGTCATTTCTCACATTTCATTACATTCTTTGCTCCCAACACAAAGCCACATGTGAGGAAGACACACTAGTTGAATTAAAATATTGTACTAGAAAAGTGCACAAGATTATAATTTTGTGGAAGAAATTTTAACATTTTAAAGATGGATGAAGAAGAATAATAATGAATAAAGATAAAATATTTCTCAATATTCTAATGTAAAATAAATCTCATTTTCATAAAAAATATCAATGGTACTACAGATAGCTTTAATGAGTAGTTCATCAATATGGTTAAAAGAGATATATTAATACTTTATTACATAGGAACTACTTATAATTTTAGTGAAGTTATTGCATCACATATCTATAATGGTAACCATCCTAAACCAAATTAAACTGTGGTAATAATGCTCTACAATTACCATCTCTGTTTGGAAAATAAATATAATTTTAAAAGAAGGTATTAATTAGAAAATTCTTGATATATTCATGAAGTTGATTTATTTTTATTTAATTGGCATATTCATTGTTTTTGTCTACAAATACCAAATTATTTAGCAGTAGATTAAACAAAGAATAAGTTTACTTCTATTCAGTAAGAAGTCATGCAAGGACTGCAGAGAAGCTCAACAATATTATTACATTCCCAGGTGCCTTCTATCCTATACCTGGTCAATCTTAGCAATTATTTTATCACCTTATGCTGCTGCAACTCCCAGTATCATGTCCATATTTAAGGATATAATAAGGGAGACTGGAGGTGGTAATAGATTTCTCTCTATTTTATGAGAAAAATGAAGTTTTTCCCACAGCTCCCCAACATACTTCAACTATTACTTCTACCAGTTTTCTGTTTACATCTCACTGGCTAGGTCTAGGTACAAGGGAGAATGACAAGATGAGTAATGCTTTTTTTTTTCTAGTATCTATATAGAGAGGTAACTAACAATGGAAGAGGGGTTGGTGATGGACATTGGTCTACTCAACAAACAGGGTCTACCATACTTGGAGAACTGCTATTTGCATGGCTCCAATAATGAGTTTTTCTAAGAGCAGTGGAGAAAAGAGGTGGGTTTGAAAAGACTAAAAGCAACTAGGAGGCTGGAATAATTTTGTGTTTATCTCTGTATTCCCATTGCCTATCACTGTGCCTTGCATTTAAGATACAATAAATGCTCGATGAATTAATTATTGGTAATCATATTGTTTTAAATGTTCACTATAGATGTTACAGATGCATATATTACTGATAACTTTTATATTTCATATGAGAGCCTAGATGTAAGTATAAAATCACTTCAACTGTACAATTAGAGATTCAATTTAATGCTCCAGAGAGAAACTTAGCAGCACACATTTAAGAAAGTCAATATTTAGAAATTGAATTTTTAAAAAGAATGAAATAAATATTGAAGACTAGTAATCTGCTTTATGAATGTCATGGTATTTGTTAAAATTCCACATAAGTATTTCAGTAGTGGAGTGACAGTTCACCAAATGAATTAGAACACCATATAATTATCCTTAAGTAATGCAAACGAAGATCCCATATGACTAGTGATAGTGGCATATAATGATAGTGTCATCTCTCCATTTAGGGTACAACATGCCATCAGAGAAGATGAGATGAATCTTAAATGGATGGGTAATGCTCCATACTGCAAACTTAACAGATTATGACATCAGGCTGATACCCAATCCATCTGTTAGTGCGCAGGACAGAGGACATATTGTTACGGTGATTAGGCCAGGTGGTACTGCATTTGATATCACAGCTGTGCTAAACTTCCATGCAGAAACCTAAAACCATGTGAAACAGTCCTTGTTTGGGGTCACACTGAAAAGAAAGAGCAGCAACTGGGGTATATTCTTAACAAGTTCTGTAAAGAGATTCTTTAGTTAAAATTAAAAATTAAAACTTTTGCAATATGTTATGCGGAATGAAGATTTAAAGTCTAGGTTCTGCTGTTTGCTTCCAGATTATTATACGGTATAATTTTTGAATTTCTGATCAATTCATTCAGTCATGCAAAGCCAAAGGCAGTTATGGTATATGTAGAATCTGCTATTCAACAAAATATTGAAATGATTCATATATAGAATGTAGTTTAGTTCTGGAACACAGTATGTTCTTAATAAATGTTAGCTATTAATTTCATTAAGTGTTGTGAATTTCTAATTTCCGTGTCTCTTCTCCACACCCTGTCCTATCCTTAGTTATTTAATTTAGCCTTCCTGAAAATAGCTGTGTCAAACATATTCATATGCGTATGGCTATACATGCACATATGAAATCAAGAAACCTCTACAGTTAGAATTTTCCTTCTGATTCAGAGGTAGAATGAGGCCGCTATTGCTTTGATAAGGTGGATCACAGATTAATAGCAACCATAGTTTATCCAAAAGTTACCTTTGTGTGAAATTTTAACAGGGTATTCCCTGCAGAGATATGAAGCTCCATGGGTCCCAGGCTTGAAGAGGGAAGTTTGGGCTGAATTTCGGCATCCCCTCATCTTCCTGGACGAGAGTCTTAGACAGGGCACAACCCATATTACCTTATTCAATGCTACTGGCTAATGGAATAAGCTGCCTGCCTGAAGCAAATACCAAAACAAGAAAGCCAGAAATCAGTGGTAATGTTTTCATAGTAAAATTTACTCATACTTAATAAGGGATATGGGAGTTTAGAAGTGCCAAACTGATAGAAAATTAGTTTGACTGGTTTATTTATGTAGACATGTTAATTGTGAAGGGATGCCATGGCCTCTTCCACTTCAGGTCTATATCCTGAAAGAGATTTTGCCTGTAAATTCAATCATATCATATTTAGTAAAGAACATCTTTATTAGATTATTTTAAAGATGAGAAAGAAAAGGGCAAGATGACTCACAAAGCAGTATGGCTTACCCCATAATTTATTACATAAGACTTTCTTTGTACTATTTAAAAGTAATCCTGAAGATCTAAAACATGTAATAAATTGTAATTTTGCTGAAACACTTCAGAACTGGTTGAGGCCAGTCAAGCATCCACACTGCCACACAGTTTCTTTGTATATTACTCTTCTGTATGCACAATAATTCTCATAAGATGTTGAAAACAAAAACAGGAGCTCCCTGAGAAAACCATAATTCAAAAAGAGACATGTACCAAAATGTTCATAGCAGCCCTATTTACAATAGCCCAGAGATGGAAACAACCTAAGTGTCCATCATCAGATGAATGGATAAAGAAGATGTGGCACATATATACAATGGAATATTACTCAGCCATAAAAAGAAATGAAATTGAGCTATTTGTAATGAGGTGGATAGATCTAGAGTCTGTCATACAGAGTGAAGTAAGTCAGAAAGAGAAAGACAAATACTGTATGCTAACACATATATATGGAATTTAAGAAAAAAAAATGTCATGAAGAACATAGGGGTAAGACAGGAATAAAGACACAGACCTACTAGAGAATGGACTTGAGGATATGGGGAGGGGGAAGGGTAAGCTGTGACAAAGTGAAAGAGCGGCATGGACATATATACACTACCAAACGTAAGGTAGATAACTAGTGGGAAGCAGCCGCATAGCACAGGGAGATCAGATCAGTGCTTTGTGACCGCCTGGAGGGGTGGGATAGGGAGGGTGGGAGGGAGACGCAAAAGGGAGGGGATATGGAAACATATGTATATGTATAACTGATTAAATTTGTTATAAAGGAAAAAAATAAAAATAAAAAAATAAAAAATAAAAAAAAATACTGATATTCAAAATAAAAAAAAAATTAAAAAAAAAAACAGGAGCTTTCTTTGGGTATATGATGGGGTGGGGGATGGGGAGGAAGGGGGAGAGGCTGAGATTGTTTCAATAAAAAATGAATTCAAAATGCTAGCGATATAAGTAAGAAATGAAGTACTTCCAAAAGTGATGTTTCTTAGTGTTAAGAAAAAGTATCCAAAAAGTTAAATAAGGCATTAGCATGACTGCATATCTTTCATATCTTTCATATTTTTCTGGAACACTATCTAACAGAGCTTTCCAATGATTATTCCTCAGGAGACTGTGCCTTGTTTTGATGTTCTATTGATTAGAAGCTAGATTTTGTTATATTTTATGCTAACTTATGGGTTTTTGTCTAGGAGAAATGCAAATGATCCCTACCATGGATAGACCTAGATACTAATGTTTACTGTTTTATTGCCCTGTAGGACATTAACCTGTTTAACTTAGCAAACTTCTTTGAGCATCACATTCCTCCTCGTTAATTATTTACATCTCTCTGTCTCTTAACACTCATTGAATTGGCTTTACCATCTTGCAGTTCCCTCATGAATGAATTGAATAAATATTTGGCATATATTTATTCTTTATTTGAGAGTCACATTTTAAGCTTTTTGAAAATTAAGCTTTGACACTAAGAATGTCCTTTGTGAAAAAGAATGAACACCTCTCCCTGCTTCATGATCCTCTATATCAATGTTGAACATAACATTATAAATTTAATATATTACATTATCAATGTTTAACTTTAAAATAATGAATTACTAGCATTTCCTTAAACGACACTTAAATCTATTAATGAGTGTTTCAAATATGTGAAGTATGCAAAATTTTAACATTTAAGTTTCCCCCCAAAATCTTTACAGTCTTCTTGAAATAAAGTCCATTTCTGTTCTCCGCTGGATTAGATGACAGTACGATATCTTTGAAATGTACATGTTAATGTATTTTGTAGGGAGAATTAATTCAGAATAAATAGATCTACACCAGTATAGACTTCATGCTCCAAACCAGGAGAATTAAAAGGATTTTGCTCACTGACAAGAAGCTGAAGCAATTTTATTATAAAATTTATAAAGTAACATTTTCTAATTTGATTTGAATGTTAAATCCCATGGGAATATAACATGTATTTTGCTATGTCTACAAGTGATATTTTTTAAATGAAGTTCTGAAATGTCATCTGTCCTTTTTTAATTCTCATGAATAGTTTTTGAAATCCTGTTCCAGTGTATTATTCCTGAAAAGAAAATTAAAAGGAATTTGTTCTTAGCTAGAAAAAATAATCACCTAGAGTAATGTCTTTTAGCCTATACTTAGAATCATTAAAAACCTAGAGGTGTCAGTAATTATTGTTAGTAACCCTTTACTCTGCTTTATGGAGCATATTCCCTGTGATAGTGGTATTTATAAGTTAAAGAGAATTAACAGAATTCTTGATAAAATCAACTCCCTACTATGTGTGAGAAATACTGAAGAAGGACTTCAGAGGAGTCAGAGCTCGTAGTGACCTGCCAGGTCATTGTCTGAGAGACTTCTTGAAAAAAGTGAGATATGAGCTTGGCCTTGAAAGATCATGAGGATTTGAATGGTCACAATGTTGAAAGAGGACATTTTAAAGGTGGAAAAAAGGAGTAAAGGTATATTAGCAGGAGTATATATGACTGTTAGAGAAAAAAATGAGCAGACAAAATTACTTAAAATTAAATGTTTATGTAGGAGAGAAATGGCCAATATACTTCATTTTGAATGTGAGCTCCAAGACATTGCTGATAGTTACCTCAACTACTTGTGTTCAGAGGGGCTCTGAGATTAGATTCAGGCTCTGAAGGAAAGAGAGTTGTCATTTCTGAGGAACACCTGCCATTATCACAGGAACTGGGTTCCAGGGCAAGGGAGTTGGTGATGAGGAGAGCCATGGTACCAAGTTTCCATGTTTTGGTTAGTCATGTGGAGGTCAGACTGTCAGTCTCCATCTACAGAGAAAGTTAAAGAGAGCAGCTCTAGGATAACTTCAAACTCAGTTTCTCCATTTCTATTTGTTCTACATTGGATAATAACAAAATGTCAGCAAAACTATTGAGTCAAATTCTATTCATACTTCTTAGCTTACTGTAAATTTTTCTCTAGCTTTTTGAAACAGTGAGCAATTTTAAATGCTGTACACAGACTTTCTCTTCTCAAGCTCTAAGTCAGATTGTTAATGTGACATAGAACACTGAAGTTACACAGAAATATCCTAAGGGCTTTTCATTTGTACAAACATGGATCTGCAGCAAGGAATGGTGTCTCAAGGGACCAAAAAGAAAGTCGTATAGAGCAGTGACTTTTATAGTTCAAAAAAATATATTAATGGACAAATACTGAGGCCCTGACTTTGAGATAGGCACAATTATATTGTAGGAAAAACTTCCCTAAAATTATTTCACATATTTCCCTAGTAATTAAATTCTCCAGCAAATATATAAAAATGACCATTTCTTAGAAGGGCTCTAAAGCAGCATATTTATTTTATTGGTGTATCAGCCTCATAGGTTATCATTAGTGTTGCTAATACTGCTTATCAGATTTCAAGTAAAACCCACTATATCTTCTCATTGTAACAAATTTGAGGTTTCTAAAAAAAGTGGGAAGGAAATTTCTGCCTTTTGCTTTTGTTACAGTAGAAAGTAGGCTTTCTTTTAATTGAAAAAAGTTAAATTTATCAATATAAAAATTCATATCTAATTAGATCTTTAGATAAAATTTTTTTTTTTTTTTTTTTTTTTTTTTTTTGCTGTACGCGGGCCTCTCACCGCTGCGGCCTCTCCCATTGCGGAGCACAGGCTCCGGACACACAGGCTCCGCGGCCATGGCTCGCGGGCCCAGCCGCTCCGCGGCACGTGGGATCCTCCGGGATCGGGGCACGAACCCGTGTCCCCTGCATCGGCAGGCGGACTCCCAACCACTGCGCCACCAGGGAAGCCCTAGATAAAAATATTTTTAACAATAATTGAATTTCTATTGTGCATGGAAAATTTAATACTCATTCAAAAAATAATCTCTGCAGTTTCTCTTATAGAGCCAGGCCTAGTATAAATTTAAATTTTTAAAAGAATCCCTTATCTTTACAGTTAAGGAGTGCTGGAAATAAAATTTGATTTTAACAAGGAATAATAATTGTAATAACATTAATAAATGAAACTCCCTCTACTACTCTAATGTCACTGTAGTAAGGATATATACACCCTCATAAACACAAACACATGTGCAATACATACATATCTCTACATATTTCATCACTGAGAAATGGGTCATGCTCTGCATATTTGACCGCAACTTGCTTTTTTCAGTTAGCAATATATCAAAGGCGTGTTTCAAGGTTAGTATTTATAGATCTATCTCATTAATTTTAATGGGCACATACTGTCTATTGATGTACCTTTGTTTATTTAGACATTCCCCAAATGATAGACATTTGCGTTGTCTCTCAGTCTTTGTCATGGCAATCAGTGCTTCAGTGAACATTTTCTGTGTGTCTCTTTGATATGTGATGGTTTATAATAGAAACTAGAGGAGACATTTCTGGATTCAGCAATTACAACCCAATTTTCCTCAATGGAAAGGCGATTTTAACCAAAACAACATGACAGAACTCATTTCCCCACACATTTGCCAACAATGGATACTATCAAACTTTTAAAATTCATTGTCTGATAAAAAAATATTGTTTGAATTTGCCTTTCTCTGAATATTAGAGAGGTGGATACATATATATATAGGCACACACATACATATACATATCTCTCTCTCTCTCTATATATATATATATAATGTTTACCCACATTCTCTTAATTCTCTTTCAATTTCTAACAGTATGTCTGTAGTCATATAGCAGTGTTAAAATATTCTCTAAGACCTTATCTAATAAAAAATATATATATATATTCAATTTTATATTAATATTTAGAGTTTGATTTTATACATTTAGTTTAAATACCTCTGAGGAAAATTTTCTGTATACTTCAAAAATGGATAGTCACTGTCATAATAATTTTTGACATGCCAACATTATGATTCCTAAATTCAATGGTACTTTTTCCTCTGTTCTATTCTAATTCTATTGTATTCTACTGTATTCTATTCTAGTCTATCCTATCTTGTTCAGTTCTATTCTCCAGTACTAAAATGATTTTATAGTGTGTTATTTAACAGATACAATAAGACCTTCTTCATATTCTTCTTTTGAAATAATTTTCTTTGCAGTCTCATTATTTCATATTCCTGACAATTTTATCATCAGCTTGTCCAAATTGAAAAGTATTCCTTTAGAGTTTTCTTTGGGATTACACTGAATTAGTAGATTATTTCAGTAACCTGTTATCTTTCTAAAATCATGTCTTGCCTTCCAAAAATATGTTTCTCCCCTATACAGATTGGTTTTTTTTTTGGCCTTGCCACACTGCTTCCAGGGATCTTAATTCCCCAGCCAGTGTTTGAACCTGGGCCTATGGCAGTGGAAGTGCATAGTCTTAACCACTGGACCTCCAGGGAATTCCCTATCCAAATTTTACAGATTCCTTCATTTGGTCTTGTATGATTTTACTGGATTAAACTCTAGATATTTTACATTTTTGTCCTCTATTTTGTATTAAATCACTTTTATGCTTTTGGGATAGTAGCTATAACAGGAGGCACACCTGTGTTGTTCCTAAGTTTATAAGAATGCTTTTAATGTTTTATTCTTAATAATTTTACTTCGTGTTCTATAAAACTTCCTTTAAAAATAGGTTTTCTGGGCTTCCCTGGTGGCGCAGTGGTTGAGAGTCCGCCTGCCAATGCTGGGGACATGGTTTCATGTCCCGGTCCGGGAGGATCCCACATGCCGCGGAGCGGCTGGGCCTGTGAGCCATGGCCACTGAGCCTGTGCATCCGGAACCTGTGCTCCGCAAAGGGAGAGGCCATAACAGTTAGAGGCCTGTGTACCGCAAAAATAAATAAATAAATTAATTAATTAAAATAAAAATAAAAATAGGTTTTCTTCTATTGTTCTTTTGTAGATGTGGATATGTGTGTGTATGCATTCACACACATGCGTCTATATATATATGGAAAAGGCATGTGTTAGTAGTTTTTAGTTTGAAATGATTTTTAATTTATCAACACATTAAAAACCCACTTTATTGAGGTTTGATTGACCAATGCTTTATATATATATATATATATATATATATATATATATATATATATATATATATTCTTTAAATGGTCATACTATGTTACACATTTAAATTTGAATCAAAACTTTTAATTTTGAGCACACCTTCTGTGTTGTGAGATGAGTTATACTTGGTCATGATCAGTAGTACTTTACTATTTTAGTATAGTACTACTGTAGTTAATCTTCTAGTATTTTAAATCTTTAATTGTATGATTATATATGAGGGCTATCTATATTTTATATTTCTGTGCAATATAATACATATTTTTAATCCAGTGTTGATGTTGGTATTACAACTTTGAACCATGCATTGGAAGTTTTTGCTTTTTTCCTATGCTCTTAATGAGTGTTTCATATATTTGAGTCCTTTTTAGTGAATTTGCATTTTTCTATTAAACATACATTTAATTTGGATTTTTCAAATTTATGTGTATTAAGTAGTATTTAATATAGTTTTAATTTTATTCAAGCCCCCTTTTGTTCACTGTTTGTTTGTTTGTTTGTGGTACGTGGACCTCTCACTGTTGTGGCCTCTCCCATTGTGGAGCACAGGCTCCGGACACTCAGGCTCAGCGGCCATGGCTCACAGGCCTAGCCGCTCTGTGGCATGTGGGATCTTCCTGGACCGGGGTACGGACCCATATCCCCTGCATCGGCAGGCAGATTCTCAACCACTACGCCACCAGAGAAGCCCTGTTCACTGTTTTATTAAGCACTACCTTATGTCTTCACTAATCCCTTCTTTCTACTTCTTTGGGTTAATTTGGCTATTCTTGTTATAACTTCTTGTATGAAAAGCTTATTTTGATATTTTCAGTTTTTCTTGTTTCCTAAACAATGCACTTATGATTACACAGTGGCCTCTGAGAAATATTCTGGTTACACTGATGAGTTTTGATATGAGTCTTCTCATTTTCAGTAATTTCTAAATAGGGTATAATTTCTATTTCTATTTTCTTTTTGATCTAAGAGTTATTTTCTGGTTTCCAAACGTATTCAATTTTTATTTTACATTTTCCCCCTTTTGTCAACATCTATTATATTCCTATTGTTCAAAGAATGTTGTCTCTATGATTTCTAGGTAGAATTTACTGAGAGTTTTTTCTCCTGCAACATGGTTAAATTTACTTTTATAATTTTCTTTTTTTGTGTGTGTGATATCTTTGTCTGGTTTTGGTATCAGGGTGATGGTGGCCTTATAGAATGAGTTTGGGAGTATTCCTTTCTCTGCAGTTTTTTTGGAATAGTTTCAGAAGTATAGGTGTTAACTCTTCTATAAATGTTCGATTGAATTTGCCTGTGAAGCCATCAGGTTCTGGACTTTTGTTTTTTGGGAGTTTCTTTAATCACAGTTTCAATTTTGGTACTTGTGATTGGTCTGTTCATATTTTCTATTTCTTCCTGGTTTAGTCTTGGGAGATTGTACCTTTCCAAGAATTTGTTCATTTCTTCCAGGTTGTCCATTTTATTGGCATATAGTTGCTTGTAGTAGTCTCTTATGATCCTTTGTATTTCTTTGGTGTCCAATGTAACTTCTCCTTTTTCATTTCTAATTTTATGGATTTGAGTCCTCTCCCTTTTTTTTCTTGATGAGTCTGGCTAAAGATTTGTCAATTTTGTTTATCTTTTCAAAGAACCAGCTTTTAGTTTCATTGATCTTTTCTATTGTTTTCTTCATTTCTATTTCATTTATTTCTGCTCTGATCTTTATGATTTCTTTCCTTCTGCTAACTTTAGGTTTTGTTTGTCCTTCTTTCTTTAGTTGCTTTAGGTGTAAGGTTAGGTTGTTTATTGGTGATTTTTCTTGTTTCGTGAGGTAAGATTGTATTGCTGTATACTTCCCTCTTAGAAATGCTTTTCCTGTGTCCCATAGGTTTTGGATTGTTGTGCTTTCATTTCATTTGTCTCTAGGTATTTGTGTTTGGAATAAAGTCTGTATATCTTTAGCTATATGACATAAACCAAGGTAATTATATTTTAGATTTCTTGGTGTTCTTACATCTTTCAACCTAATTTTTTATTCCAGTCAGATGTTTGTTAGGGTCTTCCACCATGATTGTGGATTTGTTAATTCCTTCTAAAATGTATTTTTTTTTTTTTATTTTTTTGTGGTACACGGGCCTCTCACTGTTGTGGCCTCTCCCGTTGTGGAACACAGGCTCCGGACACGCAGGCTCAGCGGCCATGGCTCACGGGCCCAGCCGCTCCGTGGCATGTGGGATCTTCCCAGACCGGGGCACGAACCCATGTCCCCTGCATTGGCAGACGGACTCTCAACCACTGCGCCACCAGGGAAGCCCTAAAATGTATATTTTTATTTTAATTCTTCGCTCCCTTCTTGTAATAGGTGTACACATTTACATTCTTCACCTTGGGGCATTGCACTTACTCCCAGTCAAGTATGTGGAGTGTATATCCCTGATCATGTGACTTGCTTTTGCCATGCACTATATTAGGGGATGGGCACAAACAAAGGCAGTAAAAATACTGTATTATTTGGCTTGGGATCCTGTACATCTGCTCTCTGACTGAGAATAGCATTCCCCAGATGACTACAGAGATGTCATGCCTCCAGAGGCTGCATAGATCTTTAACAAGAAACATAAAAGATAGTTGTTGAAAGTCTCTGATATCTTGAGTTTTATTTTATGCAGCATAAGTGCAGCAGAAATATAACTAAAATCAAAACTCATTACAGGATTAGATTGCTAATATAATGAGAACTAAAAATAATGGCATTGGCTTTGGGTAGGAGTGACAGACGGTGATGAAACTGTTATCGGGGGATGAAGAACTGGCCAACTTTGCTACACAATGGTGAAACAAGTGGAGTTTAAAACTATCACTTAGGATAATCTGGAAGGCAGAAAATAAACCTAACTCATCTGTAGTGTTGGACAAAGAGATTTCATGATAGAATGTTGCTAACATAGGTGATTAATTTGAAGTGCATTTTAAAAGTGCTTCAAAAAATGGATTGTGCTCATGGCACATGAAGTTGCTTGGGATCAAATATATTTTTTAAAAAATATATAAAATAAATTTTTAACAAAGCTCTATTACCATTCTGGATTAGATGAGACTGTGACTTTCAAATATTGAAAAAGACATCTGCCCCTCAACACTGGCCAGGCAGAAAGCAGACTAGGAAATCTCCTCAATTTTCAAGATGTACATAGTCTGCCTTGTTATTTTCAGATGTGGCCAAGGAAGGATGATGATAAAGGTTGTTGCAAAGAAACAGAATGGAGACCTATACGCATGGAGGACTAGACCTATTTAAAGAAGTATTCCCTACCCCAGATTAAGGGGTTCTGGCAATATTTGCTCAGCAAGCTTTCTGAATTGTTATTAACTACTTACTTTTGTGTGCCTCCAATTTTCTCCTTTTTAATTTTTTTTTTGGTTTGTCCCTATTTCATCATTATATATTGAATATATAGAGGGCAGGTTATTCATTTATTTTTGTTCATCGTTTTCTGAATCAAGAGGAACCACATTTGAACCTGACTTAGACCATAAGGTCTTAGATACTGAGCCAGGTGCCGTGATTTGATAGTCTTCCGGGCTATCTCAGCATGCAAAGGGGGTATATTTGGGGAGTGAGAGTTAACTGTGAAAAAAAAAATGCCTTACTGCTCATAGATCCAGAGTTTTACAGTACTTTTATCTGTAGACATAGAAAGTTCTGTTAGACAGTGAAATACAGAAAAGGTCTTTGACCTATCTCAAATAATGTATATTTAATTCTTCTTAAGCCTAAGTCATATTTCAGTACACTGAAATATATTGCAGAAATATTAACTGAAGATGATTATTAAATGACAAACATTTGTAAAGTGAAAGAACAGGATGAAATTTAATAACATGTTCCTGTAAAGACAATAAACTGAAGAAAAACTTAATAGAATTGGAAGTACATATTTTTATCTAATGGGAATTATATGAACATTGGATCCATGTGAAGATGATTCCATTACAAACACAAAAGACCTCTTTATTACCCGCCTATGGAGACTGGTGACCAGACATACTAGAAAGTAAAAGTATTTTTTTTTAAATAAAGAAAATCTTAAAAATTGAGAATTGTTACCTTATCACATTACAAAAAACTACTTCTTTAGGTCTAAGACAATTATTTATTATATACAGGGATGTTCTCTACCTTCATCACTTTGTTTCTTTGTCATATTTTTTTTTCATATAAGTACTTACTATAGTACTGACATTTATTTAAAAGCAAATTCTCAAAGACTTGTAGAATAATCACAATGAAAAAAGTGCTGAACTATTTTATGAGGCAATAATACAGTTCTCTTACTGCAAAACTCTAACCAGCCTTCAGCCTTATAGTTTATCCACGCAGGAAACAGATTATTGCCTCATAAAACAGCTCAGTGCTCCTATTATGGTTTAAATATAATTGTGTTTAAAGACCTTGTTGATTCCATTTAGCAAAATTAGTTTTTATCTTATTTCATCATAACAATGGCTTCTAATAACCTTGATGATATTTTAATGTGTGCCCAATTATATTTTCAAGAATAGTTTTTTTTAAGTAAATTTTCTACTAGAAAATTTCCAGTCTTTCTTAGTAGGTTATTTTAATTCACCATCGTTTTTCTTCTGAGATAATTTAACTTAATAAGAAGTTTATTATTTCTTTATTTAGACAAATAAAAAGCAAAAAGTTAACTAATTTTTCTTTATTACATATTCATCAGCAATGATCAGTTGGATTTCAGTGATGTGCATTTAGTGTTATTCACTCTAATGTTAGGAAATTTGGGATGTGAATCCAGGTTTTAGTAATTTTAAGATGTGTGACCATGGTTGTTACTTAATATTCTAATATTGTTTCTTGGTTTATTAAAAAATGGGAATATTGTAACAAAAATAGAGCTATCTCATAGGAAATTTAATGAGAATTAGATGGCCTAAGTGTTCAATTGATATTTTTTTCTTATGTGTGTTAGTTTTACGTTATTTTATATGTAAAAGTTATTATAGAGCTCATACATGCATATAAAAGGAAGGTTTTAGGTAAAGAAAATCAGAAGAAATCTGTTCAAAGGATATTTTTGGAGCAATTAAGAACTACAGGCTGCAGAGCAAGAATACAAAAAATAAATCATCTTCATAGGATAAATTTCACATTTTTTTTTTCTAACTAGAAAAGGGATAAGTTGAGACTGAGCCAGAAATCACAGCAGAGTACAGAGATGAGTGGATGTCCTTTCATATCCCTTAACCAACTTGTTGATAATCTAATTGTTGAGGCCCAGAGAATTTAGTTTCTATCAAATATTACCATTAATTGTAGAGCACTGTTTTCATTTGTAAAGATTATTCTTTTTCAATATAGCAACTGCTTTGGATTTTATGAATGGCTGTTTGTGCTGTTCCTCTCTCTTGCGAACTGTGAAATTCTCTCTGGGCACTAATTCAGTGATTGCCTATCCCTTTCTTTACTTGATAATCGTAACTGTAACTCATGTTATTCAGATTTTTTTCATACTCGAGTGCATTTTATTAAGTCAAATTTAAATACAGAAAATCATGTAAGTTCTATTTTTTTCCACAGGAGATTATATGTCATTTAGGAACCAGTCTTTAATTTCCTTTAAAGTGAAAATTGTAGATTTTGTTAACAGAAATTATCCACCTAGTGCTATGTGAAGTAATCATTTGAACTCATAAGCACAAGAAATATTAATTATCAATTTATCTTATATATCAAAGGCATGTTGGAGTGTCTGGAGTGATGTACAGTTTAATAAATTTAGTGCAATTCATAAATATTTTAAAAAATTTTCTAACACATGGTAGTTATTAGGTTAGGAACACAAAGTATAAAAGGTCTTGTTAGTTTTGTCCTTTTCACTAGCATTGGTTTTCAATTATATTTGAGAACTTAGTCACTAAATATTAATGTGGCTTAATTTTTCCCCAAACTTTTTAGGAGCATACTTCTGGAAGATAATTTATAAGTGAGCACAATTATCATCTACTCCCTAACCTGAGGAAAGTTGGGAGAGGAAAAGAATTAGTGGTCATGACTATCAACAGTGAAGCAGAGAGGAAATAGAAAATAGGTTCTCTTACCCCCTGGAAAACATATGGTAGCTTCTCTAACCAATTGTGTACCATTTTCATAACATCATTTTGATGACAGCAAAGGAGAAACCAGAGTGAAATCTGCTTGCTTCGTTATGTTACACATTCCTCTTAGGGCCTAGCACTACTAAGATTCTGAGGTTTTATGTATTAACATTTTCTTGGTCCCTTGAAAAATGACATCAGTGAAATTCACAGAACTTGCTACCATCTCTTTCATAAGGGTATTGTGAAAATGCCCATTAACATTTATAGAGTGCTCTGAGCGCCTACAAAGAAAGACATTACTTAAGAACAAAGTAAATAAATTTAAAAGCAACATTTAAATATTTGTAAATGAATCAAACACATATGCATTAAAATGTAAATACAAGTATGAAATTAAGCAATTAAGTACTTGGCTAGGCCTACTTTTTAAGTTTTGTGAAATGGAAACATTTTAAATGTAGTTTGATAGATTTTATAAACTTGTGTAAACAAGTTTGCCAACCCTTGATATTATAAATAAATATTTTGTTATGTGTATTCAAAGAAATTCTTCACATTTCTAATAATGATCTCACACATTTTCAAGAGAAGCTCATAATGTTAGAAATATTTATCTCAAATAAAGAAATTATTGTTTTGTTTTCATTAAATATTGATTGCAAAGATAAGTCTCATTTTCTGTCCATCAACTGATATTTGTTTACAGATAATGGTGGTCTTTATTACCCCTATTAGACATGCAGCAAATATTTATTGAATAAGTTTTTGGAGTATGAATGCTGAAATAAGAAATTACAGGTTGGCTCAAATATCAGTGGAGTCAATGTCTAGCCATGGAACCTCAAACATGACATTTAATGGACCTCAGAAGACTGAAAACTTAGATGAAAACATAGTGGTTACATAGTCTTGGCAGAATACATTGTTAATGAGTCTTATGCGGATGCAATTTATGTAGTAAAGTAAAAGATAAATTGCATTGTATCCCTTATTTCTCCTCCAAACACTGCTCAAAATCATTTCAGTATATTTGAGAAATACAGCTTTGAAAATTCATATTCCTGATCTGAATTCACAAAAATCAGTTTGATTCTAGATAATGTATGTCATTTTGGCTACTTCAAATTTGAAGGGTCTTTACTCTTAAAGCCATTAAATTGTCAAGTTTAGTACATTGTCTTTGAAAACATTCACATAAAAGAGAGTTTTATAAGTAATAATTATCACTTATGATAAAGGTGGGAAATAAAATCATTAAGTACTAACCATGTGTCAAGCCCTATGCTTTCTGGATATTATCTTATTAAATCATAGCCACCATCTAGTGAAGATATTACTGCCATTTCACAAAAGGGAAAATTAAGTCTCTGACAGTTTGAATAACTTGCTTAAGATTACATACATAACAAATAGGAGACAGACCTAGAATTCAAACCCAGATCTGTATGGCTTCAAATCCAATACTATTCTCCTTATATTCTACTTCCTACCATGATAATCCATTTTCATAGTAGTTGTCATGACTGCAGAGATTCTCCTAGACGTTAATACTTTGGTTGTAGCTAAAGAAACCAGGTCTATTGGCTTTCTAGCACAAAGAATTCACTTCCATATGCTAACTGATTAACCTGTTGGAAAGTAGGAGTGATTTAATTTAAGTTTGACAGGGTAAACTGATTTAGCCCAACTCCATGTAGAGTTTTTCCTGATTTATGGAGGCCTAAACTTTATACTAGGCTTGTTTATTTCTTCAGACTATATTAGAAAAAATAGAAGGGAATGAGAGAGAACACCTAAGAAATCCACAAACTATTTACATCAGTGGTAGATAACACCTTTAAGAGCAAAATAGCTCTCAGGATGAAAAAAAAAAAAAAAAAGCAAAAACTGTGGTTTTTCTAGTAGACCTTGGGAAGACATGGGTGTTCATCTCACTCCACCTGAAAGGTAAAATCAAAGATGAAAATAAGTCTTCAGTAATACACAACTAAAGCAATCTTTAATTAGGTGGCAATTTCAGAATGAGGAATGAAGAAATACACATAAAACTGTATTGGCTAAATCCTCTGTTCACTTGTGAACCACTTTTACATGAAATGTTTTAATTTACTCACCTCATGCCATTTTCTCCCATGGTGTTGGGGGAAAAGGCCAAGGAAGAGATTACGTGATTAGAAAAGTAGTGTCCCTTTTGTTGTGCACATAATATGTTTCATACTTTTTAAATACTTTATATGTACATGCTATTGTATTTACTGTTTCAGAAGTTCAGTCAATTTTTGTATCCTCAATTTACCGAAGAGAAAATAGTTTCTGAAATTAATATACCTATAGTTAATCAACTAGAAAATGTCAGAACCTGGATTTCAGCCCTGTTATGTTTGATTCCCAAGCTGTGCTCTTGACTTCTAAAGTAAGTCTAATTTAAATAAAAGTTTCTAACCTAGGAATTAATTTGAAGTGGCAAAGCAGTATTCTAGTCAAGCCAAATAGGAGTTTAGATATAAAGGCCAAAAAACCCCCTAAGTTAAAACAAACAAACAAACAAAAAAACAGTGTTATATGTCCTGTGGCAAGTATCTCTTAGAATCTGTGAAATGGTAAATAACAGGTTAGAATTCAAGGACTCATATATGCTGACTTTTTGTATTATGATATTACTGACATTATCATTATTCCTAATGTAAATGAGAAAACTGAGGCCCAGAAATTTCTCATCACCCATCTGCTATAATTTGGGACTTCAGCAACAATTTATCTCTTTTCATTTTCTTTGATAACAACACAATATTTATGACTCGATATTTATCCCATATCACCCACTTCTGTTTGGGAAAAGAGTGTTAGCTGTCATCTTCCTTTCCCTTTTGTCTTTATAACCAAGCAAAGAATCAATTTTCAAATGTTAAGTTGATAAGACAAATGAAAGAAAGTTAGAAGTTTCTATTGAAACTTCAGTAGTCTTTCACAGTATGACTCAAATTCATGAAAGAATAACAATGTGTGTTTTATAGCTTGTTTTTCATTATTTTCTATTAACTTTCTTTACTCTGGTCTTTTTATTTCTTCTCAGCGATAGGCTCAAACTGAATAAGAAATATTGAACAAATAGATGAACATGTATCTATATAAAATGTATAGACTGTTGTATATAAGAAGATAGTTGACATGGGGGGGGTGGAAATATTTTAAAATTATCCCAGGTAGTCTTTAGCTAAGAATGGGGATTTCAGAAGCTACTTGAAATATCAAATAGAGATATCATAAATGACAAACAATGAAGACATTGCATTTTAAATGTGAAAATCTGAGTAGAGGAAGAAAAATCTGTATATTAAGAAAAGTTCTAGGCAAGAGTAAAGGTTAAAAGAAAATTTAGTTGGTAGAGAAACCCTTGGTGCAGGACTTTGAAACAGTAATTTATAATGAAAAATCATACCTCAACAGGAATGATCCTGTTAAACAAGTAGCCAAGAAAGACCTGAGGAGCATTACTACTTACTGTTAATCAGATGCTAGACTGATTGCAGTCATAAGTACTAAATATCAACTTGGTTAAGGACACATTTTTACTTATTCAAGAATCAGAGGAGCAGGAATCACTCTTTTTTTCATTCATTAAACAATATTTGAGTGTTCCTTTGTGCCAGGCATTGCTCTAAGTGCTGGGGATATAGCAGTGAACAGAACGGAAGGAAATCTTGGTCTTCAGGCAGGAAGCCCTATACTGTCTGAAGCCCATAGAGAGGTGGAATTGCTGTCAAAGCATATTGGTTGAACTATTTCTTAGTTCTTCCTAGGCCCATTTAATAAATGTGTCCTTAATTCTTAAATCTATTCTTCTAAAATCAATTCTTCTAATCTTCTCATAACAAATCAAGGTTTTGTTTTTGTTTTTTGAGATTTTTTCAAGCAACTACAGGTCTATTCTGAGTCTATTTATACTACCTAATATAATCAAACCACATCATAATACCTGACCTGAATCCTATAGATCAGAACAAATGGCCATTCTAGAAGGCAAATAAACTCACTAAATAGTAAAATTGTAATTATTCATAAACCGTAAATTCTTACAATTTTCTCACATTCAAAGGCAATGGTTTTTTTGAAAAATGATAATAGGTATTCTCTGCAGTTTCTTGGTTTTCTGTTTTAAGGCACTGTGTCCTGTGAAATGTGATGTTTTGTGAACTTGAGCTGGATGTAGCTTTCTGAAAAGGCCAAGGAGAAATTCTAAACTCTTTTTTGTGATATATTCTTGTTCCCATCAGTGACCTCTTCACTGAGGAGAGAGAGAGAGAGGAAGGAAGAAAGAAAATGAGGTTTTCTCTGATGACAAGTCAATTTAAGAGAACACTCTGATCAATGACTGTACTGGGCAAAAGCAAGAGGTTTCTGGTTTCTTTTAAGGGAAAAAATGCCAACACATCCTTGATGGCTTGTAGTCTTTGAAAGTGGGGATACATGTTCTCAATAAGGCATAGGAAAGTTAAGCTTGATTTTTGCATAAGGACTTCGTTTGTGGAGCATAAAAATATCCCCAGTTAATGGCCAGGAGAGAGGAAATGAAGCTTAAAAATTACATTTTAAAAATTCATTAGAAAAGACATAGTAAATGAACATTATCTTACTAGACAAAAGTTGACTTCAATTAACAACTAAAACATTTAAAAAATACACATGTTATGTCTTTATTGAACCAATGGGAGGATTAATGTTGAAAATTATGCTAGATTATAAGATTTATAAACCTGTTGCCTCTCCCTAGGTAAGAAGTCTCAACATGAAGGATTTTTGAATATGAGCTTCTTTTGATACAAAATACCAAGAAGAAAGGGTAAATTTTTAATTCTATTTCATGCAGGAAACGAAATTGCCTATTAGATTTAACATAGTGAGTGGTGTGCAAGCACATCAAGTAGGGCCAGTCATGTCTCTATCAGTGACAACTTCTTGTAGAACTGAAATCGTTTACTCCGAGAAATCTGGTTGCATTAATGATTTCCTACTTCCCTTATCTAGCATGTAATGAGGTCATGTTTTCCTTTGTTCACAATGTTTTACAATCAGCTAAATGAATAACAGTAATAATTTACTTTAATATAGTACTTCCCATCAAAGTATTTTAAAGTGCTTTTGTGAAGAATTAAAGTGTTACAGGGTCCAGTGATGTATACGCTATGTTATTATTCACATTGCAAAGGGAAGATATAAAGAGCTTAAGTGGCTCTTCCCAGATCTATGGAAAAATCAGTCAAAGATTCATGAATTAATTGTAGGAATCCTGGCTCCTAGTTCATTGATCCAAAGCTGGACCTCATATTTATTAGATAGACATATTTATCTTTAAAGGCTAACCAGAAGCATACATTTCTTACAGCTCTATTTCAGCTTAGTAATGAATAATAAAAAAGAATTGTCAGGGTAGGGCAGGGTTGAACTGCTAGATTTGTAACAAGTTTTACTGTTTTTTCCAAATATAATATACTTGGAAGAAAACAAGATCTTTTGTGTCTATATCACTCTTTCTCAATTTATTTGTTTGTAACAGAATTTGCCTGTCAATGAACAAAAGGGCAATCATTCTTTTTCCTATTTAAAAAATTTAAATTTAGGTTAAAAAAGATGAATAAACAAGGAACTTCTCGCTAAAAAGGAAAAAAATAAGATTTTTTTTTTTGCCACTGTTACATTTAAGAATAAAATTAAAGTTTCACCTGTGAACACTTGGCTTGAAAGGAAACAGTTGCTAAGTTGCTAAGGGCCTCATATAAATATTGATATCTCTGGATTTCCATACATATGCGCACACACACACACACACACACACTTTTCATTGGTGCCTTATATCAAAATGGCTTTTTTGGAATATTATAATCTACTCAGATACTTTAGGTGTATATTAATCTTTACTTACATGATGAACACTTCACCTTGTACAATATATTTTATTAAGCATAGAAAACTTTGAAAAATACAAGACAATTGCATTTTCTGGGAGTAATCTGAATATCAAGTCTAAGTAATATCTCATGCTGTGCTAAACATCTGTTCAGGACATACACTTATTGGTATAAATGTTGAAAACTCAAAGGCCATGATTCAGCAGTTGTGCTCCTTGGTATTTACCCAAAGGAGTTGAAAGCTTATGTCCACATAAAAACCTCCATGCAGATGTTTATAGCAGCTTTATCCATAATTGCTAAACCTGAGAAGTAGCCAAGATGTTCTTCAGTAGGCGCCTAGATAAATTGTGCTTCATCCAGACAATGGAATATTATTTAACATTAAAAAGAAATGATCTGTCAAACTGTGAAAAGTCATGGAGGAAAAACTTAAATGTATTTTACCATGTGAAAGAAGCCAAGCTAAAAAGGCTACATACTGTATGATTCCAACTACATGGCAGTGTGGAAAAGATGGAACTATGGAGGAAAAAAAAAAATCAGCGGTTGACAGCAGTGGGGTAGGAAGAGATAAATAGGTAGACCACAGAGGATTTTTAGAGCAGTGAAAACACTCCATAAGGTATTATAATGATGGCTATATGTCATTATATATTTGTCCAAACTCATAGCATGTACAACACAAAGAGTGAACCCTAACGTAAAGTGTGGACTTTGGGTGACTATGATGTGTCAATGTTGGTTCATTCTTGGTCACAAATGTACCATTCTGGTGAGTGATGTTGATAATAGGGGAGGTTACACATGTGTGGGAACATGGAGCAGATGGACCATCTATGTACCTTCCTCTCAATTGTGTCATAAACCCAAAACTGATCTTAAAAAATAGTCTTAAAAACCCCCCACAAAGGGCCCGAGTTGTCCTTTTATATTTTTGATATTTTTTTGTGTGGGACATCCAAAACAAATATCCCAGACTGCCTGAGGTGAGTCTAACTATACCTCTTCAGGGATATTTTTTCTTCCTATGATGAACTCTGTTCAGGATATTTATGACAGGCCTGAGAGGAGAAGAATCCTCTGAAGCAAACTGTACTCAACAGCTCAATCACTTGGTAAATCATTTATATTTATTTCTAAACAATAGGGAGGGTGGTAGATATATCTGGATTCTGCATAAGTGTTTTGAGGCCTTTCTTCAAATTCTTTCCTTCTACAACACTCCCTAATTTAATCTAAGTGTTTCTTTTTTGCTTATTATGTGAGGTATAACAGGGGGATACAAAGATAAATAGCACTTAGTTCCTGCCTCCAAAGAATCTAAAGCTTGGGCACAAAGAACATCTAGGATACAAGGTGAAAAGTTGCATACCATGAGATTGAGTATCAGTCATACTCAGTATGGAGAGTCAAGGATAAAATCATAAAGCAAATGCCATCTGGAAGGTCTCTATGGGTATTCAGTACAGATTGAAAAATATAAACCAATGCATAAATAAGACATCTAAAAAAAACAAAGATATACAAGTAAAAATTACTGATTAAGACATGTTTACAACTATTGCAGTCATTCAAAAATATTTATTTGGTGTCTATGTGTCAAATACTATTCTAGGATATTAGAGAGAATGACAGGCATGTCCATTAGGATGCATGTATTGATAGTTTGGAAGAGGTAGGGGGATAGATATTATAAAAGTTTCTCTGCCATTTCAGTGGTAACCAGTAAAATGAAGGCAATGTACAGGGGGTTGTGATTGTGTCTGACAAGGACATCTAAGCTAATACAGAGAACTATGGAGATCTTCACTGAGAATGCCACATTTAAGCTGAGATGAGAGAGATGAATAGAAGTTTGAAAGAAGGAGCACTGTGCTTTGTAAGTTTAAAGAAGGTCAAAACCCAAGAATGTTATTAACCTGGAGAGGTAGAAGAGCTGATGCATCCAGAGAGGAGGGGGATAAGCAGCCAGACCATGTGATGCCTTAGTAAACTTGCTATGTTCTCTAATCTTTCTGAAAAAAACAATGGGAAACAAGTGAAAAGTTTTAATCAGGATAACAATATGATCAGATTTCAGGTTTTTAAAAGATGACTCTGGCTACTCTTTGAGAATGGATTAGAAGGACTAAGAATGGACATGGGAGGACATTTCAGAGACTCTGTCAGTTGTACAGGGGAGAGATGATGGTGGCTTGCATTAGATTCCTAGTGACATTGTTTCTGCGCTATCACCCATCTTTCATATCACTTTCCAAAACAAAAGAAAACATACTTGTTTCATAACAAATGAAGTTTCTTGAAGAGATCTAAATAGAAAGCCCATGCATATATTAGCCAACTGTGTAGTCAGTGTGTATTGATTGTGGGTTGTAGAGTGTTCTGCCTGTCTGTGTGTTTTTATAATAGTACAGGTAGTGCCTAAAGATTCATGCATTGATTCCCAAAGAGTCAGATAATGATCTTATACCCTAAAGAGGAAGACGATATTAACATATCACCATGACCTGTGAACATTTTCAGGAAGATGAATCTTTCAAAGCTTTTTAAATTAAATAATGTATTCCTTTTGTATTTCTAATGCTGGGAATAAAGCTTTGACTTTAAACCTAGAGTGTGTGTGTGTGTGTGTGGATAAACTTAAAAACACATGTCTCTTATTTCACACCTCAAAACATATATAAATTATAGGTAATGTGCTTCCAATTTTAGTTATTTAATATAATTTCTTCTAGAGGATTATTTAAGAATGTAATAGAATATCTTTTGAATAAAAATGGTATTCTATTTTTTATGAGAAATTCTTGCATTTAAAACAAATTTGAGATTGTTATAAATATCTCACTCTTAGTTTACCAAACAACATTACAATTGAGTAGAGAATAGTTTAACTGTGGCAATAGTATGAATCAGCTTAACACTTTCCCTCCCCTCCGTTCATCTTGGAATGAGATAATGAGGCAAGACTATGTTAGTAGAGATATCACTTTTAGCCAAATAATTCATCTGTGAATAGCCCCAGATTGCAAAAATTACAGCCTCATTTAAGCATTATTTATGGTTAGTGTGAGGTTAAAACTTTGGCAATATTTCACAGTACATGGAGAAAAACTATTCATGGAAGCATATTTACACATTTTATAGAAGTGGATCAAGATGATTCACCTTTATAAAGCTAATTGAACCTATTGAATAATATTATTAAATTAGTCTTTAGGTCAATGAATATTATTTTTTAAATTAGGTGAATGTCGTCTATTAAATCAAATAATCTCTAAAACTATCTAATCCATCTCCTATCTGTTAATGGAGTGTTCCAATGTAGCCCTGAGACCTATGTTCTATTTTAAAATATAAACATAGAAAATTATTACATAACGTAAATAAATCTTACAATGCAATCTATCTTTCCAGTTCCAAATGCCATCCCATCTCTGGGTCATTTTCATGCAAATAATATGCTGTACTTGATGATAAGTAATTACTTATAGCAACAACTATGGAGGTTAAAAACAAAGTGCTTAGTCAAACATGAAACATACAGAATTAGATACATGAAACATTACGTATGCAAATTAAAAACAGACTCCTGTAAGTTTGAATTAAATTGTGAAATATACAGAAAAATTCCTAAAATGTTGTTCTTCACTCATCTATCTCCCTAGAGTCCCATTCATCACAGTATGGTAGCTGCCCTTGGTCATTCTTTCTCCTTTCACTGATTAAAATAAAAACAAAACCAGAAACCAAACATGCACACAAAACAACTGTGATGATGTATAATCCACTGAAGAAATTAAACAGACAAATAAACCATAAACAAACAGCAAATAAATGTTCTGCTGCCTAAGATTTAGAATAGTAATATCTTGGGGCTCATTTGTTTGCAAAAAAAACTAATCAGATTAATTTAAGTAGAAAAATATTTGTTCCCACCTATTGACAGCCTTGGAATTCTATCTTAACAGGTTGGATTTTCTTCTGAAGCCTAAAATCGTCAGCAGGTATTATAAGCAGGAAAATGATGGTATGAGTGGTGTTTCAGTTTTTTCTAAATTTAATAAATGGCTGTAATTGGTTTTGTAATCACACAAATAATAAATATTGATTGTAGATAAAAATACAATTCAGAAAAAAATAGAGAACAAAAATAGCAATACCTATTTTATAGAGTGATGAGAATTCAATTGCTTAAAATATGTAAAGCACTTGAACAGTGTCCGTAATGGAATAAACACAATGGTTGAGATATTTCATGATTATATGTGGTAAATTATACATGCTTATATTTTTCACTAATGAAGCTGTTTGTGGTTATCCTATTTTCCCATTGGATTATAAACTTGTTGAATACCAAGCCATTATCACTGACTGTTATTACTCAGAATCTTTACCACAGTTATGCATATAGTTGATATAAATAACCCTAGTAATTCTTCCTAATGAATAATCTTGCCAGTAAGATCTTATATATATATTATATATCTTATATATATAATATATATATATATATATATATATATATATATATTTATTTATTTATTTTAGTATACAAATTCTGTATGACTTGTCATTATAGAAAAAAAAAATTTTGTTTTCGGTACGCAGGCCTCTCACTGTTGTGGCCTCTCCCGTTGCGGAGCACAGGCTCCGGACGCGCAGGCTCAGTGGCCATGGCTCACGGGCTCAGCCGCTCCGCGGCATGCGGGATCCTCCCAGACCGGGGCACAAACCCGTGTCTCCTGCATCAGCAGGCAGACTCTCAACCACTGTGCCACCAGGGAAGCCCTAGAAATATCTTATAAATTAAAGTTTACAGTTAAAAGACAACTAATGTCTCTGAGTATAGTGACTAAGTTCATGAATTAGGATTCTTTTAAAATTTCTATAAAGAATACATCTATGACATAAAATATAATTGTATGAAGATAAATTGGTCATAAAATTAGGACAAAAAGTTAATGAGTGTGTTTGTCAGAAAGGAAATAAAAACAAGATTATGAAATCAGTGTGTACTAAATGTTTTCAAACTCTTATTCTGACTACTTTCATGAATGTGAACCCTAAATAGCAATTACTATGGGCATGCAAACCAGATTCTTATGTCATTTCTAATTTTTCTTTGCTGCCACAGAGATTAATTCTAGCTTGCTTTAAAGCCCTGGCCTAAGTTCAATTGTAATTAATGTCCAAAGAGGTATTAGAAATTTTGCAATTAGAGGACTGTTTCTATTCCTACTTCTCAATTAAGAGAATGTTTAGTTTTAACTAAATGGCATTAATGCCTCTCAATAAAAAAAATAAATTTTGGGGGCTTCCCTGGTGGTGCAGTTGTTGAGAGTCCGCCTGCCAATGCAGGGAACACGGGTTCGTGCCCCGGTCTGGGAAGATCCCACATGCCGTGGAGCGGTTGGGCCCGTGATCCATGGCCGCTGAGCCTGCGCGTCCGGAGCCTGTGCTCTGCAACGGGAGAGGCCACAACAGTGAGAGGCCTGCGTACCGCAAAAAAAATAAAAATTAAAAAAAAATAAATTTTATTTCAATCTCTTCTTTGTCAATATCTATGTAAATAATAAAGGGTTAGGATATGTTAGGATTTTATCATTAAAAATGATTATCTTCTACAGCATGAGTACAATCACAGCCTTAACTATGTTATATACTCAGTGTGTTTCATAAAAACGTTTTAGAAACTTTTTTGCAATTAATAATAGTAAATATATGAGTAGATAAAGTTACCTCTTTTATTTCAAGTGTATATAGAAATCTGTTTAGTTTTTGAAATGCACACTGCGTATAGGTCTCTGTGATAAATATCATGGCTAGAGCTGAAGGTGGACTTATGAAGATAGTAAATGAGGTAAAATATATCAATATTCTATATATATATATATATATAATCTATTTTATATACAGATATCAAAACAAATATTCATCAGATACTATGTACAAGACACTTAATTCAAGCCCCGCTTGTTCTAACATTGCTTTTAGGATGACCAACAAATATTTTCAGAATGACAAATATACTTCAGTCACTGTTCTAAGTACTGGGTGTTATTCAAGATAAAATCCCTAACGTCAGGGTGCTTATGTCCAGGAGTAGTGTAGGTGGACAATAAGTACATACATACAGAAAGCTGAAATAAATTATTCAGGTATGATAAACAATATTAAGGTGAAATGGTTTTATAACCTTGAGAGGGACTGTGTGTATGTGAAAGAGTGCTTTACATTAAGCAGCCAGGAAGTCTTTGTGTCTTAGAGCTTTTTGACGATCCCTGTGAAGAGTGTTCTAAAAAAACGTATAGGTACAAGTGCACTGAGACTGGAATGCAGAGGGTGTATTCCCCAGACTGAAAGGGCAACGTGCCTGGGGCACGTAAGGAATGTAGAGAGTAGGGGAGATGACTTTGAGTGAAGTCCAGATCATGTAGAGTCCTGAGTGCCTTGGCAAGAAGTTAGATTTTATTTTCTTGCAGTTCAAACTTATTGGTAGTAATTTGATTACATTTAAAGATTAGAAATAAAATTCTGGCTGCTGGATGGATGATAGGAGAGCAAGAGTGGGAAGCAGGGAGATGGCAAATTATTGGGCAGCTGATGTAAAGAGGCTCAGAGATGATAATGAGTTAGACTAAGGTAGTACTTATGAAGTGGTGGTCGGATTTAGAATATATATTTTGAGGGACCTTCCTTATGGATAAGATGGGAGAGAGTGAAAGAGGGAGTCAAGCATGGCTATTTGGTTTTGTTTGTTGGTTTTCATCTGAGAAACTGAGCTTATGCTGCTGTTTGAAAATGGGAAAAGCAAATATCTGGACAGGATATAATAAATGGTTCTGTTTGGGCTGCATTCAGTTTGAGATGTCTATAGATCCCATAGTAAAGATAGCCAAAAGGAAATTAAATACATGAATGAGGAGGTGAAGGAAGAAGGCAAAACTGGAGAGAGAAATGTAGTTGTCAGCATATGGAATGCATATAAAGTCATGGGAGTAAATGAAATAACTTAGGGAGAAAAAAGGGGTTAGACAAGAGAAGAAAACTAAAAATGAAGACCTTGAGTATCCAAAATTTGGTGGTCTATAAAAGAGGGAGAATCAGCCAAAAATACTGTGAAGAAGAGGCTAGAGGAATAAGAGATAAACCAAGAGATTGAGAGACTAAACAAATCTAGAAAAGAAACTATTTTGAGAAGAAATGGATGGTAAATCTCACCAAGTGATATGTGAGGTTGAGTCATATTGGCCTTGGTATGACAGAGTCTGTGCTGGTATCAGTCAGAACCTTGGAGAGGAAAAGCCTAATTGGAAGTGGTTAAGAGACTATTGAAGGTTAGGATATGGAAACAATAAGTAGAGGCAGATCTGAGAAGTATGGCCCTGAAGGAGAACAGAAAAACGGCTAGTAAGGGCTCATAAATTCATTCATTTTTTTCACTTAAAAAGTAAAACAGGAAAGCCCTTTGGCCGCAGCATCTGTCAGAGTATTATCTTCAGGATTGGTTCAGGCAATCTTGATGGATGGGTAAATCCCATTTTCTGCATATACTATTCTTTCCTATACTTGTAACTACAAACTTGGTGGAAAACGATGACGTTCTCAGATGAGTAGATCCTTACTTCAGTCTATGGCATTTGAATAACTGCGTTTTCTTGCTGGAACTTGTAGACAAGTACAGAGTTCATACTACATACCAATAACTACACTATGTTTTGGAGAGTCTAAAGTAAAAGGATACAGCCTCAGTCATTAAGGAGCTCGCACCCTAATTACTCCTCATTATTTCTGAGTTTGTCTTATTTTGGGGTTGTACAATTTAGTGCCACATCAATTGTGTTACCACCTCTGGGGGGAAATATGTCATTTGTTCTAGGTAGATAAAAATGAATTCACTGTCATAGTTACTTTGGAATTAAAATTAAAAGTCCATCAAAAATAACTTTCGTATTCGACATTTCTGGAGGAAAATATAAAGAACAAAAGCAACTGCACTGTGTGTTAGTTGGCAAGTCTCCTTGTCTGGCACTTTCCAAATTGTTTTAGCAATGTTTGGCAAGAATCTATCACAAATTATGGATGATTATAATTTTGTGGTATGTGAAAGCAGATGGAGAAAATGAATTGACAGAGAGAATGTTTCTTCCTAGGAAACTGAATGGTAATAATAATCTTTAAAGAAGGTAAAAAAAAGAGTAAGAATTACCCACTGACTTTCTGACATATATTTCAGAACTTATTGAAAAAAGCCTTCAACTTATACAAAAATAGAAACTGATAAAGAGAAAAATATATACCAAAAAATTACTCTAGAAGGATAGACAGTATACAAGCAAACAGGTATTCTGACTTCTATAAAAGCCTAATTGTTTCATTAAAATGTCTGCTTGCTAAGGAAAATAATTAATTAAATTGACAGTTAATTGAAGAAAGAACACATAACTGATAGTGACTTATTTTACTTAGAGGTAAAATTTCTGTGCTCTTAACAAATGTGATCATTTTTCAATATATTTTTTTTAACTCATGAGTAATCATATGGAAAATCATGGTAATTTTATAAAATAGCCACATTTTAGAAGTAAACTGAAAATAAACAAGTTATTATTTAAAAGAAATTCATAATGGTACTTTGTGGTTTATAACAATGCACTTCTGAAGAGAACTGAGGTCTAGAGCCAGAATACCTGGCTTCAAATCCTGGTCCATGTAATCTGTGTGAATGATTTACCGCCTCTATCACTTTAGCCTCCTTTGCCTTCACAATACTACACCCAGGACCCAAGCACTTTTCACCACCTCCACCACTGCAGCCCTGGTCCACGTTGCCATCATCTCTCACCTGAATTATTGAAATAACCACCTAACTGGTTTCTTTGATTTGAATCTTGCTCCCTGAGACAATTCTGAAAATGGCAATCAGAGAGATCCTGTTAAATGTAAGTCAGACCCTGAGGCTCTTTTACTTAGATCCTCTTGGGCTTCTCCTGGTCTTCAACATCCACTTCCACTCTATCCTTCTCTCTTATGCCTCTGACCTCATCGTTTGCACTTTCCCCCTTGCTCCTGTTTGTTTCTCCACACAAGCTGGTCTCCTTGCTGCTCTGTGGACACACCAGGCAGGCTCCAGTCTCTAGCTCTTTTTACTTGCTGCCACCCTCTGCTTGCAGCCCCTTCTACCAGACACCTTCATGACTTGCTCCTTCTATATATATATATATATATATATATATATATACAGGATTAATTGTCATCTGCATACTTTAGTTATTTGTACTGTTTATTGTTTGTCCTTCTTTACTAGAAAGTAAGATCCAGGATGACAGAGATTTCCACATCTATTGTTTAGTGACCTGACTCAAAATTGGAACCACAAACATTTTTAAGTGAATTAATAAATTGTAGTTATTATTATTGTGTTTGAGAATTCATGTTCTGGTTGTTGCCTCAGACATTCAGTGGCAGGGAAATCATTTAATATTGCCTTATTTATAAAATGAGGCTTAAAACTCCAACTTCACTAGGCTTTTATGGGGATTAATAATACAAAATAAAAATATCTACCTTACAGGGTGCTATGAGGGTTAAATAGAGCATTTACATGAAAAGTACTTAGCACACTGCTTGGCAGATAAAAGGTGATGAATTAATGTTAATAGAATTTGCATCTGAATGAAGAAATAATGTTATGCAAATCCAGACATCATTTATTTGGGTACTGATTTTGTATTTAGGAAAACAAAATTATGTGGATTATTTTTCATGGGGAATTTTGTAAAGCATAGACTCTTACTCAATTGTGTATTTGTTCCTAAACTCCTTATTCATACACATTTAGATGGTTTCTATTTTTCACTCACAAAATATATATCTCAGAGTATGCATGAGCATTTTGCCTATGTCTCATGCCCATAGACTATCAAGGAACACTCCTATGGTCAAACAGAGTTGGATTGATTGTGTATTTCTGTGAAGGAGGTGGAGACCACACTCCATGGGAATGGTGGCACATCTCAGTAAGAGGGTATTGGAAGGGACTTACAGGTTTGGGGGTCCTGTTAGGTAATTTTAGGGAACCAGTTAAGAAAGTAGGACTTGGGGTTGGGTGCCTTTGGGAAGCAGAGACAATTCTGTGATGGAGCATCTTAAGTTTTATCTAGAGAGTGGGAAGAAAGAAGTGGGGCTAAAATTGCAGTTGTAAAAGTAGCAGTAATCATTGATGTTAATTGAGGGTGATGGGATGTTGGTAATTGTTGTGTATGGTTTGCACAACAATCTTGTTTGTGCCCAGCCATGACTACTGAGTGCCTTATTTATGTTCCACTTCATCATGGTCACGTAGTGACCTTGCCTGGTGGTGTTGACCTGTGAGATTATATACATGCAACAGGAGAACATCATGACCTCCCCTGGAGTACTGTGGTTAGAGCCTAGCTACACCTAGGCTTGATTGCTAGAGCCAGACCAGCTCCCAACTGTCATGGACTACTTTTCCCTTTCTCAGGCTTTGTACGCATGCACATATATATTGAAACTTGGTTTTGATGATTTCACCTTTTTTTTTATGACGTACTAAGCCATACAAATTTAGATGACTAGTTCTTAAGATATACAATTCTTGGGAAAAAATGTCAGCATAATTTTATATCCAAATTAATCATAATGGATAATAATATAGTTTTGGTAGAAACTGATACTCAGCCTTTCTTAGGTAAATAGTTATAAATATCCAAATATAACCTAATTAAATAATATTTTGGAACAAACAAGATTTGCCAGACATATCTGTAATGTACGGATCATTTTTTAAGAATGCATTATTACAGTTAAGAATAGCATTTGTAATAAAAGTAAACAAAGAAAAAATGCAATGCAAAAACATTCTTGTAATTTAATCATAAAGAAACATCCAATTTCCTCAAGTGCCCTTTAAATATTATTGTATCTTGCATAAGTTCACACCACTCATTTTTTGGTTCTCTGCTAGGAGATTTGCATTTAAAAGTTATTATTTATGAATATCTCACTTACTAAAATAAAAAAAAAAAAACTTATGCCAATTCATTTAAATGTTAGTCAGCTGTTGCTACCTAAGATAGTAGCTATTACACTAAAATCTTTGGCATTGTGTTTTTAAATCTTATTGGATTAGGTCATTATCAGGATAAGTAGCTCTCACATTATATAGATGTAGACAGACAGATAAATGGATAAAAAGATTATAAGTAACTCTTGTAGATTTTTAGCTCTGAATGATCATCAAGTCAAAGCCCTTTTTTGGTGAGGAAAATGAGACACACAGACAGACATTAAATTACACTCTAAGACATGCAGAGCTGAAATAAGGAACTGGAGTTTTTGACTTTAGAGTCAAGGCTTTTCCACTATGACACATGTCTTATCTCTGGGTTAAGTTGACAAACCTTCTGTGGATTTATCTTTCTGATCTAGCAGTTCACATAAATTCATCATTTATTATTTGGGGGACCCCGGAAGAAGAGTGAATCAAGTTGTCAAGCTCCTTTTATTTTACCACATTTTGCTGTCTGAAAAAAAGCATACCTGATCACAAAATGCTCCAATAAAAGTATACATAGGTGACTTTCTATTGTGTGGTATGGAGTGAGAACTTCAAAAATGCTGAACACTGCTGTTGATAACCCTCAAACAGTCTGTGTTTTTGTTTGTTTGTTTGTCTTGGCAAATGATCTAATTCTAACTCAAATGGGCACCTAAATCAAGAATTTTGGAGGCTCACCAATCTCTGATAACAACCACTGCTGTTTTAAGTTAGAACCCTCTAAGTGAGTCGTTGAATATATAGCTTACTCTTTGTGGAGCACATATATACTTAATAGCTAAGGAACCCATAGTCTATGAAATACAATTCCGCAGCATGTTTCATTGTTTTATAAGGTTGGTCTTGGGGGAATAACTGAAAGTGGATTTTGACTAAAAAACACTGTCTTTAAACTTCTATTTCATGCTACAAATTAATTTTTAACTAGAATTCTTCCAACAAATCAGTAAGAAAACAAACAAAATTCTGATGCATTTCACCATAATTTTAAAAGCTTTGTCATCTCTTTTTCTTTTAACAAGTCTTTTTTTTTTTTACAAGGGCTTTTAGATTCATAAACTTAGTTAGAAATTTCATGTGTTTTCCCTAAATCCTTTTTTGTTTTTAAATCCCACATACTAGTCCATGGGCATGTGTGATGCACGTTGCTAAATGAAACACTCAATTATAGGACTGTGTTTGCTATGTGCCAGTTAATGTTTTCGCATGGGTGAGGCCATCCTTACTTAACACCTCATAAAAAGAATAACCAGCCTCTTCCAAAAGATCTAATTTATTGTACACCAGGGGTTTGTGCTTAAAAATGGTCTCCTACTGTATGTAAAGTGTTCTAATGCTTGTAGAATACCCAAATACTAGAGGTTTGGTATCCTTTGGAAATAAAGATGCAAATCACAAAATAATAAATTCTAGGTTTGTAACAAACACCCAGAAGAAAACTTCAACAAATCATAACTGTCAGTGGGATAGATGATGAAAGTTTTTGTCATGCAAAGGAATACTAACCATTGTGTTTTTGCAACCATTTCTTTTCCTCACTTCTCTCATATTCTCTCTCTGTCTCTCCTCTTTGGTTGCAGGCATGTCATCAACCTTAATGATAAAATCCTTCCACAAAAATAATTCTTAAGCCTCAGGAACAAACACCTCTTTGGCATCTTGAGAGAATATTTCACAAACATCATCAATCTCCTTCTGATCATGATTTACAACCTTTCTTTGTGGCCGATGCCCCAGCAGCATCACACTGGGATTTTCCTCCACTTTGCCCTCTAAACACATAGGCACATAACTGTGTGCTACTGCCAGTTTGGAAACACATGCTTGACAAAGGAATCAAGTACAAGCTACAGATATTAGGCTGTAAAAGCACTTTCCAGAGCAGCTGTGTATTAATGCTTGGACCCTCCAGAAAAGTGGAGAGGGAGATAACTATTTCTCTGTAGGTTCTGAAGCCAGTATTTTCTGTTCCACATGTCAATTGCCAATGGCATTCAGAAAGCCAGTAATGATAACTTCAGGACATGAAATTTGAATTTTTCAAAAAAAATAAAGTTAGTGAAATAATTTGTATGGGTATATATTTCTCCTAACCAAACTTGTATCTCAAGAATAGTTAACAGTTGTCTGATAAATGCCATCTTTCTGGATGTTTTCCTTGAAACTCAGGAAAGGAGTCTGTACCACAGATGAATTCATTTAGTATATGCCTAAACCCACTCTTACTCTGTGTGCTCAGTAAAACAGATGCACATACATTATTAATTGTTAACTAACTTGCAATCATCATCAAGGGCAGAAAAACTATACCCCCATCAGGAAAGCACACAAACATTATGATTACTTGAAAACATAGGCAGATCTTAAGATGTCTATATTGAGTGAAATGGTAGCTACTGACAAGTCTAGCAATATTTATGAAGGAAACTTGGCAAAGCGAAATGTTTACAATAACCAAGTGATGCAAACCAGAGGACTTTGTGAATCTGGGTGTTTGATAGAAGAGCCAGAATTCTTATTCTCCCCCTCCAACCCCTCCAAAGAATGTGTATATATACAAAGTGGGAGGGAGAGAATGCAGTAATGACACATAACTTTGGTCTTGACAGGAAGTCTTAGATTTTTTTTTTAATAGTTGGATTACATTATAGGAAGTGATGGTTCACAAACCCAATCACTCAGGTGGTCTGGTGAAGAATAATCAGATCATAGGAGAGCATCTATATTAGGAAAATCAAATTCATGTTAATTACATAAGCAAAGGGGTTCATATTTTCATTTCCCTCTTGTCTTGAGTTTTTGTGTGCTCTGTGGTATGGGCTGGGATATTTTCAGTTTTAAGTATCAAGTTGCTGAATCCAAACCAACTATAGGTTTGGAAGATTCACTCTCTCCTACACTGCTAGTAGGATTTTAAATTGAAAAAAAATTGAAAGGCTATATAGAAATAGTTTTACACTGCCTTAAAAATATCCACATACTTTGACAGAATAATTTCACTGTTATGAATTTATCCCAAGGACATCATAATCTGAAATTCATATATTGATTTCCATAGAGAGATACCCTGTGTTATAACTAAGTAGTGGAGACAAATAACTCAATGATAAGAACAGTTAACTAAGTTATAGTGTATACATATGCTGGGATAATATAAAGTCATTAAATTATATATATATATATGTAATATATTCAATTATATCTAACAATGGGAAATGCATGTTTTGTTAAGTAATAAAAAGTAGCCCCAAACTTTTCATAACATGTGGTCTTTATTAGAAAAATACATACTTTAAAAAATATGGAAAGAAAACAAATTGAAATGTTGATAAGATTTCTCTCAGGATGAGATTATGGATGATCCTAAGTCATTTACTTATTTTTTACTCTTCTATATGTTTTATTTATGAAATGACAAAGACTTATTTTAGAATTGGTAGTTAGAGAGGAGAAAATATAGTGTGTTCACCAAACTATTTCATTTCTCTGGGCTCAGAACGAGACTACATTTCCTAGCCCGCATGCATCAAATGAAGGATTATGTTTCTGTTCTCATCAATGGCAGATAGATAGAAATCATGTGGCACTTCCTGTCCAAGGCTGTCAAGTGTGGATGTGCCTTTTCCATGCACATGCTCTTTTGTCTTCTAGACTGGAAGTGAAAGATTCCAGGACAGTAGAGCAGCCTAGATCCCTTAGCTACCACCTGGATAAAGTGCTAAACAAGTAGGCCATGTAATTCTTATAACTATTGAGATTTTCAAGTTTGTTACTTCAGCCTAACCTAGCAATTATCAGCTATTTCACTGAGATACAAGTGACTTGCTAGCTTTCTTTACTTAATGATAACAGTCCGGGATATATAAGCAATGCAAAATAGGAGGGTGCAAGGTATTGCTGCTTTTATGTGTCCTGATTTTTTTATGTAAGTTTGTTTAAAGCTGTAAACAAATGTTGTGGTTTGGGGATCCTTAGCCTGGTTGTTTACCTCCTTACATTGGGAGCAGCAGGCTTCCAGATTTTATATTCATGGAAAAAATACAAACAGAAATATGACAAATATGTAGATATTACTGCTGCAAGATGCTTTCTTCATTTCAGGAAAAAAATGTTCACAATTGCATGCTTTTACACAGACTATTCCTTCAGCCTGTAATTTCTCCTTCTCTACGTGACAAATGCCTAACCATTCTTTACAATCAAACTCAAATACCATGCCTCAAAAGCCTTGTTCAACCCAGTCCCCAATGTGTATAGACATCATTCTACATAAGCTCTAAGTTCAGAAAAAAATGATTTTTAAAATCCTTATGTTCCCAAGTTTTAGCAAAGAGCCTAGCATAATATAAATGATCATTGAATTTGATATTGTTCCTAAAGTGTTTCATTTGTAATGTCCTGTGTTTATTAATTCTACTGTAGCAAGTGATAGAAACATGAGTATTTCCCATTACCTGTTCCTCCTACCTAACTTAGCTATAATAGAGATCCCTTACCTTGGGTACTTTTGATTATGCAATTTTAATATAGTAATTCTAACTTTTCCTTTTGGTACTGAAGTTGCTTTTAAAAGAGCTAGTGGGAAAGTTTAGAATCTCTAGGAGCCTCAGACGTAAGAAAAGTCTGCTCTCATTCAAAAGCTTTTTTCCACGGGCCTTCATTCTGTAATTACGACAAAGACTGGAGAAAGAGCAGGGAGTTGAGAAAGTCCTCCTCGATGGTAGACAGGCACAAAACCCTTCTCACTTCTCCAGACTCTTCCTCATATGAGGCAAAACTGTTTGCCTCTGAGAGAAGAGAAGAATACTTATCTGTCCCCAAGACAACCACAACCATTGTGCCAAGTATCTTAGTCGAGCTACTATAACAAGATACCATTGACTAGGCAGCTTAAATGGTAGACATTTATTTCTCAGAGCTCTGGAGGCTGGGAAGCCTGAGATCAGGGTGCCTGCATGGTCAGGTTCTGTTAGAAGCCATTTCCGACGTGCACATGGCTGCCTTCTTGTTGTATCCTCACTGACTGAGAGAGAACACTCGCCTGCCTTCTTCTCTTCTTTAAAAGGACACTAATCCCATTATGCAGGTTCTACCCTCATGACCTCATCTAAACCAAGTTACTTCCATAAAGCTCCACTGTCTAATATCATCACATTAGGGGTCAGGACTTCAATATGTGAATTTGGCTGGAGGTGAGGATGCAAACTTTCAGTTCATAACACCAAGTAACGTTGATAATAGTCTGGTATAGTGAAAGAGGAGGACACCTTCCTTCCACTGGTCCCAGGTGAAGGTATTCTGCTGTGGAAAGAGGATTGGAAGCCAAAGCTGTCAGTTCCTAGGGAAGGGGCATGAAACCCACTTGGGTACAGGATCTTGCACTGATAATAAAGCGGATGTTTGCAACTACTGAGGGAAGGGTGAGACTTTCCATTCTCTACTACCCAAGACCATCCCAGACACAAGGCAAAGTTTTGCTACTAAGGTTGGGAGAGAAACAGGAATGCTGAGATAGTCACATCCTTAAATACCAGGTTCGAAGGACCTGTCTAAGACTGGGGTTAAGATAACGAAGAACCTCCCACCCATCCCGCACAATAAACCTCACATTAAGTAACATGCAATAGTGGTCTCCAGCTGCAGACATGTAGCAGCTTGGAGAAAGAGCCCTCTCGGTGGTGCAGGTGTTCAGGGCCTCAAGCAGAGTGGAACAGAAACACTGAGAAACCCATCCAGCACACGAAGTCCCACACTAAGCACAGGAGAGCAGCAGCCCACCACCACTGCCTGAAGAAATAGACTGTTTCCCTTCCCTTTACACCCTACCACACACACACTAACAGCCCAGTCAAACAAGTGTGCCCAGCTCCAGGCATCACTGCTACTTACCTCAGTCTCTAGTTATGCTCGGCATTGAAAAAATATGAGAAAAAAATATGAGACTCACAAAAATGTAAGAGAAAACAACACGTTATTGAGATTAAGCAGTTCATGATCAAGACTTTGAAACCATCCAAATGTTGGGTTAGGGACTTTAAAATAACTGTAATTAATATTTGAAGGATCTAAAAGTTGTATGGTATAACACAATACAAATATAATTTAAATCAAGGTTCTAAAAATGAAAAATATATATTTGGATTAAGAAATGGATGGATTAATTTGTCAAAAATGGTTCTTTTTAAATTGTCATTCAAATTCCTCTTAGGGAGACAACGTGTTATTTTGGAAATGATTTCATTAAGGTAATTGCAATTGGGTAAAAATGTAATGTCTTGAGTTAACAGGAGCAAAAATATCAAAATATAGGTAAATGGTTCTTTGTTTAAAACAATCAGGCATTTAGGCATGGGAAATACCTAAAAGGAAAGAGAAACAAAGGAATATCCAGAAACGTGGCAGTATCTGCCGAATGAGAGTGTCTAGTACTTACCTCTAAGGTAAAAATCATTCTGTTACCATGTGATGCTCTCCCCTCAGTCTCCTTGCAAACTTCTAGTATAGTTGACTCAAACACAACAGCTTTGTGTGATGTTGGAATGGCATAGAGGAGAAACAAAGAAATAGTAGAAAGAGGCATACTTGAGAAAAAGATAAATTTAGCAGAATCAGGAAAAAGTCTTTAGCAATATCCAAAGGAATTCACAGAATTCTGGAGTATGGCTTTGTACAGTCTACAGAGCATGGAATGGAGGTCCAGGTCAGTCTTTTGGATATTAAGTCAGAGAGACCCCTAACTAATGTCTAAGTTACATGACTTTGCATGGAAAAAATAAATATTCATCCATGAGCAATATATATTTGCATTGTGTTATTTAAAAATATACATTGAAAGAATTTTTACTAATTCCATAATTATCAGTTTTTTACACTCATTGAAAGAAAGAAAGCATTACCACAAAGCGCCACTACGGAGCTGTCCTTGGCACTCCTCTGGCACATGGCTGCTCAGGATGGTATCACGAAGGCTCAGGAAAGAGAATGAGTGAGTGTGGGAGAGAGTAGTGGTGAGGGGTTCCATGTCTCCATTTTCTGTGCATTTTTAGGGCTGAGGAGAATATAACTTTAGGATGGATTTCACTGGAGAAAAAAACGATAATGTTTTATCCAGAATATATTGTTATAGAAAGAGTACTTTCTTTTAATGGCTTTTACCACATGCTCTCTTTTTGTGAAAGGAATCAAGGGTATTAATCAAGGGTTAATCAAGGGTATGATATGTGTTTATGTTAAGCTCTTACACTACTGGTTATCTTGAGTGAGTATGAAACTTTCCTTTTTTACTTGTGGTTTCCTATTACTTTTATTGTTACAATAAAAATGTATTACTTTCATATTCAGAAGTCATAGAAAATAATAATTTTTTAAACATCATATTGGAGTGTAAATGCCTTACAATGGTGTGTTAGTTTCTGCTGTATAACAAATTGAATCAGCTGTACATATACATATATCCCAATATCCCCTCCCTCTTGCGTCTCCCTCCCACCCTCCTATCCCACCCCTCTAGGTGGTTACAAAGCACGAGCTGATCTCCCTGTGCTGTGCAGCTGCTTCCCACTAGCTATCTGTCTTACATTTGGTAGTGTTTATATGTGAAATAGACATTTTTAGTCTTATTACAAATTAAGTTTTTGTACTGTTAATGTTTTTATCTTTTCCCAAACAATTCTTATCAGTACTTGATTTTCTTTTATTTAGGTTATAAAATAATTATCATTTTATGACATAAACAATTTTGTATTCTTCTACTTTTCATATGTCTATGCAATATAAGTTTTTCTGTAGGTTGTTACATGCTCTTCATAGATATGATGTTTAGTAACTTCAAAATATTTTGATTAGCAAATGCACTATATATAACTATTCTATTGTTAGGCCATTAAGAGTTTTTTTTTTCCTTCTACTTTTTCTCTGTAATGAACAATGTATTCTTAGTTAATCTATTCTTGTTGTATGGAACAGAAACCAAATTGACTTAGCTTATGCAAAGGGAAAAAGGAAAAAAATAAAAAGGTATGTACCCCTGGCAATTTAAGGAAAAGCTGAACAAAGTTTTCAGTTGAGTCTGAGACTGGGACAGTTAGGAGGGTCACCATAGGAAATGGTTTTTATGTTCTCTCTTCCACTCAGTTACTGACATAAATTCTTCTCCCAACATTCAACCTCCATGTCCTTCAGTTCAAATTTCAAGAGGGGAAAAATCTTGTTGCCTTGATATGTGTCAGGTGTCTCCCTAACTCTAATCAGCAATATACAAACATGGCAGCCAGCAAAAGATGCCCCCTTGTGAAATTGGGCCAGTAGTTCTAAGAAAAGGACTGTACAGATATCCCAATGACTGTCTCTAAGAATGTGATGAACATTATGGACATAGACCTTTTTTTTGATTTAGGATTATTTCCTTTAAATAAATTTCCAGATATAGATTTTCTCTGTAAAAGGATATAAATCTTTGATGATTCTTTTAAAGATTGATATCTTTATTTCCCTTTCTATTGCTCTCTCTCTAAACAACTTCCTCTGCTGATCTCATCTCAGCCAATGCCTTCAACTACCACTTATAAGTAAATAATTTTTCAACCAATATCTAGATCTCCAATCCTACTTGGGAGCTCCAACCTCATATATCCATCTGTTTACTTAAAATCTTGCAGAGAAAGTCTCATTGCCACTTCCAAACCACCAGAACTTCAATTAAACTCATAATGCTTCAGTCCAAACCTAATTCTTTTTCTCTATTACCTGCATTAAAATGATAATTAAAATCTTCAATGGTTCTCCAGAATGTTAAGATAAATTCTTTCTCCTGCCTAGGTTCAGGTCCCAAAGTCTGTTTTTCTCATAAAATTATATGTTATCCTCCCTCCTACCACCACCACATACATGTGTGTCTTCCTGTGCTCCAGCCATGAAAGGTCAAGCTTTCATTTCTCTTTTGTTCTCTCTACAATGCCATTCTTTATCTCTTTGACTAAACAACTTCAAGTCATCTTAAGTGCTAACTCCTCAAAAATTTTTCCTAACTCATTAGTTTATTGTTCCACTCTCTGCTCCTGTAGTGCCTGTGTATAATATTATCATGGTGTTTGTTGAATGAAACAACAATTGTTGGTATACATGGATCTATTTCCATATAGTGATCTCTACTGGGATAGAGAGTACTTGGTACTATACTGTATATAGTACAAAATCTGCTGCAAGAGACCAGAGTTTGAACCAGAGACTAAGCAATATAGATAATCCAACACTGTTTAACCAGTACAAAGATATTACCTTAGAATTTAAAGAAGAAAGACAGAAACAGGTTATGAGAAATTGTCTGAAACGCCATCCTGCCAGGGTGTAGTGCCAGTGAAAAAGGAAACTTTTACATTGGCATTAATTACAATTATTTGAAATATCAATATAGTTTTTCCCCACTTTGAGAATTTAAGGGAGACTACCTTCACCCCATAAGCAAACTCCTTCTTCTGATATTACTTTACTTATAGTAAAGAGACTGGCCAAATGTATCAGATCTAAACAATTCCCGAGGCAAGTCAATATGGATCCTAACCTAAGCCTCACCATTTTTGTTAAGCTTGTAAATCAATCTGCAGTGTTGGCAGCCAACAATAAAAATGGACTCTGGCTAAACTAAACAAAAGAAATAGGGGAAAAAAGAAGAGAGAATACTTCGGACTCAGAAAAATTGTAGGAGGCAAATGTTCACATTTGAGTATCACTAATATTTCAGGGAGCTCTAGAAGGTTACTAAACAGAAAAAAAGCAGCTACTGAGTACTCTGTTAGATAAGATCCAGATATTCTAGGATAAAAAGATACAAACTATACAATGATTTTCCAGCCCAGCAGAAATCTTAGAAGGTACATCAATGGGAACAGGCAGGATCCCATTTCACCTAAATCGAGTGTGAATTTAGGAAAAAAAAATCCTGTCACTGGTCAACTAGTAAAATCTATACACAATACACATAGAGTGGAACAAATGAATTTCTTTTAAATTAATAATCGAAGACCCTGTAAGGTTTATAGTTTCTATATTGCTCTGATCATTAAGTGATTGTATATACAACCAGAGAGAGAGAGAGTTTTGTGGTAGCTCAGGGTCATGAAAAATAAGTTACTAATTCTACTTACAAGAGGGAGAAGTCAAAGAAGCCTTCACTTTTAAGGTTGTGGCTTGTGCTTTGAAGAAGGAATCAGACTTTCCAACAAGGTGGGTTTGGGAAAGGCCATTCAGGGCAGTGATAACAGCTCATACAAAAGCATGTGGACACCTAAGCTCCAATCATGCTAAAGACCCTGAAGGTTACATTTTGTCTCCATTGAATAGATTACATCAGGAAGAACTAGTCCCAGCTCAGGACAGAAAACCAGTAGGGCAGCCTGTGAAAGCTATGAGTGTTAAAGAATTAGACTTGACCCTGTAGGTTGTTGTTAAAAGCTTACAAGGAAATGAGTTAGAAGATCACATTTGCAATTCAGAAAGGTCACTCTGGCATCAATGAAGCCAATGGGGACAAGGAGTGGATAATGGGATGGAGCTGAGATGAGGGTAACTGTCAGCCAAGATATCTTGGAAAAACAACTGAAAATAATTTTAAATGTTGTAATGTAGAAAGTACTAGAATGCAAGCATGACATAAAACATGGAAGCTGAGTGGAATTGTCCTTTTAAAATATTTATTAATCAGCCTGTAAATAATTTCAGGTAGACCTTCTTTTTTTAAATGTCATGTCCTTTACTAAAACATTTTAAAAATTTCAAGCAAACAACTATATGAAGCATTCTTAACTCATGTTATGCTTAATTTATGCTTGCTCAGAGTGTATTCATAACATAATAACTCTTAATTTCTTTTTAGAGATTAAACCAATTCTTCTTCTGTATTGGAGTAATAATCTAGATATTATTAATATCATAACAAGCCTAGGGCTAGTCAGTTTTCCATTTAACAGAATACCCAGGGTCAAATTTTAATAAACACAATATTTTAAGGTAATAAAGAACTATAAACATTTCATTTTCTTCAGCAAGTATAAGTTCCCATAATTAATATGTTACACTATAACTCTACAATGTATATTATATCTCAGGAACTGCTGTTTTGGTTCGTATGCTACCTCTTTCATCAGAAAGGCCAACTGTAGGCATTTGATGTGAAAACCTGATATCTAAATGCTGAGTTTGTCTAACATCTATCAAGTGCAAGATCATTCCTACAATTGATGCTAATGATGTAACAATGTTAGTGCTTCCAAAATTACAGAATAAGGCTTTACTATTTTTCTCAAATGGACTGCTAAACTGTTATTTGGTCTCATGAAGCCAGTACAACAATTTAATCTTTAATAATTTTGGAAAATCCAAAAACACTTGATTTTTCTCTATCTCTCAACCAGCGCTGGCTGTGTATTTTAACAGTTAAGTCTTCTTTTACATCGTATCCTCCTCTTCATTGATACTGAAATAGTACACTGTTTTGTCTTCCTTTTCTTTCTTACATATACAAAAAATACGGTTTCTCCTCACTTATTGAAAAACTGGATATGGTAGTCACAAGGACAGTTACTAGGACTGACAATTGTGCAGCTTCCTCAGTACGACTGTACTCATATTGTGCCTAGAAATATACCATGAAACTATAATCCCCTCTTCCTGAAGTCCAACAAGAAAGATAAATAAATGTTTTATTGTGATCAACACATCCAATGAAACAGCAACTATGTGTTTACTATCTATTCCAAGTCTAGAACTTTATAGTTTGTCCAGAAATCTTTAGTTAAGAGACTACAAAGGCATAATACCTATTCCTGTGGAAGTTACAAAATGGATGAGCAGGGAACACACACACACACACACACAAATGTAGCTAAAATTTATAATGAATCTTAAAGTGAGTACAACTATTATAAATACCATAAGAATTTGAAGAAGCCAGATATTATAAACAATGTGGAATAAATTATTCAAAGAATGGCATGTGAATACTCAGAAAAATAATATCAAAATATAACTAGTATAAAATTTAGTATTAATACATTTTATTAAGTATGAGATACTGGATGAGAATATCAGGCAATGTGGAAGAACTGGCATATGTGGAAATGTAATTTCAGCCCAGTATTTAACTTTTCTTCATTATATACTGGTGGGAAATTTGGGGAGGATGAGGGCATAAATAGACCTAGTACCTAGCTAAACAAAATATCCATAAGATGCTTATGATGATTTAACGGCAACATAGAAGGTTTCTAGTGATTTACCATGGGTATTATTTGACTTGTCTGTGTCACCATTTTTCATTAATGTACTTGATGAATATTCAGAGGGCATTTTCACCAAGTTTGTAACTGACACATATATCAAAGGGATGTCATAACCAGGATTCAAAAACAAATCATAGCAGCCTCTATTTTTTTTACAAGCCCCTAATTTTGTTATTATATTCAACTAACACAAAATTGCATATGAATGAGGCATTATATACATGTCAAATTGTTTTAAAAGGTTTTTAAACACATGTTCTTAATTTTTGTATTTATCTTGTGGTAAATTAGCACATTGTTTTAGGGAATTATATTTCTGTTTATATTTTCTATGAGTAATAAAGCACCCTATGGACCTTAGTAGGTTATTAATTCTTAATTACTGTATGTGGTACCAAGGCCTTGTTTTGTTTGTATTTTTTTCCAGCCTGTATTTTATAAGGTGAAATTGAACAGGAGTGAATCAATACCCTACAAAGGTAGCCTAAAGTCAATTATACAAGTACATGATGAAAGAAACATCATAGCAGCTTCTGTAAAAATTATGAGGATTGACATTATAATAAGATTAACATGCCATGTGAGTCAGTAAGAAATCAATAATCAAATAGAAGTTTGAAAATTTCCTTGTAAAATTTTCACTGTAGTATTCTGTTTGGTTCTGTGTACTTTAAAGAGAAAGAAACAAAGTCCCATTGAGGGGAAAAAATCTGGACTATTACAGAATTGAAAAGAGTTCCTGAATCTTGTATTGATAGAATAAAATACATGCATGGATCTAGGGTAAAAATGAGGCTAGAGATTAGAAGCCAGATCGTAGTTGTAAAGTCAGAAGAAGCCAACAAATAATTTAACCTAAAAGAATATCATGATTCATTTTAAATTATTTTAGAACAATTACTCATGCAGCAGTGGGCAGAAAGCTTACAAGTAGTGGAACCAGCCTGCAGTCTGTGGGAGATGATGGAGAAAATGACAATGGGGAAGGACAGGAGGAGACAAATCTGAGTAAGAAAAAGGCAAAACCTATAGAACTTGAGGACTAATTAGATATCGAGTGAGAGTTACACTGAATTTTCTCTTTCTCCCAGGAAGAAAAACAGAAAAAGATGTTAATGGACAACTCCCAGAGGAGGCAATACAATAGCTATTCATTGAACTTATTTATTATTTTTAACCTGATTCTTATAAATAAGATGTGAAAATTAAAATAAGAGACCAATTTTGTCAGCTATGAGAGTTCAAGTACTGGATTCTGATCAAACCTTAAGTTGCAGGTGAAAGTATAAATCCAAGAAATGGGAAATGTCTGGGCTGATCAAGGAACATGACTGCTTTACATTACTTATAAAAGGTATACAACAACACTGATTATATCTACCACCAAAGATTTGTTTAGCACATGTTAAGCTTAACTGCAATGCTGGAGAGCCAGCCTCATCTAGATACAAACTGAATTGAAAGTATAATGTTATTGAACAGGGAAAAAAAATAATAATAAATAAATAATACACTGGATCATTTGAAGCATCTGGGGAAAATTTCAAACTTATCTTCTAATGGACTTCAGATGAACAATTTCGGACCTGGGTACATGTTATATTACTCCCGAGGACAGACAGCTTTCAGTGGTAGAGTATCTCTAGCCTCAGATTCAGGAAACTTTTACAGATGCTGACTCTTTGACCCCATTTCCTAAAAATGATAATCATAGATGCCAAGCAGGTGTGGGGAGATGAGCATTCATGTCCATGAAGTATGAAAAATTGGTTACAATGATTAAAATAGAAGAATGATTACAATAAAATACTATGCACCTAAAATGTATACAAAAGCAAATTGCCAGAGTATATATAAATATACATTTATTTTTAAATATTTGAATATAATATATTGAGGTATTAACAATGTTTATCCCTAGGCAGTAGGATTATAGATGTTTCAATTTTTAAATTTTTAAATTTTTCATAACAATAAGAATTCATTCTTTTTATAATTGAGAAAAAAAATAACATTTTAAAATTCCAGATGGATCAAGCTTTATTATCTTAGATCATAATTCCCTGTTTAACCAAATAAGTTTACCCTTTCCAATTTTTAAAGCTTGTTTCTAAATAGAGAAGACAGATACAAAAGGATTTGATGTTTAGTATTAATTTGTCATTTGTTGATATTGCAGAATCAGCCCACAGTAATAAGTTCCCTCTCTTAGTAACTGCCGTGATGGCTAGTGAAAAAGAGAAAAACCGCTGGAGAAAACTCATCCTGATTTTGTATCATTTGCTGATTTCCATGCTGTAAATGCTCCCATTATAGCTGATATCAAACTGACATCAAACTGCCAATATTTTATCATCCATCTTGCAAATTATATGATACTTAACAATTGGCCCTCCCCAGGCAGCACAAGCTCACTCCAACTCTTCATGAACAGATGCCCAGACAAGTTTGTTGAGCTAAATGGGTAAGGTTTTTGTTGCCTTCTTTCTGTCAAAATATTTGTTCCTATGGACTTAATTTTCCTTATGCAAACATTACTATTTTATGTCATTTTCTAAGTTTTTTTTCTGTTATGTACCCTCTCTTTCAACCTTTTGGACATATATGTTTATTCTTACCCATTTAAGTTAGATTATTTAAGGAGATGACACCTCTTTATTTTTCCACAGGTTTATTTATGGATATACTGTCAAAATCAATTTTTAGCCTCCTATCATTCTCTCCTTTTAAAATCATTGGTTTTAAGATTATGCTTAACTATTTTATAATTTAAAAAATCTATTTAGCTAAAATTTAAGATACACTAAAGTACATTCTACCTGTTCCAGTATTGATTTATTACTTTTATTAAAAATTATCTCTTTTATTTGGGGCTATTTTATACTCTATGTTGAGTGGTTACATTCTCCAGGTTACTTCTTTGCCATCAAGTGTTTTTTTTTTTTTTTTCTTTTTGGTCAGTTTTACACCAGAGGAATATTCCACTTGTCCTTTGAATTTTTCACCTTCATTTTGAATGTTTTCCACTGAATACACTTATCCTTTCTAATCATTTGATGCCTATTACTTTCTTCATGATTATTTAAAAGACTCTGGTTCATTAAGTACACTCATCATTCCTTAGTGCTCATGGAATCAAGTCTTGTAAAGCTGCTTAATATAAATGATTTTTAAAATCTCCCATACCTGCTCCCAAGGAAAAGAACAATTGCATTTTTTACATTTTTTACATTCTTCATAATTTCTCAATTGTTTACATTTCTTTTCTTCATTTTTTTTCTGTTGAAGTCTGTTGAAAAGAAGGAATTCAATAACTCAAGTGTGTTATAGCACCATTAATTTTATTCCTCTACTTATAGAGGATCTATTTTTCTCTATTCTATTTGCCTTTCATTGTATATATTTGTAAAAACCATTTAATTTTAATTAACTTCTTTAGCTATAATTATCTCATTTATTTATTTTTGGTTGTCATCTTTTCAATCTTCATCCTGTGAAGATTAACTGAAAAATTACTGTTTTTCCTCTTCACTTCAAAACATAATCTTCTTACTATTAGTTTTAAAAGGCAATCACTCCAGCTATATTGAAATTGGCATGTTATAAAAGTAATTATTTTAAAGAATAACCAAGAAGTAATAGCCCATGTTATCTGTGCTCAAAGTTACATGTAAAGTGTTTTTTATTGTCTGTATAAAGGGAACAGAGGATAAAAGTGGGGGAGAGTTGAGCTTGCTTAGAATTTCAGGTTCTTCACTTCTTGTCTTGAGCAGAAATTGCCCTTGAATACTTCTCCCTGCAAGAATATGAGCTTTGAATTTATTTTCAGAAAGATTGCCAATCCTTTAAAATTACAAATTACTCAAATTTACAAAAATAATCTCTACATCCAATGGTTAAAAGTGATATGTCCCTTGAAGAAATCTTCCATTTCCATGTCACTGGGAGATAGTTCTCAGTAGGTATCTCCTTTTTCTACATATCTTGCAAACACAAGCACAGATAGCCCTTTGTTCTGGACTGTCTTTTCAAGGCTGTTTATATAAAGAAAAGCTTTATATGCTAGAGATAGTATCTTCTTCTGGAACAAAGGAAGGGAAGGCATACTACTGTCCCTTATAAAATATTTGGGTTCTCCATGATTAATATTTTTCTCCTGTAATGAAACCCACTGCATGTGCCATAATACTGGTCCATCTTTGCATCACAAAAATGCTGTTAATAGTATTACTTCTATTGCAGTGAATATTGAAAGGTCTTGTGTCTCTGACCTAGGAATCTTGTGTTTTTCACCAGCATCCATGAAACTATAACAAATTAACTTTGTAACTCACAAGTAGGGTAAAATACCAGACCCTTTACAATTCGTCACACAAATAGTAAACCGTCATTGGCTTTGGAATCAAAGAGTTATATCAAAAGTTCTAAGCTTCCTAAAATCATCTGATTACTTCCTGACCACCTGTTTCTATTCTGTGAATAACCCAAGTTTTAACTATAAAGAGTAAAGAAAAATATGTATTAAAAACTAACTGCAGTATGCATTGTTGCTAAACAGCAGCAAAGTGATCAGGTAAATGCTGGCCTGAGAACCACAGAAATAAATGATTGAAAAGTCTCAGCTGTGTAACTCTAGGAATTAAAATGGATATGAATAAACCCATAGCAATTCATAAATCAAAAATGAGGTGACTCCTTTTACCTAAGATGCAGAGCTGTTTACAAGGCTAAGAAATATTACTATACATCTATGGATGGGAAGGATACTGTGATAAGAACTGAGACAAGATAGAGCTTTTGTGTGAATTTAAAAAGTGCTGCCCACCTGGGCCCAGTCAGCACACTAGTTTGGAGAGCTGATAATGCCTTTCTGAAGGGCCAGAGCGGTGTTCTAGGGCTCAAGATTTGTGAGCTTTGTGAGTGGAACTTGGTGATTTCAGAATTTAATAAAATCCCCCAGCAGAACATTTTAGGGAAGATCACAAAAACCCATCATCTCAAGCAGCAGCGATGTATTTCATTTTATGTGTACATGTGATTTATTAATAAGAAGAATAGCTACTATTTATTTAATGTATTCTGTGAGCCAGGTAGTGTGCTAAATACTTGAAATGAATTATCTAATGTTATTCTCAAAAGAACTATATGAAACAATTGTTGTTATTAACTTCATATTGCAAATGAAGGAAATAAGCTTTAAAATAATGATTTAGAGTGTAACAAAGACAGGACTCAAAACTCAGGCCTGAGTCCAAAACCATACATTTAACCATTATAGTCTGTTGCTTTAGTATCTTTATCTTTGTACTTGAAAGAAAAAGATGATATCCAGACTAGCTTTTTCACTTTTCTTTCTTTCCCTATCTCCCACTCACAAGCTTCTCTTCAATTAATTAATACTCATAATGTAGTTCTTCATGTTGCAATGTGATAATTTAGAAATCAAATGTCAAGAGTTTAACTTCCTTGTTAATCCTTTTGTATCATGCTGTTTACTTTGTGATGCCTTTATTCTCCTGGGAAAAGAAACAAAAAACCAAAAAGACAAAAACTTGGCTGTTTCTGAAATGTAACAGGCTTAACATTTTTCATACTTTCATTTGATATGCTATAGCCACCTAGTATTTTGGAAATAAATTTTCTCTACATAAATTCTAATATTCTTAACTTTATGGTGTATTTTGTCATTTTTTTTTTCTATGTAAAGCATTCCTGACTTTTTATAAGCAAACCAAATTGTCTTAATCAAGTCTTTCGATTTTCTATTCTTCTGTCTGGAGCAACATATCTTTCTGAATTATCTTCCTTCCAGGATTCAGTAAAAGCTCATTAAGTTTTTGGTCTCTCGAATAAAGAATTAATAATAACTTGTAAATTGATTAGGCTCAAATGATTTATATTTTAAAGTTCTGGCACATGTCATGGGTACAACTTGGTTCTCCTAAATCCATTGAGTTTTTCTTTATTCTTTCTATTTACATCCACTTTCTCCTGTGAAAGAGAATGAGGACATCTTTTGAGGGAGTTTGCCCAAAGTAGCTCCTTCTGCAGCTAAGGAGAATTCAGCTTCTGAAGAACAAACCAAGCCTAGATAGATACAAGGGATGAAGCTCTGCCTTGGGAGTCTCAAGGCACGCATCTTTTTATATTTGTCAACAGTCAACCTTGTTCTTTTCTTTGTAAAAAGAATCAGCTTTTCTTTTGGCATTACGTTTTGTCAGCTCCAAAAGAAAAACAATGTGCCTAAATTATTAGGACATTGTGATTAATGAACTTCACTTAAAAATGCATCTGAAAAAACTTTAGAATAATGAGCTCCTGGCTGAAACTTGTGTATCTCTAGTGACTGATTCATATTCCAAATAATACATTTTTCATTCTTCTAATTAATTTTTGGATCATTGCTAATTATGGACTGCGGGAAAATTCAGGAATAAAATTCTATGGGCAAATTTTTAATCAAACAAAAAAAATCAGGCTTCCCTGGTGATGCAGTGGTTGAGAGTCCATCTGCCGATGCAGGGAACACGGGTTCGTGCCCCGGTCTGGGAAGATCCCACATGCCGCGGAGTGGCTGGGCCCGTGAGCCATGGCCACTGAGCCTGCGTGTCCAGAGCCTGTGCTGTGCAAGGGGAGAGGCCACAACAGTGAGAGGCCCACGTACCGCAAAAAGAAAAAAAAAAAAATCACGCACTTATATCTATTGCTGTCACAGCATAAAATGTGATGGTAAAATAAGCCATGATTTTTATTGCATGCATTTACATTCTTGTTATCCTTGAAAGTTTAAGTTTTACTTATAATGATGGCTTTCAATACTGTTTCCTCAGATTCTTAGTATGTTCTCATTCAGTGCAACTTGCTATGATATATAAAAAATAAGACATTATATAAACACTAGTAAAATATGAAATTCTAATAATAACATTGCAATTAAGTCATCATACTCAAGGTATTTACTATTGCATCAAATTCCATTGCCTAAATATCTTAATAAAATTACCCTGTTTTATGAGAAAGATGTACAGAAAGTGTCTCAAAAGATTTTCATGTGTAAAGGATGCCAAAATTTGATTCACATTTCTTAATTTTAAGAGGCATAATGATCTCTAATGGTACAAGAAACCAAAAATACACATTATTGCCATGGAGTTAAAGAATCTTCCACTTGTGGCAGCAACCGACTTAACGAGCCAATTCTAGCAATAATTGAGTTTCTGTGCTTTTCTTTTAATTTCACTACCTGATGATACCTGAGAGCTGTAGGCTTTATTTCAGAATCCCATTAGGAACCATTATGAGATCCTATTTCCTGGGGTTTTAAAATCTAATTGTCAGTCAATGTGTTACAGTAAGCCTAGCTTTCTGTTTGATTCTCATGGCTGTACGTGGTGGGAAAAAAACAAAAGAAGTATGTTTCATCATCCTGTCAAGGAGGTTTCTTAACAAATTACCTTTCCCCTCAAAAGAAAACACAGAGAGACTTTTTTGTTGCTTTAACAATTCTCATAGTTCATATCTTCTTTTCTAAGCTATTAAAGGGAACAAAAACTGAAAACCCATAGAGCACAGACATCCTGACAACTGATGTCCTTAAGATTTATGAAGAAAGTTAAGTATTTAATAACTATATAAGATTAAGCTGTGTTTCTTAAGGATATTTTAGATCTGTTCATAAACCTCTACCTTGTCTAAGAATAAAAGTACCCCACAGAGATTCCATTTGACCTGCAAGAACATTTGACTTAAAGTTTGAAAATTGATTATTTCCTTTTCCTTTAGCAATTTTGTCATGAAAGATGTTCTCTGCATCAATTATTTTCATAAGATTTCATAACTGTTTTCTAGTTCTAACATATTGCTGGATTTTTTTAAACATTTTTTGAACCTCACATCTTCAACACAGTCAAATTAATGTTGTGTATTCATAAGTCTCACCAGTGTTATAACTCCAGAGTGAACAATCTAAAGCTAGGGGAAGATTAAATTGCATATTAAATTAGCTGAATTTTTGGTAAACTCTGGGGGGATTCACTTAGACTAGAATTACTTCACATCAAAATCATTTTGACAAAAACAAAAATGTATCTACAGCACAGTTCAAGTTGTAGATTTGTTACTGCTTTTCCATTCTATAGAGGAATACTCCTCCAATTGTTTTAAATAAAAGCCCTTCAGAGTTCACAGAAAGAAAAAACTGCTGCTTGAACATTAAGACAGCATGATTTCTTATATTTCTTATTGGTCTAAGGAAGAAGACCGAAGGCACATCTGTCTTCCTTCGAAATTGTAAAGGTCTTGGTCATTTGCTTCTACCTTGAATTGGGGAAAGTAGTTTACAAATGGTCTCAAGTTGATCTGTAAAAACACCCTGAAGTGGCCCTGTTCCAGATCAAGGACTTAGTGTGCATGTCTGTCCTGCCTTCCATGTATGCAGCAGCCTTGCTGTGATTTTGCAGGTTTCACTAAATGCATTCGATTATGTAAATGTGAGCTCAACATTCAGATCCCCCTTAGTCTGTCACAGACCATCCTGATCTACAGTTCCATTGTTCCCCTCTAGCAGCAGTAGCAGAGCAGCACATAAAAACAAGATAGCATGTGCATTCTGGTCAAGAGCTGGTCGTAACAGAGGACCTTCAGCCCCTCCCTTGCTGCATTTCCCATTTATCTAGACTTCTAAAACCATTAAACAGTTCGGACCAGTTAAGTTTTTCCTAGCGAAAGTCAAAATAAGTGCAAAAAAAAGTTATATCATCAATAAAGCAGCCCTTTGGAGAGGGGAAATCTAGAGTGAAAACATTGCCAGAGAAACTGAAAATAAATCTGCAAACTCCAATAACTCTTCGGAATTAGGGATGAGATTTAGTCATTGAAAAAAGTGTTAATTTATAACAATCACATCATTTCTCAACAATGAGTTGTGCTAAACACTGTATTTAGTATTATACATTTTTTCCCATTAACTGTTAATACATAAAATAGTCAAAGAAGAGGACATGAACTTCTCTGATTTACAAATTAAAAGCAACATTGCCAGAGATTTTCAAGGTCACCTAGTTAGTAAGAAACAAAGATAGCTTTTAAACTCAGATCTTCATGACTAAAGTCTACTTGCTATACTCCATAGCCCATTAAAACCCATAGTCTTAAGTCAGTGAGAAACATATAAGTTCTTGAGAAGGAAAATCAGAAGTTTAAGTTACATTATGTGGTTTTCTTCTGATTTTAATGCATCTCTGCTTACAGCTTTTCACTGGCTTCTTTGACTCCAAAGGCATTGATAAATGCTTAACCACAAGTGTTTTATTCTGTATACTTTGCTGAACTCACTCTACTTTGGGCTGATGCCTTTGAAATATAAATAAAGTATAAATAGAATCGAAATATGCCATGAGTTTCTGCTACACAAACAAAGATTTAGAGCATCAGCATATCACATTATAAGAAAAAGCAAACATGAATATCAGATCAGATACTGTCCTTTAGAAGGCAGAAGGCAAATAGATGTTTAGCCACCATTTTTCTTCAGTTATTAGGCCAAATAGAAGAACTCACAATAAGATGATACATTTACATTAACACTTGTCAGCTATGTCTGCAAATGTAATCCATTTTGAGGTAATAGTACACACATAACTTTATCCAGGGTTTTGTCATTCAGCAGTTATTTATTAATATGTTGACCAGGGACTTCCCTAGCAGTTCAGTGGTTAAGGCTCCATGCTTCCACTGCAGGGGGCATGGGTTCAAACACTGGTTGGGGAACTAAGACCTGCATGCTGCATGGTGAAGCCAAAAAAAAAAAAAAAAAAAAAAAAAGTGTTGACCAGATAATTCATTATCCAAGCTGGGATATTTTAAGAATGAGTAGGGCTGTTAATGATATTCTGAATATAAAAGATATAAATGAGAATATGCCAGGAAAATTGTGGTATGTAGTCATTCTGTTTATGAAATGCCTACTTTACATTTAAGATTGTTTCAGACACTATGGAATGACATAATGAAATTAGCAGATAACCTCAAAAGTTAGTAGTATGGTTAGAGAAATAAAATTTACCTATGGTACCTCTAGAAGATAATACAAAATAATATGTCATTAACTGCTAAATATAAGGTACTTGCTAATAGTGCTATAGTAATTTCAGTAAAGGAAAGTTTCTTGTGGGAAGGCTTCAAGCAGAAAAAATGAACTTTACAGAGTTTAGGAATCAGGACTATTATACAAAAAGCTAAAATCTAAATAGCATTGATTACCAACTTTCAACCTCTTTTCTACCTGCATTGCTCTATTAATAATTCCTCTGGTAAACAAAAAGATGATGAATAGATTAAAAAGGTGAAGATTATAGAAGAATCTTGGATTATTATCCATGCATGAAACTACCTTGTACCTAAATTAGAGAACAGGTTAATATCTTTCAACATTATGTCATGACTCTAAATAAATTTATTAAAATGTTTCTTTTTGTATTTAGTAAATTTGCCCTTCTGTAGAAGAATTGCATCAAAAACCTATTGCTACAACATGGTGCTAACAAATTACCCGAAAACTTAGTTCTTGCAACAAGAATAGGCTCCCACTGGCACAAGTCTCTTGGTGGACAATGGTTCAGCTGATCTAGATCTGACTTGGCTGTGCAGCTCTGCTCCAGACTGCATATTGACGAGACTTGGATCCAGGCAGTGGTTCAGTGCACTTTTATTCCATTTTGCTTGTTCTGGAATCCAAGCAAAAGGAGCAGCAGCTGCCATAGGCATATTACTTTTAAAGCAAAGTCTTACAGCACAAGCATAAACAGAACCATGTGGGCATATTTAAGGCCTCTACATGTGTTACATCCACTAAAACTACACTGGCAAAAGCGAGTTGTTTTGTCATGCCCAGCATCACTGGGGTGGGGAAATATGTTCCACCTACAACTTTAAACAGTTTTTATATTTGGAGGAAAATAAAATAAACAATGCATATTATCTTCATTAATTAGAGATCGAAGTCAATATCTGCAGGAACAAATTTATGTTTAAATAAATAGTTATAATTTATTTATTCATTGAAAAATTTTTCTTTGAAGATCTATTCTATGATAGACATGTTACTAGCCCAGAGTATAAGAACAAAGACATAAAGCTTCCTTTGGAGCAGCCTAGAGTCTATATCAGAGGACAGTGTATGAGCAAATACAAACTTGTGATACAAGTTTAACTTAGCTATAGTGATATTGATAATATTATGCACAACTGCAGAACTACAGAGGGATTACTGGGGGACTTGATGCTTTCTAGAACTAAAGTGAAGCAGTTAATGGTGACTTTGGGTACAGGTTAATATAAAGCAGGCTCCAGGACAATATCTAAAGACGCTCTTTCCTAGTACAGTGTTGGAACCATATGAGAACTGCTTAATTGTTCAACATTGCAATTTGGAGAGTTACTTTTTAAACATGTCTTTATTATTCTGAATAAATAATTTGCCCAGTATCCAACAGTTATTTAGGATAGGAATTATAGATTTCATATAAATACTTTTACATAAAGTGGCTGAGTAATTTAGGACACTGGTTGTCAAAGTTGAGTGTGCTTAAAAATCACCGAGGGTAGCTTGTTAAAGAAAAGTTCCAGGCCTACATTCCAAATATTTTGATAGAGTATTATAGGATGAGGGCTGTGAAATTACACTGTTAAAAATCAGCCTCGAGAACTTCCGGGTAAGATGGCGGAAGAGTAAGACGCGGAGATCACCTTCCTCCCCACGGATACAACAGAAATACAGCTACACGTGGAACAACTCCTACAGAACACCTACTGAACGCTGGCAGAAGACCCCAGACCTCCCAAAAGGCAAGAAACTCCCCACATACCTGGGTAGGGCAAAGCGGAGAGATCCGCACACAGAGGGTCGGTGCCGAGCGGCACTCACCAGCCCGAGGGGCTTGTCTGCTCGCCCGCCGGGGCGCGCAGCGCTGGAAGCTGAGGCTCGGGCTTCGGTCGGAGCGCAGGGAGAGGACTGGGGCTGGCGGCGAGAGCTCAGCCTGGGGGGGGCTGGTGTGCCGCGGCTGGCCGGGAGGGAGTCCGGGAGAACTCTGGAGCTGCCGAGGAGGCAAGGGACTTTTTCTTCCCTCTTGGTTTCCTGGTGCGCGAGGAGAGGGGATTGGGAGCGCTGCTTGGAGGGGCTCCACGGACGGGCGCGAGTCGCGGCTGGGGGCGCGGAGCCCAGTGGCGGGCGTGGGACGCTGGGGCTGCTGCTGCCGCCGCCAAGCGGCCTGTGTGCGAGCGCGGGTCACTGCCCGCGCCGCCCTTCCGAGGGCCTGTGCGGCCCGCCGCTGCCGGGGTCCCGGGATCCAGGGGCGGCTTCCCTGGGAGAGCGCGCGGCGCGCCTCGGGCTGGTGCAACGTCACGCCGACCTCTGCCGCTGCAGGCTCGCCCCGCACTCCGTGCCCCTCCCTCCCTCCCGGCCTGAGTGAGCCAGAGTCCCCGAAGAGGCTGCTCCTTTAACCCTGTCCTATCTGAGCGAAGAACAGACGCCCTCCGGCGACCTACACGCAGAGGCGGGGCCAAATCCAAAGCTGAGACCCAGGAGCTGTGAGAACAAAGAAGAGAAAGGGAAACCTCTCCCAGCAGCCTCAGAAGCAGCGGATTAAAGCTCCACAATCAACTTGATGTACCCTGCATCTGTGGAATACATGAATAGACAACACATCATCCCAAATTGAGGAGCCCGGAGTCAGTGCTGTGCCTCTGAGGTGGGAGAGCCAACTTCAGGACACTGGTCCACAAGAGACCTCCCAGCTCCACATAATATCAAACGGCGAAAATCTTCCAGAGATCTCCATCTCAACACCAGCACCCAGCTTCACTCAACGACCAGCAGGCTACAGTGCTGGACACCCTGAGCCAAACAACTAGCAAGACAGGAACACAACGCCACCCATTAGCAGAGAGGTGGCCTAAAATCATAAAAAGTCCACAGACACCCCAAAACACACCACCAGACGTGGACCTGCCCACCAGAAAGACAAGATCCAGCCTCATCCACCAGAACACAGGCACTAGTCCCCTCCACCAGGAAGCCTACACAACCCACTAAACCAACCTTAGCCACTGGGGACAGACACCAAAAACAACAGGAACTACGAACCTGCAGCCTGCAAAAAGGAGACCCCAAACACAGTAACATAAGCAAAATGAGAAGACAGAAAAACACACAGCAGGAGAAGGAGCAAGATAAAAACCCACCAGACCTAACAAATGAAGAGGTAATAGGCAGTCTACCTGAAAAAGAATTCAGAATAATGATGGTAAAGATGATCCAAGATTCTATTTCCCAGATCCAAAATCTTGGAAATAGAATAGACAAAATGCAAGAAACAGTTAACAAGGACCTAGAAGAACTAAAGATGAATCAAGCATCGATTAAAAACACAATACATGAAATAAAAAATACTCTAGATGGGATCAATAGCAGAATAACTGAGGCAGAAGAACGGATAAGTGAGGTGGAAGATAAAATAGTGGAAATAACTGCTGCAGAGCAAAATAAAGAAAAAAGAATGAAAAGAACAGAGGACAGTCTCAGAGACCTCTGGGACAACATTAAACGCACCAACATTCGAATTATAGGGGTTCCAGAAGAAGAAGAGAAAAAGAAAGGGACTGAGAAAATATTTGAAGAGATTATAGTTGAAAACTTCCCCAATATGGGAAAGGAAATAGTTAATCAAGTCCAGGAGGCACAGAGAGTCCCATACAGAATAAATCCAAGGAGAAATACGCCAAGACACATATTAATCAAACTGTCAAAAATTAAACACAAAGAAATCATATTAAAAGCAGCAAGGCAAAAACAACAAATAACACACAAGGGAATCCCCATCAGGATAACAGCTGATCTCTCAGCAGAAACTCTACAAGCCAGAAGGGAGTGGCAGGACATACTTAAAGTGATGAAGGAGAAAAACCTGCAACCAAGATTACTCTACCCAGAAAGGATCTCATTCAGATTTGATGGAGAAATTAAAACGTTTACAGACAAGCAAAAGCTGAGAGAGTTCAGCACCACCAAACCAGCTTTACAACAAATGCTAAAGGAACTTCTCTAGGCAAGAAACACAACAGAAGGAATATACCTACAATAATGAACCCAAAACAATCAAGAAAATGGGAATAGGAACATACATATCGATAATTACCTTAAATGTAAATGGACTAAATGCTCCCACCAAAAGACACAGAGTGGCTGAATGGATACAAAAACAAGACCCATCTATATGCTGTCTACAAGAGACCCACTTCAGACCTAGAGACACATACAGATTGAAAGTAAGGGGATGGAAAAAGATATTCCATGCAAATGGAAACCAAAAGAAAGCTGGAGTAGCAATTCTCATATCAGACAAAATAGACTTTAAAATAAGGACTACTAGAAGAGACAAAGGAGGACACTACATAATGATCAAGGGATCGATCCAAGAAGAAGATATAACAATTGTAAATATTTATGCACCAAACATAGGAGCACCTCAATACATAAGGCAAATACTAACAGCCATAAAAGGAGAAATCGACAGTAACACAATCATAGTAGGGGACTTTAACACCCCACTTTCACCAATGGACAGATCATCCAAAATGAAAATAAATAAGGAAACACAAGCTTTAAATGATACATTAAACAAGATGGACTTAGTTGATATTTATAGGACATTCCATCCAAAAACAACAGAATACACATTTTTCTCAAGTGCTCATGGAACATTCTCCAGGATAGATCATATCTTGGGTCACAAATCAAGCCTTGGTAAATTTAAGAAAATTGAAATTGTATCAAGTATCTTTTCCGACCACAATGCTATGAGACTAGATATCAATTACAGGAAAAGAGCTGTAAAAAATACAAACACATGGAGGCTAAACAATACACTACTTAATAACGAAGTGATCACTGAAGAAATCAAAGAGGAAATTAAAAAATACCTAGAAACAAATGACAATGGAGACACGACGACCCAAAACCTATGGGATGCAGCAAAAGCAGTTCTAAGAGGGAAGTTTATAGCAATACAATCCCACCTTAAGAAACAGGAAACATCTCGAATAAACAACCTAACCTTGCACCTAAAGCAATTAGAGAAAGAAGAACAAAAACATCCCAAAGTTAGCAGAAGGAAAGAAATCATAAAAATCAGATCAGAAATAAATGAAAAAGAAATGAAGGAAACGATAGCAAAGATCAATAAAACTAAAAGCTGGTTCTTTGAGAAGATAAACAAAATTGATAAACCATTAGCCAGACTCATCAAGAAAAAAAGGGAGAAGACTCAAATCAATAGAATTAGAAATGAAAAAGGAGAAGTAACAACTGACACTGCAGAAATACAAAAGATCATGAGAGATTACTATAAGCAACTCTATGCCAATAAAATGGACAACCTGGAAGAAATGGACAAATTCTTAGAAATGCACAACCTGCCAAGACTGAATCAGGAAGAAATAGAAAATATGAACAGACCAATCACAAGCACTGAAATTGAAACTGTGATAAAAAATCTTCCAACAAACAAAAGCCCAGGACCAGATGGCTTCACAGGCGAATTCTATCAAGCATTTAGAGAAGAGCTAACACCTATCCTTCTCAAACTCTTCCAAAATATAGCAGAGGGAGGAACACTCCCAAACTCATTCTACGAGGCCACCATCACCTTGATACCAAAACCAGGCAAGGATGTCACAAAGAAAGAAAACTACAGGCCAATATCACTGATGAACATAGATGCAAAAATCCTCAACAAAATACTAGCAAACAGAATCCAACAGCACATTAAAAGGATCATACACCATGATCAAGTGGGGTTTATTCCAGGAATGCAAGGATTCTTCAATATACGCAAATCAATCAACGTGATACACCATATTAACAAATTGAAGGAGAAAAACCATATGATCATCTCAATAGATGCAGAGAAAGCTTTCGACAAAATTCAACACCCATTTATGATAAAAACCCTGCAGAAAGTAGGCATAGAGGGAACTTTCCTCAACATAATAAAGGCCATATATGACAAACCCACAGCCAGCATCGTCCTCAATGGTGAAAAACTGAAACCATTTCCACTAAGATCGGGAACTAGACAAGGTTGCCCACTTTCACCACTCTTATTCAACCTAGTTTTGGAAGTTTTAGCCACAGCAATCAGAGAAGAAAAGGAAATAAAAGGAATCCAAATTGGAAAAGAAGAAGTAAAGCTGTCACTGTTTGCAGATGACATGATACTATACATAGAGAATCCTAAAGATGCTACCAGAAAACTACTAGAGTTAATCAATGAATTTGGTAAAGTTGCAGGATACAAAATTAATGCACAGAAATCTCTGGCATTCCTATATACTGATGATGAAAAATCTGAAAGTGAAATCAAGGAAACACTCCCATTTACCATTGCAACAAAAAGAATAAAATATCTAGGAATAAACCTACCTAAGGAGACAAAAGACCTGTATGCAGAAAATTATAAGACACTGATGAAAGAAATTAAAGATGATACAAATAGATGGAGAGATGTACCATGTTCTTGGATTGGAAGAATCAACATTGTGAAAATGACTCTACTACCCAAAGCAATCTACAGGTTCAATGCAATCCCTATCAAACTACCACTGGCATTTTTCACAGAACTAGAACAAAAAATTTCACAATTTGTATGGAAACACAAAAGACCCCGAATAGCCAAAGCAATCTTGAGAACGAAAAACGGAGCTGGAGGAATCAGGCTCCCTGACTTCAGACTATACTACAAAGCTACAGTAATCAAGACAGTATGGTACTGGCACAAAAACAGAAAGATAGATCAATGGAACAGGATAGAAAGCCCAGAGTTAAACCCACGGACATATGGTCACCTTATCTTTGATAAAGGAGGCAGGAATGTACAGTGGAGAAAGGACAGTCTCTTCAATAAGTGGTGCTGGGAAAACTGGATAGGATCATGTAAAAGTATGAGATTAGATCACTCCCTAACACCATACACAAAAATAAGCTCAAAATGGATTAAAGACCTAAATGTAAGGCCAGACACTATCAAACTCTTAGAGGAAAACATAGGCAGAACACTCTATGACATAAATCACAGCAAGATCCTTTTTGACCCACCTCCTAGAGAAATGGAAATAAAGACAAAAATAAACACATGGGACCTAATGAAACTTAAAAGCTTTTGCACAGCAAAGGAAACCATAAACAAGACCAAAAGACAACCCTCAGAATGGGAGAAAATATTTGCAAATGAAGCAACTGACAAAGGATTAATCTCCAAAATTTATAAGCAGCTCATGCAGCTCAATAACAAAAAAACAAACAACCCAATCCAAAAATGGGCAGATGACCTAAATAGACATTTCTCCACAGAAGATATACAGACTGCCAACAAACACATGAAAGGATGCTCAACATCTTTACTCATTAGAGAAATGCAAATCAAAACTACAATGAGATATCATCTCACACCAGTCAGAATGGCCATCATCAAAAAATCTAGAAACAATAAATGCTGGAGAGGGTGTGGAAAAAAGGGAACACTCTTGCACTGCTGGTGGGAATGTGAATTGGTACAGCCCCTATGGAGAACGGTATGGAGGTTCCTTAAAAAACTACAAATAGAACTACCATATGACCCAGCAATTCCACTACTGGGCATATACCCTGAGAAAACCATAATTCAAAAAGAGACATGTACCAAAATGTTCATAGCAGCCCTATTTACAATAGCCCGGAGATGGAAACAACCTAAGTGTCCATCATCGGATGAATGGATAAAGAAGATGTGGCACATATATACAATGGAATATTACTCAGCCATAAAAAGAAATGAAATTGAGCTATTTGTAATGAGGTGGATAGACCTAGAGTCTGTCATACAGAGTGAAGTAAGTCAGAAAGAGAAAGACAAATACTGTATGCTAACACATATATATGGAATTTAAGAAAAAAAAATGTCATGAAGAACCTAGGGGTAAGACAGGAATAAAGACACAGACCTACTAGAGAATGGACTTGAGGATATGGGGAGGGGGAAGGGTAAGCTGTGACAAAGTGAAAGAGCGGCATGGACATATATACACTACCAAACGTAAGGTAGATAGCTAGTGGGAAGCAGCCGCATAGCACAGGGAGATCAGCTTGGTGCCTTGTGACCGCCTGGAGGGGTGGGATAGGGAGGGTGGGAGGGAGACGCAAATGGGAGGGGATATGGAAACATATGTATATGTATAACTGATTAAATTTGTTATAAAGCAAAAAAATAAAATAAAATAAAATTTAAAAAAAAAATAAAAATAAAATAAAAAAAAAAAAAAGAAGATGTGGTACATATATACAATGGACTATTACTCAGCCATCAAAAAGAATGAAATAATGCCATTTGCATCAACATGGATGGACCTAGAGATTATCATACTAAGCGAAGTGAGTCAGAAAGAGAAAGACAAATACCATAGGATATCACTTATATGTGGAATTTAAAATATGATACAAATCAACATATCTATAAAACAAAAACAGACTCACAGATATAGAGAACATAGTTGTGGTTGCCAGGGCGGGGGCGGGGGGGGGCGGTAGGGGAGGGAAGGAATGGGAGTTTGGGATTAGCAGAGGCAAACTATTATATATAGGATGGATAAACAACAAGGTCATTCTGTATAGCACAGGGGAACTATATTCAATATTCTGTGACAAACCATAATGGAAAAGAATACATATATATATATATATATATATATATATATATATATAACCGAGTCACTTTGCTGTACACAACAAATTAACACAACATTGTAAATCAACTATACTTTAATAAAATTTAAAAAAAAAAAAAAAAAAAAAAAAAAATCAGCCTCTCTGTCTCCAATACCCAGGTAATTCTGAAGGGAAAATAATGTGTTTATGATGTGAATACAGTGGGACATCTGTATCCACAGGTTTCCCATCCACAGATATGGAAGGCTGACTGTACTACAGCATTTTATATAAAGGACTTGATCATCTGCAGATTTTGGTGTATGCAGGGTCCTGGAACCAATCCTGAACAGATACCAAGCGACAGCTGTGCATTACTTTATTCTAAGTTATCAGTGTGGATAACTGCAGTGGATTTACTTGGCAAAATTCTGATTTTTTGTTATCTTAATGATTTACAATCAGATATTCAGTTTTGTTAATAGAGATACAGTTACACAGGGACCAGGAAGTCCCATTAAATGTTAAGTGAAAGGAAAAAAAAATGGCTAAATGACTTTGCCCAGAGCAGGGAATCACCTTGACTGTTGAGAGTTAAAGAGAAGTCACAGCATATGTGTAACTTCTGCTCATTTTTAAATATATATGAGTAATTAAAAGAAATACAATTAAAATACATAAGCACAAGCTAAGAAAATTTGAGAAAATAAATTTTAAATATAAAATATTTAAAAGAGTAAAAGTAAAAGTAGTGTACATTTTATATAAGATAAAATAGTTAAGAATAAGAGACTATGAAACAACAAAAAATAAAACTAAACACCACAAGATAAGCCTTAAATTGGTAAAAATTTTAGGAAGGTAATTAGGTAAAAGTTATATGTAAACCTAAGGCTAAAGAAAGAAAAGACAAAAGAAAGAATATAGTACCTAGAAAAGACATAGTAAATTCAGAAGTTTTAGATATAGTGAAATTGATAAAACAATTATATTTTAAAAAAATAGTCTATTTTGTCTTATATAGGTATTGCTATTCCAGCTTTCCTTTGATTTCCATTTTCATGGAATACCTTTTTCCATCCCCTCACTTTCAGTCTGTATGTGTCTCTAGATCTGAAATGGGTCTCCTGTCAACAGCATCTATACAGGTCTTGTTTTTGTCTTTTGGTTGGAGCTTTTACTCCATTTAAATTTAAGGTGATTATTGATATGTTTGTTCTTCTTGCCATTTTGTTAATTTTTGGATTTGTTGTTGTAGGTCTTGTTTTCCCTTCTTTTGTTCTCTTCTCTTGTGATTGATAACTATCTTTAGTGTTATCTTTGGATTCCTTTTTCTTTTTTGTGTGTATATCTATTAAAGATTTTTGGTTCACAATTATTGTAAGGTTTGAGTATAGGAGTCTATATATATATGATTGTTTTAGGTTGCTGATCTCTTAACTTCAAAAGAATTTTAAATACGCTATATTTGTACTCTCCTCCCCTCACTAGTTTTGATATCATATTTTATATCTAATTGTTTTACATATCCCTTAACTGTTTATTGTGTATACAGATGATTTTACTACTTTTGTCTTTTAACTTCCCTACACAGTGGAATATTACTCAGCCACAAAAAATAATGAAATAATGCTGTATGCAGCAACATGGATGGACCTAGAGCTTATCATATTAAGTGAAGTCAGAGAAAGACAAATATCATATGATAATGCTATAGGTGTAATCTTAAACATGATACAAATGAACTTATTTACAAAATAGAAATAGATCCACAGACATAGAAAACAAACTCATGGTTACTAAAGGAGAAGTGGGGGGAGGGATAAATTAGGAGTTTGGGATTAAAATATGCACACTATTATATATAAAATAGATAGCCAACAAGGATCTACTGTATAGTACAGGCAAGTATGCTTAATATCTTGTAATAACCTATAATGGAAAATAATCTAAAAAGGAATATATAACTACACGCACACACACACACACTGAATCACATTGCTGTACACCCGAAACTAACACAACATTGTACATCAAATATATTTCAATAAAAATTGAAAAAGAAACAGAATTACAAAGAGATTAAAAGAACATAATGGTAAAAGTAGCTAAAATAATAAAAGAAAATAAGGAAAAAAATGAATGCAAAAGAAAAAAAATAGTAAGGAGGAAAAAGTAAAAGCTAAAGAGGGTACTAATAATAAGTATGACATAACATTTGTACAAAGCCAAAATTGCCTTATGTACCAGCTGCAGAAGCTTGAAAACTTAGTCAGTTTTAGGACCAATGTTTGGAGTCAGGGTCAGGAGTCAGAAAGAAAAACTCTAGGCTTTTTTCTCTTCTCTCACACTCCTGATAACTAGCCTACTAAATTATCTGTACGGAAAGGTCACAATCAAATACTTAACAGGTCACATTTTTTAACTTCTGCAGCAACACCTCACATGCCCTTCCACCAGTGAGAAGCATGACCATTTAAGAAAGTTGCTTTGCTTTATGTGCAAAACACCTCCACTTGTTGACAAGAGTGGGAGAATAGTCCTTTCCTCTGCTTCAGGGATAACTTACTTATACCTCACTTATTATGTAAGATTTATTTGCATCTAAAAAAAGCCTTTTGGATTATCAGGAAATAGTCATAAAATTTTGGGCAAAACCCCTAAATATTATTAATAATAAAATATTTATCTTTTTATGTGCCTATTGGCCATCTGCATATCTTCTTTGGGAAAATGCCTACTCTGGCCTTTTGTGGGTCATTTTTTAAGTGGGTCATTTTTTTGATACTGAATTGTATGAGCTGTTTATATATTTTGGATATTAACCCCTTATCAGTAATATCATTTGAAAATATGTTCTCCCATTCAATATGTTGTTTTTTTTTCATTGTTTCAGTGGTTTCCTTCACTGTGCAAGAGGTTTTAAGTTAAATTAGATCCCATTTGTTTATTTTTGCTCTGTTTCCTTTACCTTAAAAGACAGATCAAAAAAAAAAAAAAGAAATGTTGCTACAATTTATGTCAAAGAGTGTTCTGCTTATGTTTTCTTCTAGGAGTTATATGGTTTCCAATCTTATATTTAGGTCTTTAATCCATTTTGAATTTATTTTTGCATAAGGTGTTAGACACTGTTCTAATTTCATTTTGTTACATGTATCAATAGCTGTCCAGTTTCTCCAACACCACTTATTGAAGAGACTGGCTTTTCTCATTATGTTTTCTTGTCACCTTTGTCTTAGATTAATTGACCACAGGTGTATGAGTTTATTTCTGGGCTCTTTATTCTGTTCGAGTGACCTTTGTGTCTGTTCTTGTGCCAGTACCATGCTGTTTTGATTATTGTAGGTTTGTAGTATAGCCTGAAGTCAGGGAGTATGATACCTCCAGTTCTGTTCTTTTTTCTTCAGATTGCTTTGGCTATTTGAGGTCTTTAGTGGTTCCTTATAAATTTTAGGATTATTTCTTCTAGTTCTGTGAAAAATGCCATGGTAGTTTGATAGAGATTGCATTGAATCTGTAGATTGTTTTGGGCAGTATGGACATTTTAACAGTATTAATCCTTCCAAGAACACAGAATATCTTTCTATTTCTTGGTATCATCTTCAGTTTCTGTCATCAGTGTTTTATAGTTTTCTGAGTATAGGTTTTTCTGTTCCTTGGTTAAGTTTATTCCTAGGTATTTTAATTTTTTTGATGTTATTGTTTTTTTGGTTTTTTATTTTATTTATTTATTTTTGCGGTACGTGGGCCTCTCACCGTTGTGGTGTCTCCCGTTGCGAAGTACAGGCTCCAGACACGCAGGCTCAGCTGCCATGGCTCATGGGCCCAGCCGCTCCGTGGCATGTGGGATCTTCCCAGACCGGGGCATGAACACGTGTCCCCTGCATCAGCAGGCGGACTCTCAACCACTGCACCACCAGGGAAGCCCTTGATGTTATTTTAAGCAGGATAGTTTTCTTGTTTTTTCTTTCTGATGGTTCATTATTAGTGTATAGAAAAGCAGTGGATTTCTGTATATTAATATTGTATCCTGCAACTTTAGCAAATTCATTTATTAGTTCTGATAGTTTTTTGGTGGAGACTTTAGGGTTTTCTATATATAGTATCATGTCATCTGCAAATAGTGACAGTTTTATTTCTTTACTTCCAATTTGAATGCATTTTATTTATTTTCCTTGTCTGATAGCTGTGGTTAGAACTTCCAATACTACATTAAATAGAAGTAATGAGAGTGAACATACTTGTCTTATTCCTGGTTTTAGAGGAAAGGCTTTCAGCATTCACCATTGAGTATGATGTTATCTGTGGGTTTGTCATAAATGGCCTTTACTAAATTAACTTCTCTCTAAACCAATTTTGATGAGAGTTTTTATCATGAATGGATGTTGAAATTTGTCAAATGCTTACTTTGCATCTATTGCAATGATCATGTGATTTTTATCCTTCATTTTGTTAATGTGGTGCATCACATTGATTGATTTGCAGATATGAAACCATCCTGGCATCTTTGGAGTAAATTCCACTTGATCATGGTGTATGAACTTTTTTAAAAAATATTGTTTAATTCTATTTGCTAGTATATTGTTGAGGATTTTTTGTATCTATATTCATCAGAGATATTGGTCTATAGTTTTCTTTTTTGCCTTGTAATTTTCTTTTTTTTGTAGTGTATTTTTCTGGTTTTGGTATTAGGGTAATGGTGGCCTCCTGGAATAAAGCTGTGAGTGTTTTCTCCTCTTCAACATTTTTTTTTTTTTTTTGCGGTACATGGGCCTCTCACTGCTGTGGCCTCTCCTGCTGTGGAGCACAGGCTCCGGACACACCGGCCCAGCGGCCACGGCCCACGGCCCCAGCTGCATGTGGGGTCCTCCCAGAATGGGGCACGAACCCGCACCCTGTGCACCGGCAGGTGGACTCCCAACCACTGCACCACCAGGACAGCCACCTCTTCAACTTTTTGAAATAGTTTGAGAAGGCTAGGCATTAACTCTTCTTTATATGTTTTGTGGAATACATATAAGTTATATTCCATAACTTATGAAGTTGTCTGGTCCTGGACTGTTGTTTTCTGGGAATTTTTTAAATTATAAATTCAATTTTACTACTCATGATCATTCTGTTCAGATTGTATATTTCTTCATGATTCAGTCTTGGAAGCTTTTATGTTTCTAGGAATTTGCCCATTTCTTCAGTTCGTCCAATTAGTTGGGCTATAACTGTTAATAATATTCTCTTATATTTCGGTGGTTGCTTGTTATTCCTCCTCTTTCATATTTTATTGATTTGGGTCGTCTCTCTTTTTTTCTTGATGAGACTAGGTAAAGCTTCTCAACTTTTTTTAACTTTTTAAAAATCCAGCTCTTGGTTTCATTGATTTATTTATTGTTTCTTTTGTCTCTATTTTATTCATTTCCTTTCTGATCTTTTTATTTTAATTGAAGTATAGCTGATTTACAATATTAGTTTCAGATGTACAGCATAATGATTCAAAAATTTTGTAGATTATACTCCATTTAGAGTTATTAAAAATAATGGCTATATTTCCCTATGCTGTGTAATATATCCTTGTTGTTTATCTATTTTACACATAGTAGTTTGTTAGTCTTAATCCCATACACCTATCTTGTCCCTCCCATCTTCCCTCTTCCTACTGGTAACCACTAATTTGTTTTCTATATCTGTGAAGCTATTTCCATTTTGTTATATATATTTGTTTCATTTTTTTAGATTCCACTTATAAGTGATAGCATATATTATTTGTCTTCTTCTATCTGACTTATTTCATTTAGCATAATGCCCTCTAGTTTCATCTGTATTTTCACAAATGGCAAGATTTCCTACTTTACTATGGCTGAATGATATTCTATTATATATATATATATATATATATATATATATATATATATATATATATATATATATATATATATATTATCCATTCACCCATCCATAAACACTTAATTGCTTCCACATCTTGGCTATTATAAATGATGCTTCAGTGAACATGAGGTTGCATATATCTTTTAAGTTAGTGTTTTCATTTCCTTCAGATAAATATCCAGAAGTGGAATTGCTGGATCATATGTTAGTTCTATTTTTAGTTTTTTGAGGTACCTCCATACTCCTTTCCATAGTGGCTGTACCAATTTACATTGTCACCATCAGTGTACAGGAGTTCTCTTTTTTCTGCATCCCCGTCAACATTTGTTATTTGTAGAGTTTTTGATTTTAACCATTCTGACACTTGTGAGGCGATATCTCATTGTGGCATTGACTTTCATTTGCCTAATGATTAGTCATGTCAAGCTTCTTTTCATGTGCCTGTTAGCCATCCTTAGCCTTCTTTAAAAAATCTCTTTTCTGGTCTTTTGCCCATTGTCTCTGGTCTTTATTATTTCTTTCTTTCTGCTGACTTTGGACTTTGTATTTTTCTTTTTATATTTCCTTTAGATAGAAGGTTAGGTTATTTATTGACATTTTTCTTGGTTCTTGAGGTAGGCCTGTATTGCTATATACTTCCCTCTTAGAACTGCTTTGGCTGTGTCCCATAGCTTTTGGAAATTTTTTTTCTTAATTTGCCTTATTTTCTGATTTCCTCTTTGATTTCTTCATTGACCCATTGGTTATTTTAGTAGCATGTTGTTTAGTTGCCACATGTTTGTGTTTTTTCCCATTTTTCTTCTTGTAATTGATTCCTAATTTCATATCATTGTTGTTGGAAAAAATATTTTATATAATTTACATCATCTTAAATTTGTTAGGACTTATTTTGTGGCCTAGCTTGTTATCCTAAAGAACATTCCATGTGTACTTGAAAAGAATGTGTATTCTGCTGTTTTGGGATGGAATGTCCTTTAGGAATCTATCAAGTCCAGCTGGTCTAATGTGCCATTTAAGACCACTGTTTCATTATTGATTTTCTGTCTAGATGATCTATTTTGTTTTCTTTTTTAACTGATTTGTTTTATTTATTTATTTTTTGGCTGTGTTGGTTCTTTGTTGCTGTGCATGGACTTTCTCTAGTTGCGGTGAGTAGGGGCTACTCTTCGTTGCAGTGTGCGGGCTTCTCATTGTGCTGGCTTCTCTTGTTGAAGAGCATGGGCTCTAGATGCCCGGGATTCAGGAGTTGTGGCTCGTGGGCTCTGGAGCGTGGGCTCTGTAGTTGTGGCACACATGCTTAGTTGCTCTGGGGCATGTGGGATCTTCCCAGGCCAGGTCTTGAACCGGAGTCCCCTGCATTGACAGGTGGATTCTTAACCACTGTTCCACCAGGAAAGCCCTGATCTGTTTATTGATGTGCGTTGGGTGTTAAATTCCCATACTATTTTTGTATTACTGTCAATTTCTCCCTTTATGTCTGTTAATATTTGCTTTATATATTTAGGTGCTCCTGTATTAGGTAAATATTTGCTAGTGAGTCTTTTATCCTCTCAGGTATTGATCTCTCTATTATTATATAATGCCCTTATTTGTCTTTTGTTATATACTTTGTTTTAGTCTATTTTTTTCTGATATGAGTATTGCTACCTCAGCTTTCTTATAATTTTCATTTGCATGAAATGTTTTTTCCATCCCCTCACTTTCAGTCTGTGTGTATTTTTAGCTATGAAGTGAGTCTCTTGTAAGCAACATATAAATGGGTCTTTTCTAGTGCAATCAGCCACCCTTATGTCTTTTTATTGGAACATTTACTTCATTGACAATTTAAAGTGATAGTACATATTTAGGTATGTATTTAATGCCATTTTGTTATTTGTTTTCTGGTTGTCTTTCTAGTTCCTTTCTGTTCTTTTTTTCTTTTTCAGTTTCTTCCCTTGTGTTTTAATAATTTTCTTTAGTAGTATGTTTGTGTTGTTTTGCTCTAGTTTTTGTGTATCTATTGTGGGTTCTTGATTTGTAGCTACCATAGGGTTTGTATATGTTGATCTATTACTATGTCTATATATTTTGAACTGGTAGTCACTTAAGTTCAAACATATTCTAATATATCTACATTTTGCTTTTTTACTCTCCTCCCTGTTTTGTGTTTTTGATATTACATTTTACATCTTCATGTTTATCCCTTACCTGTTTATTGTAGTTATAATTGATTTTACAATTTTATGTTTTTTAATCTTCCTGCCAGCTTATTTAAGTGATTGATCCACAGTCTTTACTATATATTTGCCTGTCCTAGTGTGCTTTTTAATTCCTGCAGATACTTGCTTCTTTTTTTACATTAAAAATATTTTTATCAAAATTAATGATTCCTATGCAACAATGGTCATCATAGACAAGCAACCTATATGAAGAGAGATTAGAAAAGCTATTTCTTTTTTTTTTCAAGCTACTAATGGGTTTTTCTTTGTTTTTTGCTGTTTTTTTTAAACAGCAGGTTCTCATTAGTTATCTATTTTATACATAGTAGTGTATATATGTCAATCCCAATCTCCCAATTCATCCCACCTCCCCTTTCCCGCCTTGGTGTCCATACATTTGTTCCCTACATCTGTGTCTCTATTTCTGCTTTGCAAATAGTTTCATCTGTACCATTTTTCTAGATTTCACATATATGCATTAATATACAATATTTACTTTTCTCTTTCTGACTTACTTCATTCTGTATGACAGTCTTCACTCTGTATGACTTCACTCTGTATGACAGTCCATCTACATCTCTACAAATGACCCAATTTCATTCCTTTTAATGGCTGAGTAATATTCCATTGTATATGTGTATCACATCTTCTTTATCCATTCATCTGTCAGTGGACATTTAGGTTGCTTCCATGTCCTGGCTATTGTAAATAGTGCTGCAGTGAACATTTGTGTGCATGTATCTTTTTGAATTATGGTTTTCTCAGGGTATATGCCCAGTAGTTGGATTGCTGGGTCATATGATAGTTCTATTTTTAGTTTTTAAGGAATCCCCATACTGTTCTCCATAGAGGCTGTATCAATTTACATTCCCACCAACAGTGCAAGGGGGTTCCCTTTTCTCCACACCCTCTCCAACATTTATTGTTTATAGATTTTTTGATGGTGGCCATTCTGATGGGTGTGAGGTGATACCTCATTGTAGTTTTGATTTGCATTTCTCCGATAATTAGTGATGTTTACCATCTTTTCATGTGGCTCTTGACCATCTGTATGTCTTTCTTGGACAAATGTGTATTCAGGTCTTCTGCCCATTTTTCGACTGGGTCTTTTTTTTTTTTTTTTTTTTTGATATTCAGCTGCATGAGCTGTTTCCACTTAGAGAAGACACTTTAACTTTTATTTTAGGGTCAGCTTAGTATTGATGAACTCTTATTTTTACTTGTCTGAGAAGTTCTTTATCTCTCCTATTCAAAATGACAGTCTTGCTGGGTAGAGTATCCTAGGTTTTAGGTTTTCTCCTTTTAGCATTTTAAGTATATCATGCTACTCCCTTTTGGCCTACAAAGTTTCTGCAGAAAATTCAGCTGATTGTCTTATGGGGGTTCCTTTGTATATAACTATTTTTCTATTGCTGCCTTTAGAATTCTCTCTTTAGATTTTTCCATTTTAATTATGATATATCTTAGGGTGGGTCTCTTCGAGTTCATCTTGTTTAGGACCCTCTTTTTTTCCTGTACCTGGATATCTGTTTCCTTCTTCAAATTCAGGAAGTTTTCACCATAATATCATCAGATACATTTTTTTTTTACCCCTTTACCCCTTTCTGTCTTTCTTCTCCTTATGGGACCCCAGTATTGTGAATGTTGGTATGCATGTAAATAGTTGCTTGTGAGGTTCCTTAAACTGTTGTCATTTTTTAAATTAGTTTTTCTTTTTGCTGTTCTGATTGGGTGATTTGCATTTTTCTATCTTCCAGACCATGTATACGTTCTTCTGTATCACATAGTCTGCTCTTAATTCCTTCTAGTGTGTTTTTTATTTTACTTATTGTGCTCTTCAGTTCTGATTTTTTTTTTATATTTTCTAGAACCCTGTTGAAATTCTCACTGTATTCTTCTATTCTTTTCCCTAATTCAGTTAGCATTTTTATTGCTAATTCTCTCAAGTCAATCTGGTAAATTATCTCTGTTTAACTAATTGTTTCTTCAGTGTTTTTTTTTTCTTGTTCTTTCATTTGAAATAACTTCCTCTGTCTTCTCATTTTGCTTAACTTCTGTCTCTGTGAAATTAGGTGAAACAGTTACCTATCCAGGTCTTGATGTTGTGTCATTATGTGGGAGTGTCCTTATGTGAGAGTGTCCCTATACAATCTGTGTCTGCCCAGTGGCTTTGGTGGGAGAGCTGTGTCTGATGTGAGCATGACTCATGTCTTCCCCTAGGATGTGCTGGCAGCTAACGCCTTGGTAGGAAGTGGGGCTGTAGGTGCAGTGGCTACAGCCAGAGCCAGGTGTGAGCTACAGAGCAAGAGGGTCTAGATCAGTGCTCAGCATGGGGTGGGTCATGTGTTGGGTGGTCTCAGCTCCAGAGTTCTGGACTGCTTTTGATCTGCTGTCCCCATGACTGCCAAACATCACTGACCTTACCTTGTTCAGATGCTGTGCTGGGTCGCAGTCAGCTCCATCCACCACAGCCATGCATTTTCCTCAGCTGTGGCAGCCTTCACCCTAGTGTGGATCTGTGCCATGGAGCAAGTGGGCCTAAGTGGGTAGTCAGCTTGGGCTGGGGAGCACACTGGATCAGTCACAGGGAACTGGCTGGAGTCCCAGGAAGTTTCAATCTGCTCCCTTACTTTTTCTAAAGTAAGTAAGAGTGTGTGTGTTCTTCATGAGTGGAGTCTAGGTTTCTTACAGCTCTGCTGTCAGTCCCATTGGTTTTGAAACCAGCTAAGGGGGTTCATCCTCCCAGTGTCAGACCCCAGACTGGGGCACCCAATATGTGGTTTGAACCACCCACTCTTCAGGGAGGATCTCCAGGCCCATATGATCCCCTCTTATTCTGTATCCCCTTCCAAAAACACAGGGTCCGACATAATTCTTTTCCCTTCCTACCCAATCCTGTGTGGATGTTTACTATAGTCTTAATTATATGAGTATTTCTACCAGTCTCAAGTTTATTTTCAGTGAGAATTTCTCCACAGGTAGATGTATTTTTGATGTGTTTGTAGGGGGAGGTCATCTCTGTGTTCTCCTATTCCACCATCTTGATCTTGAGCTATCTACTACAGCTTTATAGAGATAAGTGACTTCTCTCTTATTTAATTATCAGTCCTTTGGAAATTTATATATATTTAAAATGTATTATAAATATAAATATATAAAACACGTATATATTATATACTTCTGGACTTTGAATTTTGAGAGTTTAGGTTTGAGTCTTAGTTCTTGGAGTTACTACTAATGAACATTATTGAACTGTTGCAAGATTTAATGAAATCACACTGGTAAAATGCAAATATTAATATAATGCTTGGAAGATGATCAATAAACATAGATAATGATTATCAATGTCATTAGTTATATAAATATGATACAATGTATAAACATATCTCATCAACATAAGAAAGTGAAATATACATAAAGAAAGTGAAATATACCTTATATATTTTAGATGTCATAATAGTCTAGTCCCAAAATTAAAAAAAAAAAAAAACTCCTGCACATTATGAACCAATTATCCTTTGAATACACATTTGTTTAAATATGTAGATTTCACTTTTTATATCTGAAATATAATTTGAAACATTGACTCAAAGTGCAATAGTTCATTTCATTATAATCCTTCTACTTATTATATTTTTATTTTAATATAATCTCAGTACTATAAAATGCTCTTCTCACAGTCTCCCAAACTAATCAGTGTTCAGAAAGATGCACCCACCATTATTAATCAACAAAAGATTCTGTCAATCTCAGCCCTCAAATGTTAAATTATATTCTCTCCATCAAGACACAAAGCCCTTTTTGGTATTAAAACATCTTTAATCTCATCATGGTCTATTGCACAGTCCACTCCTTTAAGTTATTAATCTCATTATATAACCTCCCTTCCCAAGTCACTACTTTAAAAGGAGTTCCCTATTGCTATCATTGTAAAGACCAAAGGAAAAGAAGATAGCTCTTTCCAAAGCTCAAAGGGGAAGGAAGTGATCTATTCTTTATTATACTTTATTATGTCCTTTTAAAAATCTTATCATGTATTAGCAGTAATATTCATGACACTGGAGTACACTTACAATAGTCAGCTCTTATGATTATCAAAAAGCTTCACTTTAGCATTTAATCAACTCTAAAAGCCATTTATTGCTTTAGATATTCCCAGCACAATGAACATTATCCATAAGCATTTGTTTTTTCATAGGGAAGCAAGATGGCATAGAAATGGAACATAACTCTGGGAGGGACTTATTTGATTTTTAAAAGGGCATTTTAATTTCCATAATAGCTTCTCCAAAGGAGCCTGCTGAGCAGCCTTTAATCTATCAAGTTTAGGAAAATCTTAAAAGCATTGTCTTGCTTTCTGTAGTTAGGGCTCCTTTCAGGAAATGAGCAGATATCTTGGTGTAGACTCAAGTAAAAAAGCATGTGAAAGGCTGAGTTATGTAGTTGTAGTATAATTTTCTTCCTTGTATGGTGGATATTGGGACACAGAAAGGTCTCTAAAATCTAAAGTATCCCTTTCTGTGGTGATAATACCACTGTTCTTTCTAATGGAATAGCTTCTTAGAAGCATGTTCATTGAACCTGGATTAAGAGGTTTGAATTTCTGAAAGAAGAGGAAACACTTCTTCCACCTCATCCCACAAAACATTATCTCTGAGGGCCTTGAAGAGTGATTAAGCTTTTGCTATCTTCTCATTACTGTTACTATACTATTATTAGCCTGGCATAAGTAGGGGCTCAATCAATGTTTCTGATAAAATAAAACCTATTCGTCAGCCTGGAGCTAATAGCACTGAAGGAAAAAGATTCTCTGCTCTGCTCTCTAAGCAACTCAACCAAAAATCCAAAGGGTATTTTTGTTTTGTTTTGTTTTTTCTTTGCTTTGTTTTTTGTTTTGTTTTTGTATTTGTCATATGTGACATCTAGGATGCATTTGACACTTGATTAAATCTGTTATCTCTTATTTTCTCTGTTCTCCTACATTTGTGATCACTCATTACCTACTTAACTTATTATTTTTTGTCCTTCTGAAATCTGTTTTGTGGAGGTATCATGCTCAGACCCTCAAAAACAACAACAAATCAAGAAAAATTCTTCTTTTCTTTCTCTATATTCTTCAACTAGTGCTTCTATGACTGAGCTTCAATCTGACATCTTACCATTATTTTGAACTTTATGTTGGAAATTCCTACAAAAGTACCCCATTAGCACTTCACACACAACATTAAACATGCTCATACACAGCCATATTTTTGTATGTATGTCTCTTTGGTTATATCATATGGTCCTTGAGAGAAGGGACAATATCTCTTATTCCATTTATTCCACTACAGTTGCTCATTATTTTAACATCATAGATGCTGTATCAAGCTGTTGTATAAAGACTTGTGATGAGCTAACTCACTCATATCACTTCTGTGATTTGCTTTTTGTTTTACAGTGATCTCTGTCAATATCTTCTAAGAAGAACTAATGTTGAGAAATATATACATAGCTACCAAATAACCAAACTTCATTACAATATGCTTGGCAGCACGCTAAGTGATTTACATATATTATCTTATTAAGTACCACAACAGGGTGACAGCACGGTCACTCTGGTAATTTTTTATTACCTATATTAGAGCTGAAGAAGCTGAGACTTGGAACGATTAAGCAATTTGTTCAAGGTCACACAGCAAATGAGCAGTAGAGTCAAGGGTCAAATCCAGGTCTGGCTGACTCCAGAATTTTATGTCCCGGCAACTTCTCAAACAGAAAGCAAGGCTTCAGAGGAAAGAGAGTCAGTACCAAGGCCTGGTAAATGCATTGGTATCAGACCTGAAGGGAACATGCCAAATGGGAAAATAATCTTCAGGGAGCATGGACAATGTATTCATGAGAACGGATAAAAGATGAAGAGAGGGTTTTCCCCATATGTCAGCATTGATATGATCCAAGTGTCTTCCCTTCACTGGAAGATAGGTGCATCAGAAATGACCAAGGGTAAATTTCTCCAGCACCATGGAGAGGATATTCAGAGTCAAAGTTAATATAATTTAGAAAAAATAAAGACATGCATTATTTTTACATATATGGTTAAATTTGGAAGGATGAAGTTTTTATTTTTCCCCCTTATTTATTTAAGCTTCATATTATAAAAAATGTTAATTTCATATAATGTCTAAATTTATAGAAAAGTAATGTAAAATTGTCATTTGTGTTACATTTTTCAATTTAAAATAAAAAAATTTACTAACTTTCTTTTTCATGTCTTATCATTTTATTGTTCTGGCACAGAGGGTGACAAGCAAATGTCAGAAGCTGTGATCTACAAAGAAGGTAGACATGCAAGCATTAACCTCATTTAAATTTCTGAGTGATTTGGTGGTTGAATTTCCCAACAGTAAAGTTGCACCTAAAATTGATCAACTTCAGTGTCATCAACAGATGTCCCTAAACCATTAGCAACTAATGGATTGTTTAAAGGACCTTAATAGTTCATTTGTCTAGTCAAAACCCCATCAATTCAACCTTTGAAAACCATATTTTCCTGTCATTAGAAAATTGAGTCCATTGTCCTTTAGTTTTGAAATGACATGTATTTCAAATCAATTAAGGCAAAAAGACCAATTATTTGGTGAATTTGTGACAACCAAAATTTTTGAATAGCTGATAAAAATGATAGCTGCAGAACTGCAGGCTATGTACTGATGAATCAGGTAGAGGAAATAAAAAGGAGATGTATGTAATCTTAACATAAATATGTTAGCTCCCAAAAGGTTATTAAGTAAGACGTGTGTCTTCTTACAACAGCTCCCAGTGGTTTTTAATAATGAAATCCTATATTTAAAGGCTTCTATCTTTTCTATACCTCTTGAAAGTGTTCTTGGCTTAAAATTTCTCTGTTGTATCTTACTGTTAAACACTTTTATTTCTCCTTTTTCTTATCTTCCAATAGTCTTGGTTATAAGCTGCAATTTGTTCTATAATTGAAACATAACAACTTTTATTTATAAAATTTGTTCTTAGGAAAAATGAGAGGCATTTTCCCTTCATGTTTCTATATTATCTATAATGATATATCTGATCCAAATGATGGTTAGATAAATGCACAGAGCTATGCAAAATTTCAGTGTGAAATTTCTCAGAAGGCTACAGTCATGGGATGTTAATGCCTTTTTAATTGTCATACTGTCACTGAAAAGGTAATTATATACAGTCAGTTACTAAGAATGGCTTTACCATCACTCAAAAAGCAGTCACATGAATGCAACTATGTGGTGAGGAAGCATATTTGGACATGTAAAATACTTCAACTACATATTATATTCTTGCAGTTTTTACTCTATAATAAATATTCTTAATTTTATTCATACTGACTTCATTTAACATGTTTTGTTGGGGAAAAATAAAACCCACAAGCTTCTTACTTGGAAATAAATTTCTTTTCATAGAATAGAGGTAAGTGAAAGATGTTCTAGATTTGATTTAATACGGCCAAATTATTGAAATTTTAATTTAATTGCACTATTTTTTAGAGGAGACTAATTTAAATGGGGGTGTGTCTGAGAATGCCTTGTTAAATGAAAGGTTTTTCTCCCCATTAAAAAAAATTAAAGTACAATCTAGACACAGTAAAAGTAACCTTTTTGGTGTGCAGTTATACAAGTTTTGGCAAATGCGTACGGTTATGCAACACCGTTAAGATAAAGATAGAGAACACCTTCATTAAATCAGAAATTTTTTTCTGGAGGCACTTTCTAAGTAACCCCTACCTTCATCCTCAGCCCCTAACAACACTGATCTGTTATCTTTGTCTACAGTGTAGCCTTTTTCAGATGACATTATTAATGGAATTATTCAGTATGTAGCATTTGGAGTTTGACTACTTTGACATTGCATAATGCACTATGGAATCATCCATTTTGTGTATGCCAGCAGTTTTCTCCTCTTTATTGCCGAGTAGAATTTCATGTTATAGATATACCATGGGTCATTCAACCATTCCTCAGAAGAGGGACATTTGGGTTTCCAGGTTGGGGCAGTTATGAATAAAGCTGCTCTAAATATTTGCATAAAGATTTTTGTGAGAACATGTTTTAATTTTACTAGGGTAAATACCCACGTGTAGGATTATTGGGTTATGTGGTAAATGTATGTTTAATTTTGTAAGACATGGTTCAACTCTTTCCAAGGTAGTTGTAAAATTTGTCATTTTATACAAGTACTGTTTGAGAGTTCCAGTAGCTTTGCCTCTTTGCCAGCTCTTGGTATTGTCAGATTGGTCTGTTGTGGTATCTAGTTGTAGTTTTAATTTACATTTCTCAAATGGCTAGTGATGTTGGACATCTTTTCATGTGCTGATTTACAGTTTTTTTATGGAATAGTGTTTAAATATTTATCTATTTATTTTTTGGTTGTTAATTTTTGTATTGCATTTTGGAAGTTTTAAAATATATTCTAGATATACATATTTTATGTGATATGTGCTTGAAATTATTTCCTCTCAGTCTGCCACATTTAATTCTCTTAGTAGTGTCTTTCAAGGAGTAAATTCCTTAATTTTGATGAAATTCAATTTATTATTTTTTTTTCTTTTATGATTCAACCTTTTGGTGTTGTGTCTATATAATTTCACCTAACCCAATCCCATAAAGATTTTCTTCCAGATGTTTTGTAGTTTTAGTTATTGCATTTAGGTCTGTGATTGATTCTGAATTAATTTTTTATATGGTATGAAGGAGGAATACAATTCACTTTTTTGCCTATGAACGTTAACTTGTTTCATCATCATTTATTGAAAATACTATTCTTTTTCATTGAATTGTCATTATACCTTTGTCAAACATCAACTGACCATATATGTGTGGACTTATTTCTAAATTCTCAATTCTGTTTCATTGATCTATGTGTCCATCCTTTCTCCAATAACATACTGCCTTGATTTCTGCAGCTTTAAAATGAGTCCTGAGTTCACATAGTGTGTATCCTCCAACTTTACTCTTCTTTTTGAGTTATTCTAGCTCCTATGCATTTTTGTAAATATTTTAGAATCAACTTGTTAATTTCTACACACACACACACCACTGCTTGAATTTGGATTGGAATTTGATTTGGATTGGAATTGAATCTTTAGAAGAGTTTAAAGAGAATTATGTAATTTGAAGCTCTGTTTTTAGGTGCTTAACCATTTAGGATTGTTATCATGTCCTTGTAGAATGACACATTTATAACTGTTCAATTTTCCTAAGTATAATTTGCAATATCCCTTATTCTGAAATCTACATTGTCTGATATCAATATAGCTACCCCAGCTATTTTGGAAAGTGTGTGTGTCTTTCTACTTTAAGCGTTTTGTTTTATTTTTTAGACAGCTTAGAGTTGGCTCTTGCCTTATTTTGTTATTCAGTTGAACAATCTGTCCTTTAAAATAAATGTGTGTTTAGACCATTTACATTTACTTTTGCTAATATGACTAAAGTCTATATTTTGATTTTTTTCTATTTTTTTCATGTGCTTTTGCTTCTCTTTCACTCTTTTATTGCCATTTTTGGATTAATTATTATTTTTTACAAATCCATCTTATCTTACTTGTGACTCATTATATATACATATTTTTTAAAATGTGGTTGTTATCCTAGACTTCCCAATATGCCTCTCTAATCCCAGTTTATCTTCAAATAATACTGTACCACTTCATGTATAGTGAAACTATCTTACAACAGTTTCTCTCCCTCATCCATTGTGCTATTTTATCATATATTTTACTCCTACATATGCTATAAACACATAGTACATTGCTACTATTTTTGTTTAAATCAGTCATTTATCTATTAGAGCAATTACAAGAAGAAAAAATAAAGTATATATTCATCTTTATTATTCCACTCTCAACATTATCAATTTCTTTGTGTAGATAAAGGTTTTTTTATAAAGTTTATTATATTTTTTATGACTGAACAGCTTCCTTTATAATTCATTGTATTTAGGTCTTCAAGTAAAGAGCTCTCTGCTTTTCTGTGTCTGAAGAAAAAAGAAGTCTTTATTGCTCCTTCATTTTTGATAGGTATCTTCCCTGAGTACAGAATTCTGGGTTGACTTTCTTAAGCATAATCAAGATTGCACTTAGTTGTATTCACTGACAAAATTTCGGATGCAAATTTTACCTTTGTTTACCTGTATGAAATATGTTATATTATCTGGCTGCATTCAAAATGTTCTCTTTGTCTTAGATTTTCAACAGATTGAATAACTTATGACTAGTTTGTTTTTGTTTTAATTGTCTTGCTTGATGTTCTCCAAGCTTCTTGAAACTGCCTTTTTAAATTTTTCATTAATTTTAAAAACATCTTATTCACTGTCATCTTTGAATACTTCTTCTGCCCCATTTTTTTCACTTTTCTCCTCTTATAGATCTACTAGCATGTATGTTAGATTTATATTTTCCCACAGTCCTTGGCTTCACTATACTCTGTTCTGTTTTAAATTTAATCTTTTATTTTTTCATCTTTGCATTTCAGTTTGGGCAGTTTCTATTGATCTATCTTCAAGTGACTGATTCTTTCTTTATATGTATCATCTACTGGTGGGACCACTGAAAACATTCTTTACCAGTGTTAATGTGTATTTCATTTTGAGCATTTCCATTATGTTCTTTTTTTTTTATATAGTTTACCATATGATCATGCATGTTGTCTGCCATTTCCACTACAGCCTTTGACGTATTAACCAAATTTGTTTTAAACTCCCTGTCTGATTTCCAACAGCTTTCTCATTTCTGAATCTGGTTTTGTTGATTGCTTTGTCTCTTCACCATGTGTTGTTTTTCTTGGTTCCTTGTGTGTCTTGTAATTTGGGGGTGAAATCCAGGTATCTTACATAGAATAGCAGAAAATTAGGTAAATAATATTCATGCTTGGAAATGTATACATCTTCTTTTTTTCTGTTCTTAATTTCAAAGTTTGAGTCAGTTTAGTTAAGGGTTTAGCTAGATCTGATTTGTTGCTATGCCTGCCTTCAGTGTACCACAGGTTACAAATGCCTCTGAGTTACCTGTGTTTAGGTTGGGGTTGATCTTCCAGAGAGTTTTCCTATTGTTTGTTCCACCCTTAGTTTTAGGTCTTCCCATTACACCTATCTTTAGAGAAGATTTATCTCTCTTGATTTTTCCCCAGGGTTAGACTGCTGTTACTCTTTACATAACCCTTCCTAGGTTCGTGGTGGTTAGTGGAGTGGAGAATCTCTTCTGCTGTGGTCCTATCTCAGTCTTAGGCAAGAGTTACGCCCCTGGTTCTCAGGGATGGGAGACTTCTCAGTGATCCTATCTCTCTTCCAGCAGTAGAGGGACTCCTATGGTCTCAGCTCAGAATATATTCCTGCACCTACCTCAGAAGTAGGGACTGCTTTTTGCTGCTGTTCCTCCTCCATTAGCTGTAATGGGTTTTTATTTATGGCCTGAGGGTGACGGTGTTTGTTATGCTTTAGACTTTTGTTCTGTGGGACATATAAGGAAGAAGAATCCCAGTAAGGATTTGTGTCTTTTCCACAGTAACTAGTTTTTCTCATCCTCTAGGCTTGCATCATAAATAAGACTCTTGTCCTCTATCAGTCTTTCTTGAGAACATATAGTGAATCCTGTGGAAAAGAGCCTTTAAGTGGATGTCAGTTCCTCTTGTGTTTTTAACATCCCAAGTTTCTATACATGTGAGATATCACACTCAAATTTTAGCCATTTATTTAAAATTTCAGCTGAATGTTTCCTCTAGCTTGTATGGCATTTGGCATCTGTTACAGGAAAGCCAGTAATCTCATTCACTTTTCCCTTGGAGATTCCTGTTTTTCAAAATTTAAGTTACTTGATTGTCAGGAAGTATCATGTACCTGATGTAGTCAATAAAATACAAGATCTTAAAAATAATTAACCAGTTGTTGGTGGTGGTATTTTGGTTAGTGTTATAGTGATAATGCCTAAAACAAAGCCAATAGTGACAATTTAATGAATCTGGTAATTACAAGTAATATCTGAGTTAGAAATATGAATGAAGTAACATAAGTATGTCAAGACAGTTAGAAAGATAGTGTTATTTTATTTGATTCGTTTATTTGGGGTTATGTTTTTAGTGTATATGTTTCTAAGTGCACATGTGAAAGACTGCATGGGTATCTATGTGTGAAATACTGTGTATAATGTGGAAGTATTTGATGGAGTTATTAAATCAGAAAATGATGATATGCTTCTATTATAAAAGAGAGGCACCCCAATGACTCCCTTTCATCTGACCTAACAAGGTTCCTAGTTTACATACCAGGACAGTAATTTTTTATAGATATAAAAAAATGTGGTTTCAGTATATCAAACATTGAATATTTGTGGTTGGTGGAGTGGGGAATCTCTGCTGTTGTGGTCCTGAGACCATAAGAGTCCTTCTACTTCTAGAGGAGAGATAGATTACTGAGAAGTCTCCCATCCCTGACAACCAGGGGCATAACACCTACCTAAGACTGAGGTAGGTAGTCCATGGGAACATGAACTTATGTGAATTTTAAATAAATATCATTATGAAAATTCGAATCTCAATTTTCATAACACAGTATATATTGATATGTTTATGGTCTCTGTGTTTTGAATATTGTGGGTTTTTTCCCCTCCTTCTTTCAAAAGAAAGTCCACTTGCTTGTTCAGAGAAATTCAGTATAAAATTTCTATTAGAGAAATATGCATAACATTTTCTAAGATGGGTCTTTGCTTTAAATATTTAATAATATTTTTAAAGCTTGCAAAATTGAATAAGTTAATGCATTTCTGTCATAAAAGTGAAAGATTATGTATTCTGAGTATGTTGAAAAGAGTGATGACAGGAATAATTTGGGGCACACATGTTGGGCCTGCTTTTTTGCCATGGGTGGTTCTAATAAAAATTACTTAAATCTGAAACTTCTGGTTTTTATTCCAGAAATGGAAATATCAGAATTAAATAGCTTGTACTCTCTCTCTCATGTTATATAATACAAGATGTGTATAATGCGGCACAGCTTGGATTGGAATTTTGTCTATTAATAAAAACAAAACCTTATTATTCAAAGAAAAATATATACAATAGCATAAAAGAGAAATATATTACACAATGAAAATTAGGTACCCCATGATGAAAAAAAAATAAAACCTCTCCTTTTAAATTTGTAAAATATTTAAAAATTTTTTGTTGAAGTTTAATCCACATCCAAAAATGATCACATATCATGAACATACAGCTTGATGGAATTTCTAGCTAAATAGCCTTGTCTAATTGCTCTGAGATAAAATCCTAAAACAAAACAAACAAAAAAATAACTCAGATCATTACCAATAATACTACAGAGGCTTCTGTTTCCTTCCAGTCACTATACCTATGGAAGTAGCCTCTACCCTGACTTCTAACAGCATAGATTAGTTTTGTATGTCTTTGTACTATATCTGAATGGCATCTTGGTGTGTATATTTTTCTTCCTGACTTATTTTGCTCAACATTATATGTTTGAAATTTATCCATGTTGTTCTGTGTAGTTGAGAATTATCCATTCTCATTGTAGAAGTATGGCGCTTCATTTTGTGAATATAGCACACTTTATCCAATGACAGAAATCTGGGTACTTGTCAGTTTGGTGGTTTATGATAAGTGCTGCATTGAACATTCTCATACATATCTTTGGCAAACATATGCACATTATATTAGGTAAATCTAGGAGTAAATCTAGAGTAGATTTGTTACATCTAAGAGTAGATTTAGTAAATCTAGGAGTAGAATTGTTAGGTCATCATGTGTGGAAATTTTTAGCTTTGGTAGATTCTGCCATGCAGACTTACAAATTGATTTTACTAATTGCTACTCCTGCGAGCAGGTTATGAGAGTTTCAGGTACCCCAAACACTTGCTAATACTTTATATTTTCCATCATTTTACTTTAATTATTATGGTGTATGTTTTATGGTATCAAGTGATTTTAATCTGCATTTTCTGATACACAATCACAAAGCAGATGAATATCTTTACTTATATTTATTGGTAATTTGGATATCCTCTTTTGTGAAATGTCCCCATAAATCTTTTGTCCATCTATTGGATAAGTTCCGTTTTTCTTAATAATTTGTTAGATAACTTGATATGGTCTAGAAACTAGTCCTTTGCCAGTTATATTTATAGTGAAGATCTTCTCTTATTCTGTGACATTTTTCCATGTTCTAAAGGTGACTTCTGATAAACAGAAGTTCTTAAATTTAAGATCAGTTATCATTTTTTTTTATTTTATGATTAGCACTTTTTGAGTTTCATTTGAGAATCTGTGCATATTAACCTCATAAAAATTTTATTCTGTTGAACTCCTTAAAAGCTTTATTACTCTACTTTTCACATTCAGATCTGCTATTGATCTTTTACTAATTTTTGGTTATGTAAGAGATAGAAATCCAGATACATTTTTCTCATATAATGTACCCAGCACCATTTATTGAAAAGATCATTCATATCTTAAAGCACCAGTGCCACCTTTGTTGCAAATCAGTTGAGCATTTATGTGTGGGTTTATTTTTTAACTCTTTATTCTATTTAAATGGTAAACTTGTCTATTGTTGCATCGGTATCACATTGTCTAAATCACAGTAATTTTATCTTAGATATTGATAAATGGAGTAAGTTTTTCATACTTCTTCAAGATTGCTTTGACTATTTTTAGCCCTTTTCATTTCCATATGGGTATGAGAACCTGGTTGTCCCTTTACACACACATGCATATGCACCCTTGCTGGCATTTTAATTGGAATTACACTAAATCTATAGATTAATTTGGGAAGAATTGACATTTTTATACTTTGAATTTCCAATCCACGTACAAGTATACCTACTCATTTATTTATCTCTTTTAAAAATTTCTCTCATACTGTTTTGGAGTTTTTAGTCTAGAAGTATTGCATATCATTTGTCAGATTTATTTAAGCATTTGACATATTTTGCTGTTACTGTAATTAACTTTATTTTTAAATTTCAATGTTACTTATATTGCTAATATGTAGAAATACAATTTATTTGTCTGTTGACTCTGCATACGGTCTCCTTGTTAAAGCATTTATTAATTCTAAAAGTTTTTTGGTAGATTCTTCTGAATTTTCCATGTAAACAATCATGCCTTCAGATAATACTAGTTTCATTCATTTTATCTAACCATTATACTGTTTCTGTCTCCTTTGTTCCTAGGCTTTATTGTACTGGATAGTTAGATAAAGTATACAATTTTGAATAGAAGTAAGGATACTTGCATCCTTGTCTCATTCCCAATTCTAGGGAGAAAGTTCACAATAATAATTTGATGATTACATTTGTATTTTCTGTAATCTCCCTTTTTCTTAATATTTTTACTCAATCAGGGCACATTTAAATGTTTAGTGGATTTATTAGTTCAAAGGTGAAAAGAGGAAAGGAAGAGCAAATCAGGAGAAAATTGACAAAGGAATTATAGTGTTTTCTTTCACTAGTTCTTATTCTGCCTGTCTACATAATAGAAATGTTTAAGGAAAACAAGGAAGCAGAAAAAAGGATTCAAAGATGAGAAGAATTCTGAGGCATCACTGACATCCTCTCAGAACTGTGGTGGTAGGGAGTGTAAAAAAAGACTTGATTCTGTGACTTCCCCACAGCTAAAACACTTTATTTTTGAAATGACATCAATGATTGTTATTAAAAATAACAATGAAGAAGTTTAAGGTACCACAAAGAAATGCCATCCTTTAATTCGTCTGTTATAGGGTGAGATCATTCTCTCAAACCAATATGAAGTTGCTTCAGTACATCATTAAGTTTAGGGAGTAGCAAAAAGCCACAGGTGAAGATCAAGCACTAACTTAGGGTAAGATCTAAGAATAATACACGAATTTTGTCCCTGGGCACAGTTGCAAATTGTATTTTAGAGAACTCATCTCATGTAGTAGGAGGTAGTGTGGCAGACCTTACAGGAAAAGTTATATTAGACTTTAAGTAGTTAATACATTCTTGCCCATCTAGTCTTTATGGACTAGATGATATTAAGGATATTTGGGATATAGAGTTTAGACCAATTTTCCTATTTTCATTATATTGACTTTATTTCATTTATTAATAAAACTCCTTTTGGCAGAATTTGGATACTGACTCTAACCTTTTAAACTGCAACAACTCTAAAGTATAACCTGGCCAAAGATTCTCCTGAAAACAGGTTTATAGTAAGAAATATTTGCGGCATAAGAGGGAAATGTTGAAACAAACAAAAACTACAGCTCTAGGTATACTATGTGTCAAACAATATTACAGGCTTCAACGAAAACATAGAGAGGAAATCAGTTATGTTTTCTTCCTTCATGTTGTCCTCTGTGTGTGTGTATGTATGTGTGTGTGTGTGTGTGTGTATACACATATGCAATTGTCATAAAGTGCAATGCCAACTAGTGGAAAAATAGAGTAATAATGGAGATCATAACAGGGACAACTAACACAGTCAAGAGCTGGGCTATAGGAAAGAGTTATCTAGTTAATAACTTGATTCATTTTTCTTCTAATATGTATATTGTGGGACTAGTATATGCTAGGTAAAATGAAAAGAGTGGTGAAAAAAATTAAACATGGTTCTTGTGGTCACAAAACCTAGAATCTGGTCTTTTGGGTGAGGGAAAACTAGACAAGCAATCACAAAAATAAATACATACTTTCAAAATGTATAAAATTATAAAGGGAAGGTGGAAGGTGCTTTAGGAAAATGTAATAGGGGACCTTACTTAATCTTTGGGTCAGAAAAGGCTTTCCTAAGAAACTTTATAGTTGAGATCAGAAGGATTTGTAAGAGTTAACTAAATAAAGAATAGTGGCAGGAGCATCCTCAGCATAGACATAGCAACTGAAGGTCCTAAAGGCAAAGAGGAACATGTTATTCAGAAGGTCACTGTGGTTGGAAGAAAGGAAGAGGGAAGCAGGAGATGAGGCTGCAAACTGGGCAAGGACAAGGTTAATGTTCTGTAAGACATGTCAATAAACTTGAACTTTACACTAAGAACTATGAGAAGGTCTTTAAGGGTTTGGCAAAGAAATAATCAGAATAAAATATTAATATATGTACCAGATTCCCAACATAACCTACTGATAACTGTAGGAAACCAAAGTTTTTCATATTAGTCCATAGCTGAATCTGCTTCATTGGAATTTTGTAGCTTGATCTTAAAGAAAAGCAGTGTACCCAGTTCTTCCATTTAGAATTTTTATGCTACTATTTGTGGTAAACAAAACAAAACAAAACAAAAAACAGCAAAAATGAGGTATTTACCAGAAGTTCAATTATGTCTTCAAGGGCATATTGTGAGGACATTTTCTATCCTCCTCAATTTTTGTCCCTTGTGCTGGTTTTTCTCTCTCTAAAAGTGCATGACTGAGTAAAATAAGAATTAAGGTTGAAAATTTCATCACAACATTTTTGAGTCAAAATGGAAGTCTTAAGAGGAATTTGAATTTCGAGAAATTTTCTTGGCCCTATTAGGTGCTTCCTGTAAGCAGATGCATTCTGCCAGACAAATGAGGCATACCGTAGCATGAAACGGGAGGAAAGAACCTAAGTCTAATACTGATATTTATTGTTACTCACACTGGTATTGTTTGAATTCTTGAGCTCTATACTTTATAAAGTAGTTATTCATTCATTTGGTTATTCATTCAATATTTATTTAGTGCCTACTGTGTGAAGATGTTTGGGACACATCAGTAAACAAATCAGACAAATATCTCAGTCCTCATGAAATTTACATATAAGAAGAAGGAGATGGGTAATAAACAATAAACTTTATAAGTAAATGCAAGCACATTAAATAATGCTAAATAACATACACTATATAGTATGATGGAAATGGTAAGTGCTATGTAATAAAGAGGAAAAAAAAACAAAGTAAGTTTAACTGAGAGTATTAAGTGAGAGGGGTGGGGAAGGTAGACTAAAATAAGATAAAGTCAAAAGGTAATGAGGATCCAGCTTATGCAGGGCCCTCTAAGCAATTATAAGGACTTTGGGTTTTACTCTTAGTGAAACGAGAAGCCATTGGAGAGATTTTTATACAAAATACTGGCTGCAGTGTTGATAAAACCCTTTAGAAGATTAAGGGTAAAGACAAGGAGAACTCTACAGTCACCTAGGTAAAAGCTGATGATGTACTGCTCTCCCTCCCCCAACTAGCTACTACCACATTTATTTTCTCCTTGTTACAGGAAAACACTATATGATTTTAATACTGTTCCCAGAAACTCTCCTACTGTTATCTCCATCTCCACTTAAGTCTGGCTTTTACCCTGAAGCCGCTCTTGTTAACATCAATAATGACACAACCTGTTAAATCCAAAGGTTAAATTTCAGTCATTTTCATTTTCCCACCAGCAATAGCTGACATAGTTGGTTACTCAATCCTTCTGAAATAGTTTATTTTAACTTTGATGGAGGAATACTGCACACTGTTGGTTTTCTAACTTCCTCTGTGGTCATTCCTAGAATGCCAACAAAGGAAAAAAAAACACTGATTGTCTTGGATACCAATTGCAATGTTCAGATGGAACTTTTTTTTTTTTTTTTTTTGTGGCACACGGACCTCTCACTGCTGCGGCCTCTCCCGCTGCGGAGCACAGGCTCCGGACGCGCAGGCTCAGCGGCCATGGCTCACAGGTCCAGCCACTCCGCGGCATGCGGGGTCCTCCCGGACCAGGGCACAAACCCGTGTCCTCTGCATCGGCAGGCGGACTCTCAACCACTGCGCCACCAGGGAAGCCCCCAAATGGAACTTTTATAAAGGCAGTTTGGAGAGTGTCTTATCTCCTAAAGACATAGGATCAAGCTCAGGGCCTAATCACAACCTAAGTAGAATTAAAGAGCAAATTAATTGTGCAATTCTACCATATCTCTATGCTAAGAAATTGTTATGGTTGTAAAAGAGTGGGAGGTTGGGATATGGGATGGGCACATTATGGAAGAAAACAGGTAAAGGTGAGAAATTTGAATTCCCCAATACACCTGAAATTTCTTGTTAATAAAAGCAACTGCTGTCTACATAAGCTGGAGCAAGTTGTGTTTCAATGGAATGCCAATTTTCTCAGGCTTAACTCCCAATTCTTTTATGGCCTCCAGGTAGAGGATGATCTAGATGCCAACATAGTTTAAATGGAGAAGTGCAAATACTAATCTAGAAGGAAAGAGCTGTAGAATCCTGGGAATTTGTATCAGTAAAAGTCTGGAGAGCATGAATGGGAGGGACTCTAATGTTGTTAGGCCAAGCAGCATGAAATGCAAAATCAGTATGGGTTGAATTTACTGAAATGAATGCATTCACTCAGCATTTATGATTTGTGTTGATTTAAGCACTGTAAGTGAATATGAGTAGCATTCTAAGATGATGATTTAAAGGCAGGCCTATAGTCAATGAAATTGAGATGCTGGAATTTGTAGATCCTACTGAACAGGAAAGGTGCCCAAAGGTTCAGAGAATGCTGGAATGAATGTGCTATGTGGAATCTACTTAATCGATTCCTAGTTTCTACTCTAGGGTGTCATGGGGGACATACTTTTCCCCAAGTCCTCTTAAAAACTCTGTAAATATCCATTAGGAAGCTGGAGATAATGATGGGAGGTACTGTTATGAAACTGGACTCCCCAGTTTCCATGGCAGTAGTGGAATACTGATATGCCGAAGTAGTAGAGAGGCTTACCTGTTAGCAAAAAGTAGGGACAATTACTATAATAAACTTCAGAGAGAGATCATAATAAGAGCACTGTCCCAAGTAGAAATATAGATGGTTGATCATAGGATCTCTAGGAATAATTTAGGTGGAGAAGCTATTAAGATACATTTTGAAAATTATAAATGGGAAAATTGTAGGTTTAGTGAGCAGAAACCTGATTCAAATTGCTGTAGTGGGTTTATATTCTCTTACTCAAGTTCTAGATCTAAGACATTTCACAGAATTCAAGATATAGGTATCTCCCACTGTCTGAAAGTTTGCATTATACCACTTCATTTTTACAATAGACCTACACTGGAAAAGTAACAGATTTTTTATTAAAAGCAAAAATCTTTGGATTTCTTTCAGTTTGCAAAAAGAGATACTAATGTAGGTCTTTTAAAAAGTGAAGTGGCATCATGCAAACTTTCAGAAAGTGGGAAATACTTTTCCCTTTATGCCGTTTCAGCTCACAAAATGTTTCACAGAAATGCTCTACTTTAGGATAGCTGGGGAAACCAGTTTGTATTTATGGATAAAGCCAGCTCTCTTGGAAGAAACATTCTTCAATGCAGCCACACGGTAATCATCCCCACATTTTCTCCCAGAGAGACATGCAGCAATTCATGAAGGTGACTGTGCACTGGGCAAAGAATAGAACTCTGCCTTTAAGTTTTGTGGACACTGGCACCAGATTGATACTAACCTCTAATAACTTGAAATACACTGGACAGATTTGTGGTTTATAGAGGTCAGAAGACAAACAGAATCTTGGTTGAAGTAAAACTCATTGTGATTATTTTCCTAGTTCCAGAATAAATAGTGAAAATAGCTATATCTAATACATACCAAAATACCCACATTAGTTCCTCTGTTGGTGAAGTGTGCATTATAGTGTTGGAAATAGCACAGTGGAAGCTACTGGAATATCTCACTTCCCCCAAATATACTAAAAGCAATACTGCTTTCCTAGGGAAATTTTGGAGATCAGTGACATCATCAGAATTTGAAAAAAACAGGAGTAATTATTCCTATTTCATTCACATCTGTCTCTCCTGTTTGGCTAACACAAAAGTCAGACAGATGGGTCTTGGAGTATGATTGGGTTTTTCAAATTTAAGAAGGAGTCATGCCAAAAGAGCTACAGTTCAGATGTTGTATCCAATCACTGGTGCTAATATACTGCTTTAAGTATAGCTTTTTTTTTTTTCTTATTTTTACCAGCGAATATAATCAGAAGCCATTTACATCTACCTGGCAAGGAAAGCGATATACTTTTACTGTCTAACCTGAGGATTATTTCTGATCTGTTCTCTATCATAATAGACCAGAGAGACCTTGATTTTCTGGCCATCCTACAGACCATTACATTTGGCTATTATATTGAGGATGCTATACTAACTGGACATATCAGATAGGAAGTAGCATGAACCCTAATTACCTTAGTAAAACATGCAATTGCTAGAGGATGGGAGATAAACTCCAAAAACTATCTGCCAAATCAGGTGTCAATTGTATCTCAGTGAAGCTGGGGAAAACACTAAGGTGCCAATTGACATTCTCAAAAAAAAAAAAAAAAAAAAGAAAAGAAAGAAAAGACCTCTGAAAAGTGAGAGATAAGTTGCAGAGCCATTTACAGTCCACAAAGAAAGTGACATATGATGAAACTCTAAGTGTTGGAGATAATACACATCACATCTATTTGTGCAGCTTCAACTTTTTAGCTAAATAATTCAGAAGACAGTTTTAAATTGGGAACAAAGAAATAAAGGTTCTGTACTACCTCAAGGCTGTAGTACGAGCATCCCTGCACTTAGACCTCCTACCCAGCAAACTTAATCGTATAGAACATGTCTGTGGCAGTTGAAAATGCTGAGTGGAACTCCTGGCAAACTCCAATGGGAGATTCTATTATGGCAAAAGTTATTCTCCATTAGAAAAATAGATTTTAGATTTCTGCTAGGCTCTGATAGTGTCTAAACACTTGACCATGGGCAACATATAACTATCTGATTTGAAATCATAACTATTTCAAATCACAACTATATGATTTGAAATTCCCGTTTTGAAATGGTTGCTATTTAATCAAAAGAATCCAAAAAATGGATGTGCACTACAGCATCCTATGCTAAGTCAAGAATGTCTGAATAGTATAATTGCATGACTGACTGCTCAGACTCCCATGAGCCCATGAGCAGTGGGAGTCTATCAAGTGCCACAGCCTTTCTTTGGAGGGATCCTACCTAAAAGCAATGCTGAAGAAAAATTCTTCCCCTTGAGAAGTGACAGAACATTGTTTGTCCAAGCCAAACTGAAGGAGACAAGTTCAAGGTACACTGAGTTATGTGCAATGGCTAATGTATTGGCTAGAAAAATGGAAGAATGATGACAAGGAGGTCTGAATCATGGATATGTGAATGAGCCTTTCTGAATGAGTGGAATGTGAAGATATTCTCATGGAAATATCCTCACGGAATGTCTACTGCAAAGCATCTTTGCAGTAATTTGATAGATAATATGATCCTTCCTCTAGATGCCAGTCAGCTTTCTCCCCTTGCCATCTGGTGGAAGTGTGGAGACTTTCTCTCATGAAGGAGACAGCCATTTGTCCTTATATAAATAGATATATTTTCACATGTCATACACTTTACCTTAACAGATTTTTTTCAATGCCACCTTATATGGTCTTAGAAAATGATTTTGCTATTGTCATGGTATTTACACATTGGAGATATGGGGATGTACGTATATGTATAGCTGATTCACTTTGTTATGAAGCAGAAACTAACACACCATTGTAAAGCAATTATACTCCAATAAGGATGTTAAAAAAAAAAGTCATTTTGTAGCAAGCTGCAGTACAGCAATGGCTCATGCCCACAAAATTTATGGGTTCTACCACGTGTCTTACTCCATATAGCATTTAGCTATGTAGAATATTGGAATGGCCTGCTGAAGTGTGGGTTAGAGTAGCAGTTGGGAGATAATGCCCTGCAAAGCTAGGGAGCTTTCCTATAGTGTATAGCATACATATGAAACAAGGGGCCAAGAGGTGGTGCCTTCTTTCTCATAGTCAGAATTCACTAGTCTAGGAATCAATGCATAGAGGCAAATGGAACTCATCTTGCTATTATACCTATGAACTATATTAAGGAGTGCTATGTACTGAATTGTGTGCCCCCCTTTCTCTCAAATTCATATACTGAAATCCAAACCTTCAATATGACTGAATTTAGAGATAGGGCTTTTAGGAGGTAATTAAGGCTAAGTGAAATCATAATGGTGAGGTGCAAATATGATAGGATTGGTGGCCTTGTAAGAAGAGGAAGAAATCTTTCTCCCTCCTCCCTCCCTGTGCATGTACCATGGAAAGGCCATACAAGCACACAGCTAGAAGGCAGCCTTCTGCAAGCCAGGATGAGAACCCTCACTAGAACATGAGTGTGCTGGTAGCTTATGCTATGCAATCTCTGTGCCTATTTATGTTGTATATTCTGAAATTTCCTTCTCTCTTTTTTCTTAAAAAAAGCTTGTCATTCGGAATAGGTTCAAGTATAGCCTTTTCTAGGAAACCTTCCCTGACTCTCTAGGTCACTCTTGCTATTGTTCTTTTGTAGTTTAATTTTATTTGGTATATATCATTGTCATTGTCCTAAATATATTATATTGTAACCACCAATCTATGAAGCTCCCTCTTTCCTGAGACTGGTGACCAAGTTTTATTCATATTTATATCCTAAGCCACAAACACAGTAGCTGACATTTGGTAGGTTCTCAATAATACTTGGGAAATCAAAGTGTCAATAAGTGAATAGAAGGGAAAGGATGAAGTATGAGTTTAGGAAGTACAGCTGTTGGAAGGCATGGGAAATTGAGACTCCTGGTCTCAAGGACTCTCAGTATATTGGGATGAGAGGTCTCAGAGTATTGATAAGTGCAAAGGCAGCTGTACAAAAAAGATGTTGAAAGCAAACCTCTCAAGTTCTGTTTTGTCTATACATACGTTCTAATGCAAAGGCTTTGCTGCAATGGATGATTCAATATATTCATTAGTAGAAAGTTAGCAGAACTAAGAGAATTGGACTATATTTTAAGAAATAATATCCTAGAAATGCCAATATAGACTCAACACACGTTTCTCATCTCTACCTGTTCCAGGTATTTCTGAGCCAAAAGCAAAACTGTTTTTCAAGGCCTACTCACAGCTTTATGTGCCCTAGCTAAATGCTGAAGGAAGTTTAAAACTGAGCAATTAAGTACTCAAGAGAAATTCTCATAAACATTTTAAAGACACTTACTGGCTGAGTTGTACCTGTTTCCGTTAAACTCCTGATCTGATCTCTTTCCATGCAAAGTGGAGGGTAACTCTGACAGTTAACTACTTATTTTTTGGAAGGTAGATACAGTGAGTTATCTTGATTTATATTTATGGAACAAGTCAAATTCTGTCCTATAGACTTGTCTTCTGAAAAATTAAGAGAAAGAAATTTATAGGGAAGGTGTTTTTCCTCAAAAATGGTTTGACAATGATGATCTAATTTAAGAAAAACCTAAAATAGAATTTAGGAAAAAATCTGAAATAGAACATATGCATTCTAAAAAAATGCATATCTTAAAACCTAGCATACAGGTGACATTTAATAAGTATTTGTTGACTGAGTAAATCCTGGATTAAATGAAGTAAAACTGAAAACTAATGGAAATATTGCTATTAACAGAAACCAGAGGCTTTCCTCTTACCCTGCTTTCTCAGCTATCCAGAGCACACATGATGATACTAATGTGCTACAGGTAAAAAGGCTGACAAGTCATTACTGTGATCAGCTATGAAAAGGCCATTTGCATATACCTCCAGTATTTTTATGCACTTCCTCTCTGGGTACTGTATTCAGGCCTGGTGTCTCTTTCAGCTGATGTGCTGAATTGACTTTGTTTTTGGATTGGCATCTTCTCGAGAATTTTTCCTACACTTTGCTTTGAAGTAAACATACTGTTGTGAGAAATACGGTGAGAAATATTCCTTGGCAAGCATTCATTTTCTACTTACCGTATTCCCAAGGATGATGAATCATTATTTGTCTTTAATTTTGGCAACCATCTATAATTGGGTGAGCAAAATTGTACCTGCAGACACCTCAGCTTGCATGTATAACATTTCTTTGAAAACAAACAGACCACCACAACAAAATTCCAGCAGATCAACCAAATTCTTACATTGGAAAAGTAATTGATCTGTTGTCAGCACTATACAGGGGCTATTCCAGCCTTACAGCTATTGGTGACTTACAATTAAGAAAAAAGTTGTACAGTATGCAGATGCTTGAGATACCAATTTACCTCCTTTTTTTCGGTTGGATGTTGGTTGTTTAATCCTCTGGGTTCTTTTCTTTTCTTTTCTTTTTTTCCTTCCTGAGAATTTCTGTTATTACTTCACATTGCAAAATTAAGAACTAGGGTAGTAGATTTTTTTTTGAAAGGTAGTAAAAGCACACTTTGATTTTTATGTTAGACAAAGCTGTTTAAAATATGTAATTGACATATGGGTCAGCAAAAGAAGATGTGCATTTTATTCACATTTTCACTGAATTCTTGAAAATCAGGATGCCAGGTAAAATCTTTTATTTCCATGTAAATAAGGTAGTTGTTACTCCTTTCTAACTTTTCCTCCACCAAAATCAGGCCTCAACAGGTCCGATGATGAAATGGAATGAACCAGCTGACAAGTGAAGTAGAATTTTAAACATGTCCCACATTTGTCTCTTTAACGTTCTCTTCTCTACAGTCTACTTTAGTGCAAATTTCAAAATAGCCATTTGAAACACTTTTTGAACTTTCTATTTCAAAAGTGTTTGTAAAATGCCTTGTAAATAAATATATTTATATACTTTTGTATATGTACAGGGAGCAAAAAGAATACAGAGGAAATAAAAGGAATAAGGAAAAATATATTTGCTAACTATATGGAATGTTCAATTTTTGAATAGGAAAATGGCATTTTTTAAAACTTTTGTCAACCAGAAGAGGTGTGGACAATCCCTTAAATGCTCTGATCAAAATGTCATAATTGTTGAGTCTAAAGTTATTTTATGTGCTATTAAAAACACTGCCGATTAAACTATGCTTTCTCATAGCTTATAACTTTTATTATTATTATGAAAGAGCTCTTTTAGACTTACATAGAGATTTTTATCTATGTCAAAATAGTGTATACAGATGAAAAAATAAACAAAATAAATTGGTTAAGCTATTCCTAAAATTTCTTCATATTTAGAATCTGACATTCCCAAATCACTTTTAGGCTCTTAGTCACAATTTTTTGTGTTTTCACATAAGACAGTCTTTTGTGCATTTCTTAAAAAATTTCTCCAGTATTATTAGGATTTTCTCCTAACTTGCTGATGACCATTCTGTAAGTTTTGAGGCACATACAGAAGTAAAGACAGCTACATCATGCCAGTTACCTGCTTTACAGCACTTGTTAGATACATCCTGATTTTGCAGATGTTGAAAGGTGAAAAAAAGGAACTCATAATCAACTAGATTATAATAGAAACACAAGAGTGTTTGATCTGTCCTGCAATATAAAATAACCAGTCATAGCAAGGTCAACTCAATTATCCCAACCATTCTAGAAATATATTCTCAAAATTTAGAGAAAGAGAAAAGCAATTCAAAGTAGAAAATGAAAGATTATATGACTGAAGGTAATTAATATCTGAGGTGGAAGTTTGGGAAAATAGAGTGAAATACTCAGCTCTTCTTTTAGCAGTCATGGATTAGACTTTTAAGATTTCTTTCCCATTGATTATTTCATGAGCGTTTGCATCCAATTTGTAATTCTATAGATGTCACTCTAAAAATCTCTACTTATCTTAATCAAAACACTAAATTGATCATGTTACAGCTAATTCATTACAGTTGCTTAATTAAATCACAACTCATAAATAATAATGTTTAAGAGAAGGAAAAATTGTATAAAATATTGTCATTGAAAATCTTTATAATAATCTGAAATCATGTTAAAGATCTTTTGTTTTAAATTTTATTTTTTAATCCTAAAACTTGGCTGCAACAGTTTTTCTAATAATCCAAAGCATATTCAATTGGATTTGGTTTTGTCTTACACCAAGAATTGCATATACTCTCATAAAGATAAGACATGACATGAGCATTCATCTTATTAAGTGGTTTGTGAGGATCTGAAAGAATATCTCTCCACAAAAAAGTTCCTATTATCATACTTAATGTTTAATACTTATATCTAAATTATGAGCAAGTATTCACTTTTTCAAATTTAAAAAATCAATTTAATTGTATTAGAAGACATCCATCATACTGTGACACTATTATGTCTTCATTTGCTTTGTTTCCAAAATGTTTATTTAAAAACACAATCTGTATCACTCTGAATTAAATTACGACAGTTATACCATTGGTTTTCATTTTTCAGAGAAAATGCAAATGTAAAACATTTCTCTTTGCTATAGTCTATATTACATAAAATGTGATCATGCTTCAGACTTTGTTCAGAAAATAGCCTTCAAATGCAGAAAACTAAATAGGCAATAAGAAATTGCACAAAGAAAAGAGAGACATTGTTCACATAGATCTGAAGAAAAAGAGAAAAGGATAGGTAGATTCTGATTGATGTTCTAGAAACACCAGAAAATTTCATGCTTGAAAATTGGTTTTTAAAATGCCATGTGTCTGCCAACAATATGTGAAAACTAATGATACCTCTGCTGAGCATTTCTTGATCAGATATGGGGTTTCAGACTTGAACTTAACTGTGGGCCAAGGTTAGCTACTCTGTCCAAATTCTTAGTTTTTTTCTTTAAGGAAGCAGCTTAAAATCTCTTAGATAAAATGAAAATCATGAAAGCATTTAAATTTAGAAATGTAAAAAAAATGTCTTTATTGAATTCTATTTCCTTTCAAGAGTAGATTTTATAATGAAAGGATAAACAGTCTATACACAAAATTAATGCTTAGCCGTCCTCATTTTCTTATGAAGAAAAACTGTGTTACTAAGGGAAGAAAAAGACTGTAATATTATGGAAAACACTCATCTGACAGCAGATTAACATCACAGTTATGGAGTTTTAAGGTTGTAAATCACTCTGAATTACATTTAGGCAATACACTAAATAGAAAGTTTAAAATTATTTTTTTTTCCAAAGAGACAACTCTGTCGGTTGTTTAAAGGTAGTTTAAAAAGAACATTTATTCCTTCAGCAACACTCAAATTAAGAATCTCATGGGACATTCAAACACTGGTTTATTCTATGGCTTAAACTATTTTTTATCAGCTTCAGAAAAAACAGAAAACATTTGGTCACCCTTCTCAGTATAAAAGAGGAAGAGTGAAATTCTCATTTGACAGAGCGACTACTATAAACTAAATATGTTTGCTAGCAGGATCTCATTTAATCTACTAAGTGATACATGTCACACACACACACATATATACACAGACATATGTGTAGGGAATTAAGGTTGCAGATAGAATCAGGTTGCTAATCAGTAGACCTTAAAATAGGGACATTATTCTGGATTATGTGGCTGGACCCAGTGTAACTCCATGGACCCTTAAACATAGAAGAGGAAAGAAGAGTGGATCAGGGATGAAAGAACAAGGACGATCAAGTCAAAGCATGATAGAAGGACTCAACCCACTATTGCTGACTCTCATTAGAAAGGGAACCATAAGCCCAGAATTGCAGATGGCCTCTAGAAGCCAATTAAGGCCCTCAGCTGTGAGCCAGGAAGGAAAGGGGGATCTCAGTCCTACCATGGCAAAGAACTGAATTTTGCCAACAACTTGAATGACCAAAGAAATGGATCCTCCCCATGGAGACCCTGGAAAGAAACGCTACCCTGCCCATATGGTAAATTAATATTAACGTATTAATATATGTTAATATCTATAAACATATTTTATACATATTTTATATAATTATATTTAATGCTGTTCTATAGATATTTATTTTAGATGTTTAGAATTAAATTAAGCAAATGTTAAGAAAACCTTAATATGTTACCTTGGTGCTGAAATCAACATTTGAAATGTTTCACAGCAAAGTGAAGGTGGTGGTTGTGGACACTGACACAGATAGCTACTGAGGATGAAGTAAAATCAGTAAATATATAGAAGAAACCTGGAAAATCACCACTATTTAAAAAAAATATTAGACTAAACATATTTAAGAACATTTAAATGAATGAGATTTAGTGTGCTGTTTTTGTTCTTCTGAAAAATAACATAGAAGTGACTTTTCTTTAAAAAAGTGTAGTTAAAGTAAACTAGGTATAAATCTAAATATGAGATGAACATATAGCTTATAGGACAAATAGACAAAATGGAATTTATCAAACTGAAGCAAAAATCTGTATGTAGCAATTAGGGTTTTACAATAATATATTTAATCTTTACCAGCTTTATGGCTGTATAATTGACATACGTATAATAGTTTGTACATATACAAGTATACACTTTGACAAGTTTTGGTGTAAGTACATACTCAGGAAACATTTAGAAAATTAGGATAAGATCCAAAAGTATCCTTGTACCTGTGCAATCCTTTCATTTCACTCTTCTCTCCATCCCACCACACCCCATCCCATCCCATCCCATCCCATCCCATCCCATCCCATCCCATCCCATCCCATCCCATCCCATTCCCAGGCAGCCACTTGTCTGCTTTTTGCCTCCACAGATTTGTCTGTACTTCCTAAAACTTTATATATATATGGAATCATAAAGTATGTACCCTTTTTGGGGGACTTCTTTCACTCAGTATAATTATAATTATTTTGACTCATCCATGTCCTAGTGTATATCATTCATTCATTTCTTTTTATTGCTGAGAGTACTCCATCACATAAAAATAACACAATTATATTATAGGGATATCAATAGGAATGACTTCTGTTGACGGAAATTTTGGTTGTTTCCCATCTTTGTCTATTACAAGTAAAGCCATGATCCTTCATGTTTGTTATGTACATACACTTTCATTTCCCTTGGATAATTCCTGGAAGTGAAATGGCTGAATCATCTGATAGATGTAGGTTTACATGTTTAAGAAACTGCCAAACTCTTTTTCAAAGTGATTATACTTTACATTTGTACCAGCTTTCTGAGAGGTATAGTTCTTCCATATCCTCACCAATGTTTGGTATGACCAGTCTTTAATTTTAGTTGTTTGCCATCTGTTTATCTTTAGCCAAGAGTCTGTTCATATCTTTTGGCAAGTTATATCTGGTTATTTTCTTGTTGAGCATCAAAAGTTCTTTTTATATTCTGGAGAGGAGTCCAGTGTCAAATACATGATTTGCAAATGTTTTCTCCCAGTCTGTGGCTTTTCTTTTCATTATCTTTAATATTGATTCTTGATAAAGTAATGTTTTCAACTTTGATGAACTCTAATTTATTATCTGTTTTCTTTTGTGAAATGTTCTTTCAATATTATATCTAAGAAATATTTGCCTATGTCTCCTATGATTTCTTTTAGAAGTTTTATGGTATTAAGTTTTGCATATAAGTCTATAATCCATTTTAAGTTTTTCATATGATGCAAGGTAGTGATCAAAATTATTTTCTTTTTTTTAAACTTTAGAACATCTACTTTTGAGAAGATTGTCCTTTCTCTACTGAACTGTCTTTGCATTTGTGTTCAAAATAAGTTTTCTATATATGTGTGGTCTATTTTGCACACTCCATATATTCCATTGGTCTAACTTAAGCTAATACAATGTTGTTTTTTGTTTTGTTTTGTTTTGTTTTTTACCTTTATAATGAGTCTTGAAATCAGGTTATGTTAGTTTCCTTACTTTGTTCCTCTTTTCAAAGTTGTTTGGAGTTTTCTAGCTCATTTGAATTTACATATGAACTCCAGCATCAGCTTGTCAGGTTTAACAAAACAAAACACAAACTGCTGTGCTTTTCATTGGAATCACATTAAATTAAGTTCAGGAGAATTGACACCTTAATAATAGTGAGTCTTCTGACTCATAAAAACATCACTTATTTAGGCCTTCCTAATTTTTCTCAATAATGTTTGGAAAGTTTCAGATCTTGCACATATTTTGTCACATTTTTGCCTAAATATTTTACATATTTTTGATGCTAATGCAAATGGTCCTTTTAAAAATTCATTTTGATCATTTCTAACATGTAGAAATACAACTGATTTTTATATGGATCTTGTATGCTGTAGCCCTGATAAACTCATTTATTATTTTTGTTAGCTTTTTGCAGATTCTGTTAAATTTTCTATATACATGAGTATGTTATCTTTTGTTAAGAAAATTTTTACTTCTTTTTCAGTCTGGATGCATTTTATTTTTCTTGCCATATTGCACAGAATAAAACATCATGAGCGATACTGAATACAGGTGGTGAGACTAGGAATCCTTGTTTTATTCCTGATCATAGAGGGAAAGCATTTTATCTTTCACCATTAAATATGGTGTTAACTGTAGGTTTTCTGTAGATACTTTTTATCAGGTTTAGGCAATTATCCTATATTCCTAGTTTACTGTGAGTTTTTATCAGGAATATATGTTAGATTTTGTTAGATGCTTTCTCTGCATCTATTGAGATGAACATATTGTTTAGAATTTTAGTTTGTTGGTAGGTGAGTAGTATTGATTTTTTAATGTTAAATGCATCTCGTATACCTGGGATAAATTCTACTTAGTTGTGATGGATTATACCTTTTATGTGTTGTATTTACTTTGCTAATATTTTGTTTAGAATTTTTCCATTTTTGTTTATGCAATACAGTGTTATAGACTATTTTTTGAGAGGGAGCTGTTAAAATTTATGTCTTCCAAGGAAGTTAGCCATTTCATTTAAGTTGTAAAATTTACTGGCATAAATATTCTTAAAATAATATTCTTTTAGTGGCCTTTTACTATCTATGTAATCTGTAGTGATAACATCTCTCTCAATCTAGACATTGGTAACTTGTGTCTTCCTTTTTTATTCTTGGTCAATCTCGTTGAAGATTTTTTTTTCTTTTTTTAATCTTTTTAAAAACCAGTTTGGTTTCATTTAGTTTTTCTCTATTATTTTCTGTTTGTTTCTTTGATTTTTCTCTCTGATTTTTCTTTTTAATGTTTTCTTCTGTTTACTTTTATCTTAATTTGCTCTTAATTTCCTAGTTTTTATGATAGTAACTGAGGTAATTGACTTGACACATTTATTCTTTACTAATAGAACTGAATGCTGTAAATCCACTCCCCACAATGTAGTGCTTTATCAGCACCTTTCAAATTCTGATATCCACTATTTTCATTTTAATTCCATTTAAAATATTTTTTAATTTTTCTTTTAAATCCTTCTTTGACCCATGAGTTACATTCATTTATATAGATACACTTTTCTATCTGAGATAATTTTTCTTTTCCCTGAAGGACTTTATTCCATTTTTCTTGTAGTGTTAATCTGATGGTGATAAATTACTTCAGTCTTTGTATGTTGAAAAAGTCATTATTTTGTCTTCATTTTTTGAAACATTTTTGCTTTGTATAAATTATAGGTTGAAATATTTTTATTTTCATATTTTAAAGTTATTTCTGTACTGTTTCATCACATGAATTGTTTCAACAGGAAAAGAAATCTGCTCTCATCCTTATCTTTGTTCTTCTGTAGGTAATATATTCCCTCTCCCTCTCCATTTTTTTAAGATTTTCTCCTTAACACTGGATTTGACCAGTTGGACTACTGTATACCTTAGTGTCGTTTTCTTCATGCCCTATGTGTGTGTGTGTGTGTGTGTGTACTTGAGATTCATTGGGCTTCTTGGATCTGTGGGTTGACAATTTTAAAATCAATTTTGGAATACATTTAACTAGTATTTCTTCATCTTCCTTCTTTCACAGTTTCCAATTACACAAATATTAGGCTATTCAAGATCATTCCATAGCTGCTGACCCTCTTTTCATTTTTTTTAATAATTTATTTTTTCTATGGGTTCCATTTTGCATACTTTCTGTTCTAATATCTTCAAGCTTACTAATCTTTTTCTATGCAATGTTTAATCTGTCATTAGTTTCATCCAGTGTATTTTTCCTTTCAGATATTAAAATTTTTACATATAGAGTTTAATTTAGTACTTTAAAAATATATTCCATTTCTCTCCACTTATTTTCAACCTCTTCAACCTATATCAATGTATGAAATACAGTTAATCCTTGAAAACTATAGGGGTTAATCTGTATATAATTTATAGTCTGACCTCCATATCTACAGTTCCTCCACATCTTCAGATTCAACCAACCACCAACCCTGAGTATTTACTATTAAAAAATATTGACATATAAGTGCACCTGCACAGTTCAAACCTGCATTTTTCAAGGGTCATCTTTGTTTATAATGACTCTGTTCATTTCCTTGTCTACTAATTCTAAAAACTGTGTCTGTTCTGGATTATATTTGATTTTTTTCCCTCATGATAGGAGTGTCATATTTTCCTGCGTTGCATGACTGGTAATATTTCATTGGATCCTAGTCATAGTAAATTGTATCATTTTGGGTTTTGTATATTTTTGAATTTCTATATTCTTGAGTTTTGTTCTAGAATTTAGATAAATTAATTGGAAATTGATCCTTTTGGATCTTGCTACAAAGATTTCTTAGTTGGTATGAAACGTGCATTCCTAGAGCTAATTATGTCCACTACGGAATATTCTGTGCTCACATTACTGGGTACTCTGTACAATTCCCTATGAATTAGGGGGTTTTCCAGTGTGCCTAGTGGGGACAGGTATGACTCTTAATGGCCAGTGTGAGTACTGGGCACGGTTTCATTTAATCCTTTTGGAATGTTTTTCTCCAAACTTTTATCATTTCCTCACATAGATGAGATGACGAGTACTCTGCTGAATTCACAAGAGGGACCTTCTGCTCTTCTCTGGCATTCTCCCTCTCTGAAACTCTCTCCCCTTGGTACACAGTCCTGTTGTCTTTAGCCACTTTTGGTCTTTCCAGGCTCTCAGCTCCATTTATATAACACAGGGAGCCTGCCAGACTCTGCCTGAGGTTTTCCTCCTTGTGCAATGACCTGGAAATTCTCTCAAGGCAATAAGCTGGGAAACTGTAGGACTCATTTCATTTTTCCCATCTCTCTGGGATCACTGTCTTGCATTGCCTGATAAACCATAGTTTTATATATTTTTTCTTGATTTGTGTTTCTTTCAGATGGGAGAGTACCTAATATTCTATCTTGACTAGAAAGAGATATCTGAATTTATTTTACAAACTCTACTGTTTGGATGATTTAATTCTACCTCATCATAGAATTCACCTATGTGCTGAATTTTTCACAAGGGAGAGAATTTTCATAGTTTTCACGTTTGTTTATATATAAGTCATCATATTGAAGATGGATTCCTTAAGGACCCATGACTTACTATTTTGGTTTTTTTAATCCCTAGAATCTAGCAAAATGCCTAGCGTATAGTAGATTTTGATTGTTGGGCCTATATGAATAGAGGACCGAATGAAAGAATGTAAAGGAGAAAATAAAGAGTTTTGTGTTGAATTTCCATCTCTTCTGGACTGAATTGTTTATGTCCCACCAAAGTTCATATGTTGACGCCCCAAAGCCCTAGTGTGGCTGTATTTGGAGATGGAGTCGCTACAGAATTAATGAAGGATAAAGGAGGTCATTTTAGGGTGGTGTACTAATCCAATAGGATTAGTGTCCTTATAAGAAGAAACACCAGACAGTTTGCTCTCTCTCCCTCTCCGCATGCACACACAAAGAGGCATGTGACCACACAGTGAGAATGTGGCCATCTACAAGCCAGAAAAAAAGCCTTCACCAGAGAGTGACCATACTAGCTCTTTGATCTCAGACTTCCAGCCTCCAGACTATGAGAAAATAAATTTCTGTTCTTTAAGCCACCCAATCTATGGTATTTTGTTATGGCAGCCTGAGAACACAAATATACCATCTAAACTTGGGAAATATAGAAAAAAAATTGAGAAAAAATATGAATGGGAATCACTTAAATGATTGAGAGTCTTCATAAGTCCTCTTTAATGACTATAACTTATGAACACTCAATTCTCCAAAACAGAAGTTTTTTATATGTGCCTCTTTTAATAGTCACCTCTTCTTATTTTAATTAAATCACATTAGAGAAGAATATAGTCTGCTTTTTATTTAAAAGGAACTTTCCATAAAATGACACAATCAGTCCCAGAATAGTAACTTTTTATATTAAACTCACTTCTAGTTGGCATTCCCGAATTTCTGGAACCATGCATCAGAAATGATGTGAAAGAACCTAATGCTGGATGATAATGAAGAGATGGAAATTTTTGCTGTTTTGACCCCAGGTGAAGATAGTTTGCTGTGTACTTCTGAATTATATTTTACATTTTTTATTTGAACATTAACAAGGACACATATCTTAAGAAAAAAAAGTCAGTTATTAAATTGATAATGTTTGAACCTGACTCTTGTTTTGCTGCTTTTTTTTTTTTTAAGACCATCTAGGATCAGTTTTGTTTTAAATAGACCATAAGAAATGTGTGGACTCTCTGCTGGAGTTGCATTAGAGCCGTGGGATTGAAACAAACTTTAAGAAGTCCTCTGGCATATCCTACTATTAATATTTTAAAAATTAACTACTTTAAGAAAGAATTAGTATTAATACTACCCAACACCTTTGTGTGTATACTTCTTTTGAGTTTACAAAGCACTGAGAGTTTATAAAGCTCCATAAAATCAATCTTCACTGTAATTCTCAGATATACATGGCAACTAATGGCCTCATTTTACAAATGAGAGAACCGTAGCTGGAAGAGGATAAATGATCTATCTCTGGCCTCCCCATTAAAAAGTGGTAAGGTCAGGTTATAACTCAGACCGTGCTCAGATTTCTGCTCTGGTCTTAGGCCTATATCATGGACAGCTTAATTAATTAACAATTAATTAACAATTGTTGTACAGTACAGATAGGTTATACAGTAGCAAATCCAGATTCATAGCCTACTCTGAAAGAAACCTATCTACTACTTTCAATCTGACATTAACAACATCACCCAAATTAAATTTGATAATATTTAAAATATTATTTTTGAATCAGAAAGGCAGAATTTTTTTCTTAGAATATTATAACTGTGGTCTCACATCGATAGAGGATTGCCAGGAATAGTTCCTCATGACTGATGTGGTAAAGTTTCAAAAAGCTTTAAAATAACTTTTATAGTAATAAAAATTATAGTATTGTAAAGGAACTTTATTTCAGAAAGTTTTCTAAAAGAAATACCATTAGCAATGGACAAATATAACAAATGGTTAATGATCCAAATGGGAGAAGATGGAAGGAGTAATGAGGTATCCTAGAGGAATCTTCTTTTACTTATTAGTTTAAGGAGGATACAGGCTTCAAATTGGGTTCTTGGCAGGGAGGAAGAGAGTGAAATCCTCTTTAATTCCCATGATGCTATTGTGACACTGGATACTGTTTCTCAATTACAACAAAATGCAGTATATCAAAGCAACATAGTATGTGGCTTAAAGTAGATGGAAGAATTGTCTAATTCAGAAATAATCTGCTTAAAAATTCTTGTCACTCTTTTCTCCCCTCCCCCATTATATCTTCACACAGTGAAGGTGCTGAGTTACATTATAATTTCATTTGAGTTCAGATTATCATTCTGGGGCACTAGTTACAAATAGCCATATTTTAGATGGCATGAGAAAAACACAGGGTGGCACCTTATCACTGTCAGCCCAAATGGAAATTTCCCATTTTTCCCTTGATCAGTACTGGTTGGAACACCGTCTGGCACTTGGCTAACACTGAACAACTGGTAGTGATTATTGTTATTACCCAATCTTCCTAAATGAGATTTTGTCAGTTCAGCACTTCACAAAATTTCTTTAACTAATCTGCAGTTCCTTGATTTTGTGAAACCTTCAACTTCATATACCCTGGAAAATACTCTTTTCAGAACTCGATCAAGACACATAGCTACTAGATAAATGTTGTCATTCTAGCAGCTAAGTAGAAAGATTTATAGCACAGTTGACTTGTAAAGCTTAGGGACAATTTACAGAAGACTTGCTAGCCTAGAAATGATTACTGGCCAAATCTTAAAGCTCTGTCCAACATTATTTCTCTGAACACTTTAGAGAGTTTATTTTTCAAACTTATTTACTATTTAGCACACGACTTCATATCACAAAGTTATAAAATATCTGAGACTCTACATTTTCTGACAAAAACATAATATTGTTTAAAATAATTCCTCTAAAAATAAGTTCTCTCTAATTCACGTAGTGTGCATACAGGAAATGAGGTATCTAGGCTCTCAATACATTATGTTTGATGGGATCTTAACTCAGCATTTCCCATATTGGCATGGATAGTATGAAAATGGTGTTTTGTGTTCAAATTAATTTGATAATGGCTTTTAAACAAGAAAAACAAGTCTCTTTACTCCAGAATTTCTTAAAACCTGGGCTGTATGAGTACATATTATAAATCTCCTAGAGGGAGCTAAGGAGTATGCAACATTTGCTGAACACATTTGCCTGTGGAATATACTCTTCAGGCACAATTAGTACCATGTCCTTAAGAAAAAACAGTTGAGGATCTACTGTTTTAGCAAGCAGTCATATTTTTGTGACCTTTCATAAGTGAATCATAGTTCAAATATGGAAACATACAATCTATGAATCACTGTTAATAAGGATACAACTCAGAGGAAAATACATTTTATTATTTCTCAATTATTAGATTATATTATACCTCAAATGATCTATAAAAACATAAATAGATTTATTAGGTTTTAGTTTTCCATGGAAAAGCCATAAAATTGCAAGTTAATATTTTACATTACCTAGTATATTTAATAATTTACAAAATATAAACCACATTTTGTTTTTAAAATTATTAAATAAATAGGGTTTGATATATTTAATATATCTTTTAATTTGGGAAGAAAACCTGAATTATGGATGAGGTACAGAATGAAGATGCAGAATAAAGAAACTAAAATGATACATTATGATGGCCGAGTCAACATCCACCATGTTTCTTGCTCACCTGTAAAAGTTCTTAAAATAAACAATGAAGAATTTAATTGTCCAGCAAAAAAGGAAAAATAATATAAAATGAAGGAGGACCTTGTTGACTAATACTGAACTTGTATCAATATGAGCAGGGATTTTTTACATGCAGGGTGAAGTACAATCCTCATCATACGTTTACCACTGGAAAGATTAGAATTCAGGGACTGGCTTTGGGTAGATGTTTCAAAGTCTAAAAAGACATTAAGAGGTTGATGTTGAAGAATTAATAGATTAATTTTTTGAAAATAAGATCTCATAACGAAAGCTTGAGAAGTCAGATTAATTAACTTTGGGAAATTTGAATGAGGGTAGACATAACTATTTTCAGAATGATTCTGACTCAATCATTCTAAATGATAAGGAACTAAGAATATAACCATCACTAACACTGGAAGAAAAATAAGAATATAGCTTGGGAACATTCTTGGTATTTTAGATAGAAAAGAGGAGCATGAACTATTTAATACAAACCTGTGATGTAGATGGTAATTATTTATTATTGAAATTCTATACTATCCTTTTTTGAAAAAAATGCATAAATATATATACACACATAAACATATGCATATATGCAATACATAAATATTGAATATATATATTCAATAGAAAGTTAAAATCTTCAGATGTTAGTTGCTACCTTAACATTAGTTAGGAGCCTGCACAAGTGAGAATAATTTAATTTATGGACAACTCAATCAACCCAAGGTTTTAATGATCAGTTTAACAGTGGAAAATTAGACAAAGCAGAGAAAGGGAAGAATTATGATAAAGAGTAACAACAGCAGCAATGACCAACTTTAAAGTGTGCTTTGCAGTACAGGGCAGTGAAATTGTATGAGTTTAGAATTAGGTTTGATTCATAATTCTACTTTATTCATTTATTAACTTATTAGTATTCATTTTAAAAGGACTAATAATCTCTATGAATAATTTCATATACAAAATGTGGAGAGTAATACATATATCCTTCATAGGATTATTAGAAGAATTAGATATCCTGTAGATAAAATATCTGGCTAATAATAATATCACTGTTTATTGATAATCTGCTATGTGTTTCAAAATTAATTTTGTGGAGAAGTTAATTGAGACTCAGAAAAATTGAGGTACAAATAACAAGAGAAGTGCCTGAGATCTGAATCCAGCTCTCCTGACTTCTAATTCAGTACACTGTCTACTACACCAGAGCAACTTCTCTTTATCTTCTATAGTTCATCATAGTTTCACATTTCCTTTGTTGAGAATTTTTCATTTTTTAACCTTATTATATTTTTATGTATTATCTTTATTCATAAATTATAAGCTTTTAAAAGCTCATCCATATTTATCTCTCTCATTTTATTGCAAAGATGATTTAAATATCATAGATGTTCCAAAATGCCTATTGAATGAATAAAATAATGAATTAGAAAAGAATGGCTACAATAATTAAATTCCCCTTCAATGGATCCAAGAACCCAACTAATTCTGAATTCTTCTTTAGTGAATGTTACACTGATGTGAGCTTGCAGAAATTAAAATCATTATAAATATCTCAACTTTACCTTTTGGCAAACACTACTTAGATATGTACTCATAATGCTAATTTGAACTTTACATTTAATGCTTCTTTATTCCCATTGACACTAGCACTAATTTTCCACAGTACTTGAAAGTTTAAAACTATTGTAATTGCAGAACAAAAATTAACAGAAAAAAAAAAAATTCAGTCCCACATTTTTAGCAGGCTCTCATGCAGTTAGTTAATAAAATGCTGAAAAATATACCAAGCAACATTTTGGAACAAATATCAAAAAAAAAAAATTCCTCTATGGACACATATTGCACATTTAAAATCTTAATTGAGATGTATGAAGTTAATCATTAAATTGCAATAGGAAGACAGAGTCTTCTCTGGTTAACAAATAGATTACCTTTCTAAAGGAGTTATGTGTGTATGTATATATATATATGAATATCATATATACAAAGGATAGAAAAGATAGATTATAGATAGATTATAAATTTCAAATAATATTTTAAGAAACAAACATTAAAATCTTGGAGAACTATTTTAAAGAAAGGAAAGAAAATGAGAAGTTTGCTTCTGATTTTGTCAAAGTTACAAAATCCGAGGAAAGGAATTGGGCTGAATCATTTCTCTAACCTACAATTGAAAGCTGATGGGAAACAGATGAGTGATGATTACTATGAAGAGATGACACCAAATGAAATGGAGACATCTGAAAGTACTCAAGCTCACACCGCTAAATGGTGGCATATGTAAATTCTATTGTAGTCTTTGAAAGCTTATGATTAAGTGCTCAAACAGCACAGTAGCAAATCTTTTCCTCTCCTACAGTCCATGTTGAAATCTTCATGCTAATTAGTATTAGGGGCAAATGTCACATATGGATTTAAGTGGAAATTTCTGAAGGATATAAAATACAGATTCTGTATTTGATTGAAAATTGTTGAAGAGAAGCACAAGGAAAAAAATCACCCTGTATGGAGATTGTTAAGACAAAATCAATAGCCCTTTGGGGGACCCTATTAACTTAATTTTATCCAGGCTCATGTATAACACCTAACATTTTTGTGAAACTGCAGTCCTAACAATACAGAGCCAGTCAGAATACAGAAATGAAATATCACACTAGGAGACCAGGGAATGTTAATATACGGTTATAACCAATATCTAACTAAGGGAGCCGACCAATGTATAGATAATCAGTTTTTCCTTTAGCTGCCTTCATTATTCTTACATATTCCTATTTTCTTTAAGTACAGAAAGTGTTTAGTAATTGTTCTGGTTTTAGCTAGTACTTTTGATTTTTGGCAGAAATATCAAGCCATAGGAGCTCATTCAAGGTATTGTCAAAAACCCATGACAATCAGAATAAATGAGATTATTTAATCTATATACAAGTGTTATTGTATATTCAATAAAACACTCTACATTAGGGATTGTGTGGATCTAAAAGAATTATAATATGAGATCTGTTACTGTAAAATGCTTGTAATTTAAGTGGATATATAAGATAAAATGAATCTTCCATCTATCAGCTGTAGCCAATAAGTACATAAGTAATCTTATGTATTCATTCCTCTCATTCAATCACAAAGTCCTCTTGGCATGATCTTTAAAATTTATTTCAAATCTTTCCATATCTTTGCCAGCACTACACTCTAAGTTTCCATTATTCTCTTCAGGAATAATGTCAGAGCTTTCTAAAAGATAACTATGTTGACTGTCCAGCCCCCCCTCTTTCTTACTTCCCTCTTCTAGTTAATTCATCCTATAAAAACAGGAAGAGTAACATTTTCAAGATAAATTATTTCCCTACTGGAACTCCATCCCTGATTTTCCACCAAACTTGGAATAAATCCAAACTCATAGCCATGGCCTTTATGGCTTTAAATGAATTCACCTCTCCCTATCTATTCAAACTTACTTCCTACCACTTTTACTTTCTCCCATTGTATGATCCATATAAACCTTCTTTCTGGTTCTGAATAAAGTGTATTTATAATTTCTCTAGGATCTTTACACTAGCTATGTGCTTTAACTAGAATGTCTCAGCTTAAACATTTTCTCCTTTGGTAAGCTGTATTATTTAAATAGTGCTGTATAACAAATTATACCATCAATTAATTACTTAAAACAAACATTTATTATACCACAGTTTCTATGGATCAGAAATGACTTAGAGTGGTTTAATTGAGTTACTCTGGCTTAGGGTCTCTCACAAGTTATGGCCAAGATATCAGCCAGAGCTACAGCTTGACTAGAGGAGGATTCACTTCCATGCCCCCTCCTGTGGCTGTTGGAAGGCCTCAGGTATTCACTTGTTATTGACCAGAGACAGTTTCTCATCAAATGGGTCTCTTCATAGGGCTTTGTAAAACATGGCAGCTAGTATCCCTCAGACTGAGCCAGCAAAAGAGGGAGAGCCCTCTCTTCCAGCTCAAGATGAGAGTCATAGTCTTCTTTTTAGCAAAATCTTGGAGAAATGACATTTTATCACTTTTACTTAATTCTATTTATTAGAATCTACTCAAAACTCTAACCCACACTCAAGGAGAAGGTTTTTTGCAAGAGTGTAAACACCAACAAATAAGGATCATTTGCGACAATCTGTCTACATCAGTCTGTCCTAAGACCCTCAATAATTCATGTTTTTCCCATATGCAAAATACACCACAACCCAAGGTTTCCAAAAGTCTATCACAAGAAGAGCTTAAAATTCAGAATCTCTTTGTTTAAGTCTGGTGTAGATGTGGATGAGGCTCCTCAAAAGTAGCTACTTAAATACAGCTATTTGAGTGTGGTTCCCCTTGATCTGTAGAATTATGAAACTAAAGAGACAATACATGCTCTCCCTCCACACACATTCAAAATACTGTGGTGAGACAGGCAAAGTATAGTTATTACAAACATCCATCTTCAAGAATGAGGCACAAAGAAGTCACTGGTCCATAGCAATTCTGAAATCCATTCAGGTAAATGCTGAAAGTTCCTTAATCAGTTTTCAAATCTTGAAAAATTTTTAGATGCTCAGCTCTACACTCTGAGGTCTTGGTTCTACTCTCTGAATATTCTTTCTTTTTCATGAAAGGCATCGTGTGCTTTCAGATTAGTAGCTTACTCAGCCTACTTCCTGCCAGTAGAATTGTGGGGGTCCAACTACCTCTTTCCTTTTATACTATTACTCTGTCTCCTTCACTCTATGGTAGTAGTACTTCTACTAATATAATTCTTTCAAAAACTTTGTGGGCCACCTATGAATCTCATTGGCATTTACTCAAAAGTTGCATCTACAGAACTCTCCTAGACACCCCTCCTTAACAAAGAGTTCTCCTCAGATGATTGCTGAACAATGCCTGTAAACTTTTTAAAGATCTTATTGCTTAACTGAGAGAATCTGTGAGACACATCTTTGATCTCTCTAGGGACTTTTTGTGTGATTGATTAGTACACTGAGACAAAACCTTTGGGCTTTTGTAGGTCTTAACAAAAGTTTCACAGTCACATCATCAGCTTCTTCTTTAGACCATGTTTTTCAAGCAATATCCTGGATTTGATGTTTTCTCAGAGACATTTACTTATTTTTATCATCATTTGCTGTGTGGAGAGACTGAGAATCTTCAAAAGCATCAAGCCATGACTAGTTTTGTTTACCAGTCCTCCCTCTATTTAACTCTCTCATCTTGCATTTTACTTTAATCAACAAAAAGAAACCACATGGCATTTTCAACACTTTGTTTTGAAATCCCCTTAGCTATAACACCTAGTTCTTTGGGAATATGTTCTACGTTCCATATAACTTTCCACAGCAATGCTGCTAAATATTCTGCCAATATTCCCTGAGTTTTCTATAAGATTTTCTTCACTCTTGTGTCAGTCCTCACCTGCAACATCCTCGGAGACCACAGTTCTATGAACAGTGTGTTCAAGATGTTTTAAACTTTCATTAAAAGTTTCCTCAAAACTGCCCAATCCAAAACTCCTTCCTAATTTTTGATATTTGTTATGGGAGCATTTCAATTCCAAGCACCCAAATATGAATTCGTTGGTTATTACTGTGTAACCAACATGAAAACATGTAACATCTTAGAACGAGAAGTAATTCTTGCTTCTGGTTTCTGTGGATCAGGAATTCAGGTGTAGCTAACTGGGTGACTCTGACTCAGTGTCTCTCACATGTCACAATCAAAATGTCAGCCAGAACTGCAGTCATCCTTGTGTTTGATTAGAAGAGGAATCCTCTTACAAGCTCACACATGTGGCTGTTGTCAGGTGTCAGATCCTCACAGGTTGTCGGCCAGACTCTACTTCTATGCCATGTATGCTTTCTAGAGAGCGAGCCCAAAAGAGAGGCACAGTCTTTTTGTAACCTAATCTCAAAAGTGATATTCCATCAATTTTGTATTCTTTATTGGAAGTGAGTCAATAAGTTCAGTCCACATTCAAAGGGGGGTATTTATAATGGTACAAAGACCAGAAGGTGGGAATTACTGGTGGACATCTGAGAGACTACTCACTGCAGAGGTCACTTGTGATGATCCTATATAAAGTAACCACTCAGTCACTCCTTGTGTCATCCAATATTAATTCTCTGCATTCTACATTTTATCTGATACCTTTGGGTTTTTATTTATGTCTGCCTTCATCTCAATGTCACAAATTAGAGCATAGGCCTAGGCTGAGAAAACAGACAGAAGAAAGTTAATGCAAAGCTGTGTAAAGTATGTCAAGGGGGAATGACATGATCAGATCCGCATTTTAGACTCAGAAAAGTGAGGCTAAAACAACAAGTCCAATGTAGCATAGAGTCAAAGTCCACTCATCAAATATGAGAAATGTTTGGCATGAAAGATAGGAATTAATTCATCTTTCATGAATGCGGCTATCTAGATTTTAGAAGGCATAGAGTTAGAAGAAAATTTTAAATTGAGCAAATAATGTGAGAGAGGTTTGGAGAAGAAAATGTCTATTCAGGAACTGTAGAATTTGACAGGAGCAGGGAGAATACTGAGAGAACAAGATGATTATATACAAAACTGAGACATTGTCTTAATAGGCAATTGGGATGAATGTTTGAAAAAAAATAATTAGCTCATCTGTTTATAGCCACCCTACCAAATTGTCTCTAACTATGGATTGGAACTTTATTGTCTTGGGTTGGAGATCCTTCTTAAAAATGGCAAAGGCTCAAGGGCAGATCCAGCAAATGAAGCAGTTTGGGGGGTTTAACCAGTGTGGTCTACATTTAATAAGTGTATCAGAGAGAGTTTTGGGGATATTAGGACAAGACTCTCATATAAAATAAGAAGAGAAGGAAGTAGATTATTCAGATAAATTTAAAGTACCTTAAGAATATTAGAAAATATGGCCAGATAATCATCTTGAAATCCATGGAAAGGGAGCTGGCCTTTTTGCAAAGCTCTCAGTCTCACCCAAGTGGAACCCAAGCTGTCTAGAAGGGGTTTTCAACAACTCAACATTCCCTTAATTTGTTCATATTAAGAGCTCATCACACATTTGTTAAATGGAATTAGGTTGTGACTCTAGTTCTGTAATGGACTCCTCAATATGACTGAAACAATCCTGCTTGGTACTTACAATTTAGTCTGGCATGTGATGTAGCATATAAGATTAATGTTATTATTTGTACTCAACATCTGGGGGAAAAGTAGGCCATTTCAAATTATCCTATAGGCTTCTTTTTGAGTTAAACTACTAGAATAAATGATAGTTCTTTCTTTTCTCTCTAGCCCACAATACTTCTAGCTCACAAAATCATTATAATGATTTTGCATGAGAAATTGAGAATATTCTAAAAGTTATGTTTTTATAATTATACTGTAAATTGCTTCAGACCCAACTGAAAAAGTATTTTAATTTATAGAGTTAAAAAAAATCAAAACAGATGGCTTTTGCAATACTTGTCACCCTTTGTTTACCACATATCATTTATAACATGACAAAATTAAAAATTCATTCAAATCATATATGTTAAGTGAACAAAATGTGCAATAAATGAATGAAGCATGTATCTATTTTTAGTGGTGATATTTTTGGACAGAAAATTAATATTTCATTCAGGCCTTAGAGGTGTTAATATTTTAAATACTGATTAAATTTATATGTATACATTTATAACAAGTGTTCCATTGAGAAAGAATATTCCATCTTCTTGGTTTAGAATTTTTAGAAACAAAAGAATATGTATACATACTGTATTTTAAAAAAGGTTATTTAGAGCTTCCCTGGTGGTGCAGTTGTTGAGAGTCCATCTGCCGATACAGGGGACACGGGTTTGTGCCCCGGTCCGGGAAGATCCCACATGCCACGGAGATGCTGGGCCTGTTAGCCATGGCCGCTGAGCCTGCGCATCTGGAACCTGTGCTCCACAATGGGAGAGGCCACAACAGTGAGAGACCCGCATACCACAAAAAAATTAAAAATAATAAATGAATGAATGAATAAATAAATAAATAAATACGTTTATTTAAGTAGGCTAAAATAAGCTAACAAATAATTTAAGATTAAGACTCCATAGGAAATATAGTTGACTAAGGAAAAAATAAAAAGCAATAATACCCTGAGATATATGTGTTAAAAATGTGAAAAACAAGCAAAAGCTTATAAAAAAAACTTTTTCAGACCTAAGTATTTTATAGAGATAAGAGGCTCCCCACCCCCAAAATTGTAGAAAATAATTTGATATACTTTTTCTAAACATTATTAAAATTATCTAAAGATTTTTAAGATAATTTTTAGAACAAGGGTAGATACAGGTATCCCCTGCTTTTTGAAAGTTTGCTGCATGCCACTTAGCTTTTATGAAAGACCTACATTAGTACCAGTTTTTTCTAATCAAAGGAAAAATCCAAAGAGGATTTTCCCTTTTATGCACAAAGGCAAAAAGTGAAAATAGTGTTCAGGGTTTGTTTTGCAGTGAGCTGTTATAGAGGCAGCATGCAGCTAGAGTAGCACCACCAAGTTCCTTCCCCAGGAATTACACTTAACATCTCAGTGATCAAGCTGCCATAGCTTTGAACTGTGTCTGTGAGCATCTGTGCTCTATCTTGGTTTCTTTTGTGCATCCATTAGCAAGATGTGCCCTAAGGTAATTGCTTCTTTGCCTTATGCCATGTCAACCTACAAAAGGTTTAATAGGAATGCTCTATTTTTGGATAGGGAGGAAAACCTGATGTACTTCAGTACACTTCAATCAAGCAGATACAATTATAATTATATCCACATTGGTAAATACTATGTAACTGAAAGTTGCCAACACATTCTTTATTACTGTGTCTTTGCTAATATATATATATATATATATATATATATATATATATATATATATATATATATATATATATATATATATATGTATATTTTGTTTGTTTGTTTTAAAGCACACTATATTGGTCAAGGACATGCCATATGAATTTATATGCTTACTTTCCCCACTCTGTGTTCTGAATTGTGTTATCATTCTATTGCTCACAGAAAAGTTCTCTTTTATATACAGGCTTTTAAACTTAGAGTTATAATAAATCTAAAGAAATAACATCAACCAAAACCACTTTGTGCTGCTTTTCTGTGTAATTCATTTTTTGAGTTCCAAGTAAAATTTGAACATTGTAAACATCACTGACAAGATTTGGACAAAGACCCCAATGGGTCCTTTTCTCTCCCAGGTAAAGGAATAGTCAATGATCTTTGCTGACACTTCACTATCCTGGATTACTTCCCTCCAAATCACCTATAAATACTACTCCTTCTGAAGGCCCCCATTCTGAAAGTTTAGCTGGGGCTTTGTTCATTTTTATAATGAATTTGTAGAGGATGTGTTGACATGATCTTACCAAAAACTCTGTTTTAGCAAGGAAGAAGTTAGGAAAAAAAAATGAATTTCTTTGTTCAAAACAGAACAAACCCGATGGTTTTACAAACTGCAGTAACTAAATAATATGTCATTGATTCCAGTGCGAATAATAAAGGTATTCAGGGACTGTTCTCCTCATATGAGGTTTCAGTTTCCAATATCTAGCAATCTGGATACTTGCCATGGTAATAATCACTTCATGTGGGTCACAAACCACTTCAAAGTAAAGAAACAGTATAATGGAAAATACTTTCAAGAGCAGTTCATGAAACTGAATAAATGGAACGTACATTTATATCTTATAACATCAAATATCATGTTTGTTCTTAACATTACAATTGCAGTGGACTCAACCCTTCCAGTTTAAACAAGTCTTCTCTAATTTATAATGAATATCACTCTCACTACAATATATTAGCCTCCACCATGACCACTTGTTGAGCTGTCACTCAAGTAAAGTGGAAAGTTTTGAAATTACCCATGAAATGCATTTTGATAGTTTATATAAAAGAGAATCATTTTGTTTATTACAGAAGTCTTAAGCCAAATGCTTTAAAGCATTAATTTTATATATATATTTTTTCTGGAAACAATTTTTCAGTTTAGAGTCTATCCTGATTTGAAATACTCCAGAGACAACAATGCTATCATTTTCTTTAAAGAACTTTTTCAATGTTTATACTGTCAATAAAATTAAAACCCTGTTAATATCTAACCAGTAATTCATTAGTTTTATCCCTTTCCACATACTCAGTGATGGCATGCTCACAAAGGTTAGTAAAATAAGCAAAGCATGCTGAACATTATGGAGAGTATAGAAATCTAAACAGCACATGTTCTACCTAAAGGACATTCAATTTAACATACAAACAAACAAACAAAAACCATGGTGGCCAAACAGAATCAATCCAGGACCTGAGTTGTGGGAAGGAGGGTGGTCACCAGATTTTAACACCTTATTTACATGACAACCATTTATTGTGGACTTGAAAGAAGAGGACACTGTGAGTAACTATTTCTCATTAATCATACACTTGAAGAAATGGTATATTTGGCATTAATTTTTATTTTCTAATGTTTTAATTGAAATATGGGCTGCTTTATTTTATTGCAATAGTGCTCAACTCTCTTTTTCTCTCAACTCACTGACTAGGATTTATCACAATATTTATGACCACAAATTGGAGAGTTGTGAAGATCATTTCTCTTCTACCTACTTTTTATTAAAGGTGAGAAGGCCAAGGCCTAGAGAAATTAAATGCTTTACTCAATATCCCATAGTCAGTTAGACAAGATTGAAAGTCTTTTAATTCAAGCAATATTCACAAATATATGTGAAGAATAAACACAAAACTGGCACATGGCATATGGGAGATGTTAAGGTGGAAGTTATCACACTTACCAGGGATAACAGAGGCAGTTCATTGCAACAGATGCTCCAGAAATCTTTAAAATAACCTACGGAAGCTTGTTAAGTAGAAGGGAATATAAGTCAGTGTTTATAGAAGTAGGACTTAAACAGTGAAATTAAATAATGATCTAATTGAAAAAGCACAAAACAGTACTTGAACAGTGATTCAAGTTCTGACTTTGCCTTGTGCCTTAGTTTTCTCATCTGAAAAATGGCAAAAATAATAGAACCTAACCATGATAGGCAGAATTCTAAGAATGATCCCTGATGATTTTCATTCTTATGAAATCTCTCCTTTGAGTGTAGGTGAAACCTATAAATATAATGAGATTTTACTCTTGTGATTATGTTAAGTTATATGGCAAAAAGAGATTATTTGGGTAGGCCTAATCTAATCACATGAAACCTATAAATTTTCCTGCTGGTGGCAGAAGAGGAAGTCAGAGAGGGATTTGATGTACTATTGCTGGTTTTGGAGATGGAGGAAGTCAGAGATGGATTTGATGTACTATTGCTGGTTTGGGAGATGGAGGAAGTCATATGCCAAAGAATATTGATGGTTTTTAGGAGCTGAGAGTGGCTGCAACTAATTGACAACAAGGAAAGGGGATCCTCAGTCCTACAACCCCAAGAAACAAAACTCACCAAACCTGAATGAACTTGGAAGTGGATTTTTCCTCAGAGCCTCCAGATAAGAGCCTACCCTCTCCAAACCTTGATTTTGGCCTAGTGAGATGCTAAGCAGAGAATCCAGTTGAACCTTCCTGGATTTCTGATTTTCAGGCCAGTGAGATTATAAATGAGTATTTTTTAAACCATTAAATTTGTGGTAATTTGTTCTGCAGCAATAGAAAATTAATATGCTATCTCATCGGGTTGATGGCTAGATTAGATGTGATAATATTTATAGAGTTATTAGAAATGTGTCAGGTTGTAAGCACTCAATCAATGTCAGTTTGTTTTGTAGTTGTTAGATATGTTATTCTGAATAAAGCATAGACTCTTGGAATCCTTAGGCTTCTATCTTTAAGAGGATAGTAGACCTAAACCATGAGATTTTTATGAATGCTAAGTGATAATCCATAGCTATTCATGAGCTAGCACAGATTCCTGTGCTAGTTTAGTCCTCAAAGGATATTATTTCCCTAATTTTAGAGTACTGAAAAGTTATAATAGTGTAAACAGTGAAGGTTTAACTAAGAACCAAGACCTGGCCATGAAAGATGGGTTTGATTTACATAAGAGGAAAAGACAAAAGAAAGCATTTGGGGGAGAATACATAGGGAATCAGATAAATCAAGACCTGAAAGTAATATAGGCATCTTCTTATTTCTCGTATCAGTGAAGAGAATGACTGCATTGAGCAAAATTTTTCTTTATCATTATTATCATTATTTACCTTAAGACTTCTCAGAGAATGATTGTAACATGCTGATAAGCATTGTTAACCTCCATTTGGAAAAGGAGGCAGTTTGTGAAACATATTTGATTATGGATATCTCTTCTGAAAACAACTCCTCTTCTGTTTTTGGCTCTGCACAGAAGGAGCTTGAAAGTTACCACCCTATCCTAACAACAAGTTAAAAGCTGAACAAACTGAGAATTTAACAATTCTTTTTAGATGTGTAAGAGAAGTGAGGTTACAGGACAAACTGCTGCCTCCAAATTAGAGATAGTCAGATACAAAGAGTCACAGTACACGAGAGCAGAAACCTCCATAAGTATCAGTGCTGAGTTAGGAAAACCTGAACTGTAATTGCCAAATTGTTGGAGACTAGATGTGGATAAGTCTGAGTTTAAAACCCAAAGGGGAGCCAGTCATGGGGAGGCCCCTATACTTTTGTGAGTTTTACCTCCAGGAGCTTGACCAGTTTCTCAGAGTAAAAATCAGAGCAAATCCCCTTACACTTCCGGTAGAGGTAGGAGGAAAAGAACCTTTTTTTTTTTTTTTTTTTTTTTGCGGTACCCGGGCCTCTCACTGCTGTGGCCCCTCCCATTGCGGAGCACAGGCTCCGGACGTGCAGGTTCAGCGGCCATGGCTCATGGGCCCAGCCGCTCCACAGCATATGGGATCTTCCCGGATTGGGGCATGAACCCGTGTCCCCTGCATCAGCAGGCAGACCCCCAACCACTGCGCCACCAGGGAAGCCCAGAAAGGAACCATTTTGAAATGTGTAGGAGCAATCTGCTTTGCTTAAGAAGGTCTGCTTTCAGAAGATACTAGTTAACCAGAGCCTAGCCTGTTATGTTTTATTAAAGCCTAACTGAGCCCAGGGAAAGGAAATACCCAACTCTAGCCCACTCTAACCTTCCACGTGGGAGAAAGTAAATATCAAAATATAGGCCAATCCAGTCATACCACCCCACCTAAGTGTGGGGAGACTGAGAAGCACTTGTAAATTTCACAGTCCAGAGGCATAGGCTCACTAAAGGACTGAGGCCTAATCATAAGACTACAGAATGCTTCTTTCTCCCCATACCCTACCACCATGCTACTAAAACCCTATTTATAGCAGTTTCTTTTACCCAGTACATCATGTCTGGCTATCAAGAAATAATTGCCAGGCATACCAAAGTATAAAAATCAAAACTTGAAGAGATAGTGAATGCATCAGATCCAGACATGACAGGAATGTTGCAATGATCAAATCAGAAATTTAAAAATACTATGAGTAATATGTTAAGAATGCTAATGGTTAAAGTGGACAACATGCAAGATCAGATGGACAATGTAAGCAGAGAGATGACAACCTTAAGAAAGAGCCGAAAAAAAGATGTTAGAAATCAAAACCACTGTAAAAGAAATGAAGAATGCCACTGATGGAATTTAGTAGACTGGACATGGCTGAGGAAAGAATTTCTGAGCCAGATATCTGAATAGAAAACCTTCAAAACTAAAAAGCTAAGAAAATAAAGACTAAAGAAAACAGAACAGAACATCCAAAGAATGTGGGACCACTACAGAAGGTTTAACATAAGTGTTATGGGAATACTGGAGGGAGAAGAAAGAGAGAAAGAAATAGGAGAAATATTTGAAATAAAGGCTGAGAATTTCCACAAATTTATGCAGACATCAAACCATGGATCCAGAAGGCCAGGAGAACACTAAGCAGGATAAATGCCCCCAAAGCTACACCTAGGCATACCATTTTCAAGTTACAGAAAATCAAAGATTAAAAAAAAAAAAATCTTGGAAAAATCCCAGGGAAGCTGGAGGTGGGGAGGAATCACCTATAGAGGAATAAATATGAGAATTACATCTGAATTCTCAATAACAAGCATACAAATAGAGAATGGAAAGAAATATTTAAAGGAAACAAACAAAAAACCCCCTAGAATACAGCATCCTGTGAAATTATTCTTGAAAAGTAAAGAAGAAATAAACCTTTTTCAGACAAACAGAAATTGAGGGAATTTTTTGCGGTAGAATTGCCTTGTGAGAAATGTCAAAAGGAAATCTTTAAAGAGAAGGAAAATAATATAGGTCAGAAACTCAGTATTATGTAAATAAAGGAAGAGTATCAACAGAAAATAATTTAAAATATAAGTTTTATATTTCTTATTTATAATTGCTCTAACAAATAACAGTATGGTCAAAATAATAACAAGAATGTACTTGATTATATATGCTTATATATAAGTGAAATAAATGACAGCAATGATTCAAGGGACAGGAGAGGGCCATTAGGATTATTTTGTTATTATAAGGTACTCACACTACCTGTGAAGTGGCACAGTGTTATTTGAAAGTGGGCTTGAATTAGTGTAAACGTACATTGCAAACTCTAGGTTGGTCATTAAAAAAAGTTTAAAAAGAAGTATAAACTATATGTTAAGGAAGAAAAAAAATAGAATCATAATAAATGCTAAATTAAAACCATGACAGGCAGAAAAAGTGTATAAGAATAGGAACCAAGAGCAAGAGTAACAAATAGAAAACAGTACCAAACATTAATCCAACTGTATCAATAATCACTTTGTATGTCAGTTGTCTAAGTGCACAAATTGAAAGACAGAGATTGATAAAGCAGCTCAAAAAACAGATCCAACTATGTATTGTCTTCAAGAAACCCTTCTTAAATGTAAAGACATGTGTAGATTAAAAGTAAATGATTGAGAAAGATATACCATGATATACTAATCAAAAGAAAACAGAAGTAGCTACTTTAATTTCAGACAGAATAAGCTTTAAATCAAAGAAAGTTATCAGGGAAAAAGAGGAGCATTGTATAATGATAAAGGGGTCAGTCCTCCAAAGGAACTGACAATTTTTTTCTATTTTTTTAAAGACATGAAAATTATTTATGTGTATGTATTTAATAAGAGAGCATCAAAATGCATGAGGTAAAACCTGATAGAACTGAGAGGAGAAATAGAAGAATCCACTATCATACCTGGAGACTTCAACAGCTTCTTTCAGAAATAGATGGATCCAACAGGGAGAAAGTTAGTAAGGTCATAGTTGAAAACCACACTATCAATCAACTCAATATAATGGATATACACAGAATAGTTTATCCCACAACAGCAGAATACACTTTCTTGTGAAGCTCACATAGAACATTCACCAAGATAGACCACAATATGGGACATAAAACATACCTTAACAAATTTAAAATAATAAAAGTTCTGCAATGGATGCTCTAGGACCACAATGGACTTAAACTAGAAATTGATAACAGAAGATAACTGGAAAATCCCCAAATACATGGAGATTAAAAAACATACTTCTAAATAGCACATGGGTCAAAGAAGAACTTTCAAGAGAAAGTTAAACATATTTTGAACTAAATGAAAAAACACAACTTTTCAGAATTTGTGGGATGCATCAAAAGCAGTGCTTAGAAGGAAATTTATAGCACTGAATGCATTTATTAGAAAAAAAAGAAATCTCTAAACTCAGTAATCTAAGCTTTAACCTTAGGAAACTAGAAAAAGAAGAGCAAATTAAATCCAAAGTAAGTGAAAGAAAAGAAATAAAAATCAGAACATAAATCAGTGAATTGAAAACAGAAAATCAGTAGAGAAAATCAATAAATCAAAGCTGGTTCTTTGAAAAGAGCAATAAAATGGAAAAGTGTTTGGCATGACTGACTAGGAAAATAAAAGAGAACACAAATTAATAATATGAGAAATAAAAGGGGACATCACTACAGATTCTATGAACATTAAAAGATAGTAAGAGAATACAACTAACAACTCTATGCTCATAGATTTGATAATTTAAAATGAGCAAATTCCTTGAAAGACAATCTGCCAAAACACACAAGATGAAAAAGACAAGCTGAGTAAGCCTATATCTATTAAACAAGTTGAATCAATAATTAATAACCTTCCAAAACAGCACCAGGCCCAGATTAGATCACAGAGACAGTCTATCAAACCTTTAAGGAAGAAGTTCTATCAATTATCTAAAATCTCTTTCAGAATATAGAAGCTGAGGGAATATATCCTGACCCATTTTATGAGCCCAGCATGACCTTAGTACCAAACCCAGACATACATTACAAGAAAACTATAGACCGATGTCTCTCATGAACATAAATGCAAAAATCCTCAATGAAATATTATCAAATTGAATCCAATAGTATATAAACATAATTATACACTATGACCAAGTGGAATTTATCCCAGATATGCAAGGTTAACATCTGAGAGTCAATTAATGTAATCCATCACATCAGTATACTAAAAAAAATAATGATTATATCAATAGATGCAGAAAAAGCATTTGACAAAACCCAGCACACATTTATGATAAAAAAAAATAACTCTCAGTAAAATAAGAATAGACGGAAACTTCCTCAATTTGATAATGCATATCTACTGAATACAAAAAAACTACTTCTAACATCATCCTTCATGGGGAGAAATGACAAGTTTTCCCAGTAAGATCAGGAACAAGGCAAGGATGTCCCCTTTCACCACTGTTTTTGCATATTATACGGAAAGTCCTAGCTAAATGCAATAAGACAAGAAGAGGAAATAAAAGTACACTGATTGAGAAGAAAGACATAAAACTGTCTTTGTTTCCACGTGACATGATTGTCTACATTGAAACTCTGACGGATTGACAAAAAACAAACAATAACCCTCCTGGAATTAATAAGTGATTATAGCAAGGTTGCATGATACAGGGTTAATATATAAAATTCAGTTGCTTTCCTATATACTAGCAATTAACAAGTGAAATTTAAAATTAAAATTACAATAATATTTGCATTAGAACCTTCCCAATGAAATATTTAGTTACAAATCTAACAAAATATGTAAATGATCTGTGTAAGGAAAACTACAAATCTACAATGAATGAAATCAAGAAGAACTAAATATTGATAAATGGAGAGATATTTCATGTTCATAGCTGGAACTACTCAAGGTTGTAAAAATGTCAGCTCTTCCCAACTTCTTCTATAGATTTAATGCAATCCCAGCAAGTTATCTGGAAGATACCGACAGACTAATTCTAAAATTTATGTGGAGAGGAATAAGACCCAGAATAGTCAATCCAATATTGAAAGATAAGAACAAAATTGGAGGTCTGATACTACCTGACTTCCAGGCTTAGTACAAAGTAGCAGTAGTGCCACAAGAGTGTGATATTGGCAAAATAATAGACAGACAGATTAATGGAACAGAATAGAGAGTCTAGAAATAGACCTGCATAAATAGAGTCAACCAATCTTTGACAAATGAGCAAAAAGGCATTACAAAGGATAGTCTTTTCAACAAATGGTGCTAGAAAATCTGGAAATCCACATGTAAAAACAACAACAACAAAAGCAACAACAACAAAAAACCCTAAGGACTAAGGAATCTTGACATACATCTTACTCCCTTACTCCCATCACAGAAATTAACTTAAAATGAATCACAGACCTACATGTAAAACACAAAACTGTAAAACTCCATGAAGATAACATAGGAAAAAATCTAAATGACATTTTTTGATACAATATCAAAGGCACAATCCATGAAAGAAAAACTTGACAAGCTGGACTTCATTAAAATTATAAATTTCGGCTCTACGAAAGCCATTGTCAAGAGAATGGAAAAGACAAGCCAAAGATTGGGAGAAAATATTTGCAAAAGACACATCTGATAAGGGACTGTTACCCAAAATATACAGAAAACTCTTAAAAGTCAATAAGAAATCAAACAACCCAATTAAAAAAAAAATGAGCCAAAGACCTTAACTGATATTTCACCAAAGAAGATGTACAGATGGCAAATAAGCATATGAAAAGATGCTCCATATCATATGTCATCAGAGAAATGTAAATTAAAACAACAATGAAATACCACCACACATCTATTAGAATGGCCAAAATCCAGAACACTGACAGCACCGAATGCTTGTGAAAATGTGCAATAACAGTCTCATTCATTGCTCGTGGGATTGCAAAATGGTACAGCTACTTTGGAAGACAATTTGTTGGTTTCTTACAAAACTAAACATTCATTTTTTCATATGATCCAGCGATCGCAATTCTTGGTATTTACCCAAAGGGGTTGAAAACATATGTCCGCACAAAAACCTGCCCATGGATGTTTATTGCAGCTTTATTCATAATTGCTAAAACTTGGAAGCAACCAAGATGTCCTTCAGAAGGTTAATGAATAAATAAACTGTGGTACATTCAGACAATGGAATAGTATTTCATGTTAAGAGAAAATGAGTTACCAAATCACTAAAAGACATGTAATAAACATGCATATTACTAAGTGAAAGAAACAAATCTGAAAATGTACATACTGTATGATTTCATCTATATAACAATCTGTAAAGGATGAACTATGGAGATAGTAAAAAAAAAGATCAGTGGTTATCAAGGGGTTAAGTGGGAGGGAGGGATGAGTAGGCAGAGCACAGAGGGTTTATAGGGCAGTGAAAATATTCTGTATGATACTACAATGGTGGATACATGTCATTATAAATTCACCTAAACCCATAGAACATACAGCACCAAGAGTGAACCCTAATGTAAACTATGGAGTTTGGGTAATAAACATGTGTCAATGTAAGTTTATAAATTGTAACAAATGCAGCACTTTGGTGGTGGATGTTGATAATAGGAAAAGCTATGCATATGACAGGGCAGGAGGTACATATAATATCTGTGTACCATCCTTTCGATTTTGACCTAAACCTGCTCTAAACAACTGTCTGCAAAAAAATCTCATTGGTTTTCTTAATTCATTTAGCAAATATTTATTTATTTTTTTTAATTCATGATGTTCTAAGATCCATGCCAGGGCTGATGTTACAATGACATGCAAGATCAAAAAAATTCTAGTCCTTATGGGAACACAGACTTAATTTCTGCTCTGATGACATAGAATTGTTCAGGTGGTCTCTGTGGTTTTCTTGAGCTCTTAAATTCCAAGTTACTTTTCTTCTTGTTTTAAAACTGTGTTAGGCTTGCTCTTTGTCTACAGCTTTTGGCAGTATTAGGATGTTTAATGAAGCTGATATTTCTTACAAATAACTACTGCCACTAATCGTATTAATGGGAGTAGGGACTATTTTTTCTTGCTTTAGAAAAGTTTCCTCAGTAATCATATTTATGTAGTATACCTTGATATTCTTGAGTCTTATAGTCAGTATTGTAGATTTTCGAAAACAGTTATAAGTGGCTATCTTTCAGTGGTTGTATAAGGGACAAATATCTGGTATGAGTTTCAGTGGGTAGAAGTAACACCAATCAAAAAGAAATGTGGCTATTTCTCTCCTGTCTAGTTGAAAATTTATTGGTTATGAGCTTTATCAATAAAATAATTCATTGGACAAAAATTATTTTCCTTGTAAGGCAGGTGTATACTCTGAACTAAGAATTGTTCCCTAAGTGTTCCTAAAGGAAATTAGCTCTTTATTTTAATTTTGATCAAAGTTATTTTATATATCCCATTTAGCACTATTTGTGCTATATAATGCTGTAAAACTTGAGGCCTCAGTTACAAAAAAAATGCTAAAAATATAAAATAGTTTTTGGACAAAATAATAAAAAAGGCCTCTGGCCTAGGTTCTATTTCCATATGACTGTTCATAATCCCTGACAGACGTAAAGTTTTGTGGACCCTAGAATGTGTTCATTGTCTCTTAATTTCAAAGGTAATTTACCATAATAACAACATTTGTGATCATTTTCATTGCAATTGTATAATAGTTATTCTTTGAAAAATTGGGACGGATATTGTTATACATGTTAACAGTAGAATCCTTCTGGGATTAAACAATTTAAAAGATAAACACCTCAACTTCAGCAAATTCCTTACAGACTTTCATTTACATTAGACCAAATTAATAATTTTACTTGAAAAAAATTAAAGCATTTCTTCCAAGAGCTTATAAGCAAATTTATTATTTATAAAGCTATTCATTCTTGCAAATGATAAAACTAAAGATTGTTACTATATTCTATGATTCATATCAACAGTCATTGAGCGCTGGTCATAAGGCAGATATTCAGCACAATTCAGTTGGAAGTACAGGAACAAGATTCTAAATGTATAATTAGCAAAAGAAATCTTCTAACTATCAAATTATTAAATAAGACCAAAGTGGTAGGAGCTTAGTTATACAAAGGAAAGGACTAAAGTGAAGGTAAATGTTTAGAAAAATAAGATTAAGATGAATCTTAAAGGAGTCAGGATATCTATCATAAAATGTGATGTTTTATAATTTGAAAAAAGTCAATATATTTCTGATGCATTTGATAGAAATCAAGTGAATAAGACTTGTAACTTCTTATAAAGTTGAGATTTTCATTAAAGTCATTGTAGAGCATGTTATAATCCATGACTTACGATGTATCCTCAGATCCAGTTGATTTTTGCCTGTGATACCTGATATTTTTCCCTGTGATATGTCCAGCTGATTTTTGCCTGTGATATATCCTCAGATCCCGTTGATTTTTGCCTGTGATTCTGTTCATTCTGCCAACTATCTACACAATACTTATCCAAAATATTGCAGTAGCCTTCAGTTGAGTTTCTACTTCCCTCTCATGCCAAGTCAAGCAAAGCTATGTAATACAGTGTTGCATTGTGGCCTTTTTATGCCACATTGTGGCTTTATACCCTGTCTCATTATTGGTTAGCTCTGTGATATTGGGCAAATTGCTTAAAGCCTCTGCAAACTAAGGATTAAAGATATCATATCCTTCATACAATTCTAAATATGAAGTGCAACAATGCAAGTAGAGTGCTTAGTCCTGGCATGTAATAACCAGTGATTTATTCACTATTATTACTATACACTAGAAAAATGAGAAGATACTAGACACATCTGAGTCTGTGCTATTCTTTGGAATATCTGATCACAGAATCCTAGACAGAGTGATGTAAAGAAGAGGCCTAGTTATAATCCCAGTAAAAAAGCTGATGTAATATTTCAGGCAAAAGGTAATCATTTTGGCTCAGGTTGCCATAACAAAATACCATAGAATGAGCGGCTTAAACAACAGACATTTAGTTACTCATAGTTCTGGAGGCCAGAAGTCTGAGAGGGGAGTACCAGTATAGTTGGTTTCTGTAGAGATCTCTCTTCCTGGCTTGTAGGTGATTTCCATCTTGCTATGTGCTCACATGACCTCTTCTCTTGTTTTCACCCCTCACTGAGAAGGAGACTACTCTAAAGTCTCTTCTTATATTGGATCATGGCCCCCTATGTATGATCCCATTTAACCTTATCTACCTTCTTATGGGCCCCATATCCAAATACGGTCACATTGGGTTAGGTCTTCAACATATGAATTTTAGGGGGGCACAATTCGGTCAATAGCATTAATAAAGTCCTAAAATAAAATTTTGGCAGTGGGAATGAGATTAGAAGATGAATGGGAGAAGTGACTTAATTTTGTTAAATATAGAATTTAACATCTATCTGGCAAGGAGAATGAAGATATCAATAAAGGTGAAGATGACTTCAGGACTGTGACTGGAAGAGTGTGATTCAGTAACAGAAATTAAAATGGAAGAGAAGCAATTTGGCATCAGGAGGGTGACGGTTTTAATTGTCATTTTCCAGAAGGCAGTTAAAAACTCAGTCACTAATTCTTGTATGTACTGATCCCTGACCATGAGCATTCTACTGGGGACTTAAAAATAAATGGTGAATAAGAGATGGTCCTGTCTTCATAGTCTAGTGAATTGTTGGATGAGAACTTAGTGGAAAAGTCAGGGGTAGAGTTTGTGACTCATACACATTGAGAAATTAGTGGAAATTATACGTTTGGAAAAGTACCAGGATAAAATATGGAGAATGATTTGTTTAATTGCTCCAAATTGTTCTAAGCATTACTCTTCTACAGTAATTTTTGTTGCACAAAAACTGCATATGTGTATAAGTAAAACTTTTCTAAAAATAAAATATTTTTAAGAAAAATAAATTTAAAACATCTGTATTTGAAGGTCAGTATAGACAATTTAACCCTAGTGAATTGAAACAAGAATCAAAGTTCTAATTAAAATTTGTCTATAAAGGATGATGATGACTATCACATGCTTCAGGTATGTTGTGTGTTGTATGACTATTAAATACCTGGTTAAGCACAAATCCAGTAAATATTCTGCTACCTCTTCTCCACATGTAGCTTATATATTCTTCATATTTTTCCCATAAAGGTGAAATTCGCCAGAGAAACTCCTGCCACAAGACATGAAACAGCATAGAGTTCTCCAGAGTGATCCTAGGAAGTCATTATTAGTTCTTTACACAAAGTGGCAGACACTCAAAGAAATTCATGAATACCATGCTTTTTACTTAGCTTTCCAGTAAAAATTCTTTGTGACCCAGGGTGAAAGTGGAAGGTAATTTGGGATTTACAGAAAGGGAAGAGAGAGCTCAGGGAGAACAGGTCATAACTTTTACTTAAAATGAAGTTGTCAGTGGGGAAGAGAGTGGGGGCTAGTTTGCACAGCTGCAAAAGTCACTGTGAGAAAGTTTCTAGCAACTTAATAAACATACTGTCTTCATTCAGTTTAATGAAAATTGGAGAATGGTTAGAAAACACTCCTTCCCTTATTCTCTTCATCTTAAAATGAATGGATTAGTAGAAGAAAGTAGGAACTCATCATCATTCAAGTGTCTGTGAGAATTTTCTCTTTTTGTCAAGAAGGAAAATTATAGACAATCCTCCTTGCCATCCTCTTCACATAAGCAATGAAGAGAGAAAATATTAGGCGTACATTGTTTGCTTCAAATGCTTTATAACCTATGAGTTTTGACAGTTTAATGATTTTATTAATGACTTTATTTTGTACTAACTTCAAAATTTATGATTTCCATTTCAATAAGTTCTTTTGGATACCAAGGGGTATTGTTGTTAACAGGAAATTCAACTAAAACATTTGGGAACATTAAAAAACTTTTTCCAGGTATCTTGCCCATAAATAGGCATGGCCAGATCCAAATGGTCTCAATCCTGTTTTATGTGTGTGTATGTTTCAAATAATGAAAGGGTTTTCTGACAACTTAAAATACATATACTATATATTAAAAGATAAAAGGTCATGTTACTCTGAATACTCCAGATCTGTGCTGTCCAACACATTAACCACTAGTCATAGGTGGCTATTTTTATATAAAATAATATTTTTAACAGTTAAAAATTCAGTTCTTCATTTGTGCTAACTAAATTTCATGTTCTTACTAGCCATACAAGTCTAGTGGCTACTGCGTGGGACAGCACAGAATTACAAATAATTTTCATCATCACAGAGAGTTATATCAAATAGTCCTGTGATGGTCCACTTTATTTTAGAGAAAGGTCCTACCCTCCATAAGCTTACTGCCTAATGGGGAGAACTAGACTAGCTAATTAAAATGTTTATTCAAAATTTCAAGACAGGCCAGGTGCTAGAAATAGAGCATCAATCAAGAAAGGCAAGTTATCTGCTGTAGCATTGTTTAAGTTCTCATATTTAATATTTTTCTAAACATCAGCCTCTTCTAGAAATCATTTCTTCATTAGCACTCAGCCTGACATATTAATTTTAATCTTGTTGACCTATGAGCTTGGTGCATAGGACTCTCCATCATCACACCTTAAAGTGTGTTGTTCTAAAGGTAACCAAAGAGCATGTCCAGATAATCATCAAGCTACAGGTCTTGTGACAGACTTTGTCCTCTGTCTCCAAACCGCTATGTAAAATTCATTCATGAGTCAAATATGAAACCAAGGAGAAGATTAAATGATCCACAAGCTGTGACCAGCTGGGCACTCTGTGCTCTGTATCCTGTTTATTATGCCACTAATAATGTATTATTAGTATTGGATGACTATAAAGCTCCAAATAATTGAGGGTAGAGGCATTGCTCTGAAGTAAACTTGGACTGGGTGGACAGGAGGATGTTAACATGCTGCAACACAGCTATACACAGTCCTGAACTTGACAGCAGTAGATAGATTCACCTGGCACATAACAAGACAACATCAGGTGGCTCTGTTTGAGGTAAGGCTCCATGCAGCCAGAGAAATGAAGAGACTAAGCCACAAAATGTGACGAGTCTTAAATATGAGTGTCCCTGGCCAAACCTGTATCTATTGGCACAAGGGTTACACATCACTCCTGGGGTTTAGTCCCACTTTTACGTGTGCATCATGATACTGTCAATGACATTTAGAGACAAATTATGAACACTTGAAATAGTGTACTTCATCAAGGGTTTGATGGACTCACTTTCCTTGTCCTTTAATAACATTTATTTTACAGATTGCAGAAATAATATGAAACATTATAAAGGCTAATAATCAGGTTTTAATTATATCCATTTGCTTCTTTTTCTTTGGTTCAGAGTCCATGTGTGAATGGAATTTACACAAATATCTGAATCTTTATCATGATTCCAGGAATACTGCACCCACGGGGAACTATTAACCATTTGTGCATGCCCCATGCTGTTTACATCTCCAAACTTTTACTTACCATCCCTTTCTGGAATGTCCTTTACTCATGCGATATATTTATTCATTCTTTCTGATCAAAATCAAGTACCAACTCCTCTTTCATTCATGCATTCTATTCATGTTTATTAGATAGTCACTATGTTTTAAGTACATTTCTAAGCTTATGGAAACAGCAGTGAAAATAAGAAACAAGTCCTTGCCCTCATGAAGCTTACTGCCTTTGGAAGAGTCAATAAAAATATAAAAGTTAATAGATAATTTTAAAGGAAAGGCTGTGTTACATGAAGAATACTAATGCAGGAAAGAGAATATGAGTAGATTTTCTTAGGTAGGTGGTCCGGAAAACATCTATGAGGAAGGGATAGTTCAGAAAATGTTCGATGCAATGATGGAGTGAATCATGTGACATCTATGAGAAGAGTTTGCCTGGCAAGGGTAACAGCAAGAGTAAAACATCTCGGTCAGCATAAAAAGACAAGAGTAGTAAAAGCAGAAAGGATGAGGAGGACAGAAGTGGGAGATGAGTGCAGAGAGTGAGACAGAAGCCAGAAGCAGGGCATTGTAAGGTCATGGCATTGGGTTTAAACTTTGTGTGACTGGAAGCCAATGGAAATTTTAAGACAGGAAGTGATATAATCTTGTTTTAAAATTTAGAAAGGTCACTTGGCTCCCAAGTGGGAGATAGATTAAAGGGTCAGGAATGGAAGCCAGGAGGCCAGTTGAGATATTATTGAGTAGGTACATGAAAGATGATGGAGGCTTAAACTAAAGTGAGAACAGTGAATGTTATGGAAACTAACCAAATTCAGGCTAAAATTAAAAGTTAGAGGCTATAGTACTTCCTGACATATTGGATATGAAATGTAAGGAAAAGATAGGAGCAAAAGATACATTTTTAGCCTGAGCCACAGGATGAATGCATTTGACTAAGGTAGGAGCAGGTTGTGTGTGGAGGGGTCATATAACAAGAGTTGTGTTTTGGCCATAATAATCTTGAGATACCTACTAGACATATAGGTGGAAATGTCAAGTAGGTAGTTGGATACATGTATATGGAGATTGGTAGTCATTAGTGCATTGACGACCCTTAAAAGCTGAGAGACTGCTTGATAGTAGCTTGAGAGAGAGTGTAGGCAGAGAAGAGGGGTTTCAAGGACTAAATCCCTGGACCCTAAATCACATTGGCAAGAAAAGGAGCTGGCAAAGAAGTAATCACTCCATCCAATGAGTTATCAAAAATAACTATAGGTCTATAGTATAGGAGCCAGTCACATTGTACTATGGTTATTTGTATTCCTTATTTCCTCATTAATAGGTTTCTTATTTATTTTTATATTAGGAAATGTCTCTCCCTAAGCATATCATGCAGTTAACACTCAATAAATATTTGCAAAATAAATATATGCCTGAATAAACTTTTGTGACTTGGCCAAGAACATTTTCAAAACATATTTATTGGAAAAAAAAATGATACAAAGCAACACTTAAATTTCCTATTATTGGAAGACACTGATAATATATTCCTTTGTAAATCAAACATTTGATTGCTCTTCTCTAAATTCCCTATATTTATTATTGACGCCTCAACTATGTTGCAATTTATTTTTATCTCATTGCTTTCATATGTATAACTCCTTCATATTAGGAGTTATAAATAAATAAGATTACTTATTACTTTTCTTTCTTTTAGAGACCAAACACCTTTTCCATCATCAGGTTTATTTCTCTCACTGACCATGCCCTCTCCATGCATTCCAAATGCAGATTAGTTTCCACAAGGATGCACAGTCACTGTCTATTGGCTCAATGGGCCAAATTTTAAGTTATCCACAGCCAAATAAGCTAAACACTATAGACATAGAGTATACAGGCTCTCTGATAGCATACCTATGCCTGCGGGCAGGTATCTGCAAATGATTGGCTTCAGGTGTTTGCCTACAGGATCTCATTGAAAGTCAATGCAAATGAGGCCATTTTCCCTAGCAGAAGACGTTAACCTGCAGGAACCTTGTAGGCACTGGTGTATTTTGGACCCATAACTGTGTACTTTTTACATATATATAATATTAGACATTAATCATAAATACTAGGTCAACAGTGCAAGGAGTACTCAATAGAGTAGGCGAAAGAGGAGGTGTGTCAATGAGCAGAATGGTACAATTAGAAGGGTTTTGTCTGCCTCCCTCCCTTGTATGTTTCATCTTCACCACCATTCCAGCTCTCATTCTGCTATGACTGTAAGAAACAATAATCTTAAGGCAGGTTGATAAATGGAAAATATAAGTAAACCAAATACAACTTACGTGAAATTGCATTGTTTTTGAAATATAAGAAATTAATTAAATTTAAGCTAAGCTACATAGTGTTCAAAAGCATGTCCCTATTCCTGAATTATACCAGGGGTTCAATGCTAAAGTTTAACAATTCTACAAGGTCACATTGAGCTACAAATCTGGGTAGCAATTGAAAGGCCATTCTATGTTTTCTGCTTTTTAAATTGTTAGCGATTTTAGATATATTTTATCAGTAAAAGTGTTAAACTCACCTCCTTATCTAACTAACCAGCTCATGGTGATCTTTTCCTGACCAAGGATCCCTTCAGTGCTTTCACAGTATGAACTTTATTATTGTATACATGTTCAAGTGTTGCCTTAGGAACCAACCATTTCACGTCTATAAGATTTTTTCCCCCTCTCCACTTACATTATAACTTTCGTTAAACTAGGAAGCATATTCTCTATTTTCTGTTCATCTTTTCACCTCTGCCTCCATGACATGCATTCTTATTGAATTGAATTTTATAGAAAAATTCTCAAACTGTTTCTTTGTTCACTGAACTTTAATATATGTGATATTCTTGAGATTCAAGAAAGTACTGGAGGGGGTTGAAGAGAAGTTACAGTGCTTTATGCATATTATGTGGCACACACGTTAAAACATACATTTGACATTTGCAAGGGATTTAGACTCTGCTATAATTTCATATGCAGGTGGGTGCTTAATAAATAATTTTTGGTGATAAGCCAAGAATATGCTGTATATAGGATTTTGAGCATACGCTCCATGATATTAATGATAAAACATATGTTTAAAAACATTTCCATCCAAGCCTGGGACATATTGCCTCAATCCTGTATTGAACATCTTCTCCAAAAAGACCTCCTCATCTTGAAATAAAGATGTTTTAAAATCTAGGACTGTTCCCCTGCTCTAGTTCTTTTTCCCACTTGCCAATAGTATAACCTTCAAAAATATAAGTCTGTGCTTGTCTTGCTTAAAAACTCTCCAAGTCTATAAAACATGGCACCTGGGATCCTTCACACATTTATAGTCTGATCTAAATTTATTCTGCTTGTCTTGTTTTTCACTATTATCTCCACCCACCCCATTATGCAGCTATATTGTTCACTGTTCTCCGAACACATCACCAAGTCTCACACCTCCATGCTCTTTTTAATACTATTTAATCAGCCTGGAATGTGTTTTCCAACCTTCTCTCCTTGGTGAGCTTGACTCAGGCCCTTGTTCCCTTTTTAGGAAGTGTTCTCCTCTGAGAGTTCTTCCCCAGTTTCCTGACCCTTCTTTGCCCTTCTTACTTCATCCACCAGCTAATTGTTCCAAGTTGGCTACTCTTATTTGTGCTCTCACACACTCCTTGGCTTATCTTTATTGAGTGTGGGATATAGCACAGGTGACACAGATAGCCATGTCTAAGCCACATTCTTTAGGAGATCCTTCATAACTACTCTGCTCATTTTGGAGACACAGTTTACTTATTTTTTGGTAAATAGCTTTTAAACGTCAGAAATAACATGTTTTTGTAAGAAGAATATAAACACTGAAGTTGTACACAATAAATATATGGAGGAAATATGTAGAGAGAGTAGATAACTATTCAGTTGCCTCAGTTCCCTGATTCAGAAGTAAACACTTTAAACAGCCTGATGTAATTTCTTTCAGAGTTCTTTTTTTTCTCTGCATATCTTCTCATATATATGCAGTCAGCTAGTCTTTTCTTTTTTTTAAAATAAAATACTGTCTTTTCAATATGCAGCTTGATTTTATTCAATTGTGATCCTCTTTGTGTATCAAAACAGCCTTATACCTTTATATCTTATACCATTTACCTTAAACTTTTAATGCCTGCATGGGTAGTCATAAATTACTTATTTATTAGTTTTATTGGGATTTAGGCTGTTCCAGTTGTTTGTTATAGCCAACAATACTACAATGTGTTTTCTTGGATTTATGCCTTTCCCCATTTGGACACCAAGAACTAAAGTCTATCTTATTCAGCTTTCTATCCATAAGAGTAACAAGAGGTTCATTAATCCAGAAAAAAATTAGTGTGAAGAAGGTAATAGCACAGACTGATTAAACACATACTATGAAACACAAAAAGTACATACGTGGCTTCTTTATTCAATCATGATAATACACCTAGCAAACCATAAATATAAGTAGCAAAATTCTTGTATTATTTTCTTATTTTTTTAAACCCTTCAAATATTTTATTTATTTTTTTAATATATCTTTACTGGGGTATAATTTCCTCACAATGCTGTGTTAGCTTCTATTGTACAACAAAGTGAATCAGCCATAGGCACACATATATCCCCTTATCCCCTCCCTCCCACCCTCCCTATCCCACCCCTCTAGGTGGTCACAAAGCACCAAGCTGATCCCCCTGTGCTATGCAGCTCCTTCCCACTAGCTATCTATTTTACATTTGGTAGTGTATATATGTCGATGTTTCTCTCACTTCGCCCCAGCTTCCCCCTCTCCCCCTCCTCCCACCCCCGTGTCCTCAAGACCATTCTCGATGTCTGCGTCTTTATTCCTGCCCTGCCACTAGGTTCATCAGTACCATTCCCCTTCACTTAAGCTTTGAAATGCTTAGCCAGTGTGGCTTAAGAAACTGCCTTTGACTTGATCTGATTTAGAGTATTTCTTTTCCTTAATAATCAACAGTCTCCTTTTTTTTTTTTTTTTTAACCCTATGAGGTACTTATTCCATAGCCATCTAAACTAGAGAAGTCTGTTTCTTTCTTTGTATTGGGATTTTTAAAACTAATCAGAGATTGTTCCTAGTTTCTTCATCATTACTGCTCAGGGGTTAAATACTGAATTTCCAGTCACTGTATAAAACAGGAGCTACTTTCCTTCAATATAGTATAAAATACCAATTTCTTTTCATAGGATCATGAAGGCTGTTACCATTTACAGGACTCTGAGGCATTTCACCTTCTTTTTTTTTTTTTTTTTTTTTTTGAGCTGTCTTTATGTCTTTGACAAATTGTATATTTGGATGGGCAGCTTCTTATAATTTCTTTTTCTGCTGTTATTTGTCACTCTTCAGCCAGAGAAAATCATGCTGCTTTTCGGAAAGAAGAAGATCTCTCAGGGTGGGGATGGTCCATTAGGCAGATCCTTGTGGAGAAGCACTATTCTGCACCTCTCTGGGCACAGCAGCCTCTGTTTTTACTATTTAACTATTTTCTACCACCATGTGGATGCCATAATAACATGTATTGACATGATATTGTGTCTATTTGTACATGTCTTGCTTCCCAGAAAGAAAGTGAGCTACTTGTAAGAAGGGCGAATTCATCTTTGTTCTCTTTTTTGGGCAGAATATCTGACTCAAATGAGCTGCTCAATGAATTCTGCTGAAAGAATTAATGTGTATATAAAGTTTCTCCTTATTAAAGAGGAAATTATAAAGACAGTACATTTTTATGTTATTTAAAGATATTGGTCAGATTGATCCAGTTGAAGTTGTATATATTATTTAGAAAGATAATTTTTATTCTCAAATATGACATTGAAAGCTTTTTATAAAGGCTTAAACCTTTTCTTTTGAGTATAATGTTTTTAAAAATAAGGAAGAGAAGTAAGCTCTGGAAAAACTTCTTGCTACGAAGCATTAAAATTCAAGGGCCATTGTTTAACCTCTTGCACAGAATCGAGATTTCTCTTTTTTCTGAAAAAAAAAGGTACATGAAAGAAAAGTTACAGGGCATCTAATATTTGGTGAAAATAATGCTTATTTGGACAAAGGAGATTGCTTATTCTTCAACTTGAGGAATAATTTTCCCTCATCATAATTAGAGCTTATTCTTTACAGTTATTTTGTTCATCTTCATCTTAAAAGGCAAATTAGGAGGTAGCTAGAAGGGAAAATCTACAATCTTGTCACAAACAGCTGTTCACCCGTGTTTTCCGTGGATACGTTGACCATCTGACGATGGAATGAAACCGTAATGGAGGCAGCAAACTACAGGGGCTGTTCAAACCCTTCATTTTTATTTGTGCTAGTTGCTTCCACCACATTTCTGCAAATAATTCTATTTCTCTGTAGGAACAATTTTGACTGTCATTGCTCCTCACAGATTTCTTTAAATGTGCTCTTTGAAAACTCTGGCTGGAAATGATACCTAAAACCATATATACAGTGCCTTAACCTCAGAGTCTGTATGTACTGTTGTCTCTTTTGAGAGTAGGAACTAGGGAATGCAGTTTCCCCTGAATTTAGTCTCCTGTGTAAGCTCAAGTGTAATACATGTTTTGCTTTCTAGAATATACTTTGTGGTCACTGTAGTAGCTGCTACTACAAAAGAATTCTGTACATATCCGCTGACCTTTGCAGGTATATTCTCTGATCACTTTGTGTATTTTAACATTTTCTATTGGATATGTATGTGACTACCCTGGTTTTGAACAATCACCAATTAACTTACTCTCACAATCGTCTGATGTATGCTTTCTCAGTCTCATTTTTCAGGTAAGTGAACTGTAGAAATGGAAACATCAGTCTCTGGGTCACTTAGGAAATATTAGTTGTGAGTTTCTATTTATGATTTGTTGTCCAGAGGACTATTAATGTTATATATCTTTTTTATTTTGAGTTCTTTCCTCACCATACTAATTGGGAGTAAAGTGCAGCTAGAATCCTCCAGGCCTGCTGAAATACATGTAGCCCACTGAAGTTCATAATCCTATATGTCAGGCATTTTATACTGGTCTGTATATTTACAAAGTGTTTTTCTTCCCTTGTCTCCTGCCACACTGGAAAATGAGCAAGTGTAGGTGTCTAGTATACTCATTACATAGTATTAGGTTTAAAACTATCTAACACATTGGGATAATACCAAATGATTTTAGCCTTTAATGTGTTGTATAAGTATGCAGGAATATTTGAAATATTAACTTTACTGAAACATTTTTTTTCCTGACTGAAAGTATTCAACTAGAAGTCCTGAAACCCCATGGAATTATACCAAACTGGTACTAGACATCCAATTGTCAATTATACTTGACATATTAATCCATCTCTCCCTTGGCTATGTTTTGGTAAGTCAACTGCATTGTGCTAATCAAAAGCCTATAGGATGGAATTGGATAACAGTTTTGTAAAAGGGGGAGAATGAGGAGAAAATGAATAAATTCATATCCAGCTTAACACTGAAGTAGAAAATTCTAAATAAGTCTACAATTTAGCTGTCAATTGATGTGCACTAAACTCAGAATGCAGCAGTCTCCAAAGATACTAGCTGATTTAAATGAATATAATTTTCAAAGAATTTGAAAATGTAGTAGAAACGTATTTCTTATGATCAGATATTCAAATCTATGGGCAGTCTTATGTATGTCATAAAAAACAATAATAAGAGTAGACTGCACCTGAATTCATTAGGATGGCCATTCCGAACCTGTTTAGTAGTTCTAAGTTAACCCCAAACTCCACTTAATATTTACTAGTAAATGACATTTGGAAATCTAATTCCTAGCCAGTTTTAATCTTCTGTTTTTTAGTATATATCTAGAGGATGATGAACACTTTTCAGGTCATTATTAATTCAAAACATATTTGTTAATTCTAATCAAGAATTTAGTAGTGTTTTTATTACCTCTGCCTCCGTAATTCCCCAAAGAGATGCACTGTGTGGATTTATTGTTAGTATATTTTTACGACTTATTTGATTTGAAGTGATAAAGCATTCAAATTATTAAGTTTAATATATGCAAATTATTGAAGTGAGAAATATTTTTTTCTACTTTTCCAGATCTGATATTTTGAGGGAAAAAAGGAAGCTTCCTTCTTATTCATTTTCTAAGTAGCCTTGAAATATCTGGCTAAGTTAAAATAATAAATAAAAGTTCACAAAATATTTTATCTCTGGTAATAACTCATAGTTAGGAATGAATTTGGAATAAATATGAAAAGACATAAGAACAGGAGACCTTGACACACTAGTAGGAATTCACAACTACATTTGTTCCTCACAAAGGTACTTTAAACTTATTTTTTAGTTTTGGAATCTAAATTTTACATGAGTATTTTTTATTCATATGACAGAAAACAGTTTAACTTATAATTATATCTAATTAGGAGACATTTAGCCATTTTATTTTTACAGAAGCGTTTTCCAGGATGATTGTATAAAGTCTACCAGTATGTCTATAAATATTTTAAAAAAAAAAGAAAGAAAAAGAAAAATTGAAATATTCAGCTCCCTGGTGACTTATAAGCTATATTTGTCACCATGTGATAACAACCCTTCTCATCTATGTTTCAATCTCAAATGTCACTTCCAATCTCTAATTATTATTTTTTTTTGTAAATTGTTAATAACATCTGGATTTTACGCATGGGAAGGAAAGGAAAATATTGAGTGAATGGAGTATCTCTCCAAACTATATCTACAAAAACGAACATATATTGCTCAAATTCTAAGAATGCTGCCTTGAATTGAATGTTATGGTCCAATAAAATTATTGATAAATTCTAGAATAAAGTTTAAAAATTACAGACTTATACTTGCAGCGTGTGAAATCTCTGTGTTTGTAGATATAGAATTTGTGGATTTCGATGTGACGTTTAGGAAAAGCTTTTCAACAACAAAGTAATGGTGGATGGAAGCAGTATAGTTCATTAACAGGAAGTTCTTCAAGACCCCAGGGAGTGGATGGCTAGAGCCAATTCTGTGGGGTAGTAGAATACCTCTTAAAGACATAGCTGCAAAATTAATGTGAACTTAGTAATAGATACCAAAGGCTGTATTATCATCTTACAAATAAACACATATCTTTCAGCATACTAATATTTTACAGTAAGCAAATAATTCACAATTTAGATAGATAAAAAGAAATACATGTGAGCTTCTCTGACACATGAAAGGAAATTAAACAAATCTTGTTGGTAAATTCTTTGTATCTATGTGGAAGACTATAATTTATTCCCTTGTTTGAGATAAAGCATTAATATCAATTCAAATCACTAAGGACAGTACAGTTTTCAACAGGAATTTTGCATTAAAATTATCCAAAGATTAAAATTATCATAAAGATAATTCCATATTCAGCAGTGCACCTGAAGTGTCTGGAATGATTGCCTTAAATGCTTGCATAGTAGCTGTGTCCTAACTTCTTAATATAAAGTGTCTTGCAATATGTAGACTCTGAAAATATGTCCAGTCCAAAATAAAATCCTACTCAGTTCTTTTGTTCTTTCCACCATATAACTTTAAATCGTTTCTTAGATATGATAGGCAGCTTGATTTCCAATTTCACAGATTTCAGAGGGAAATCAAATTCTTTCTTGTTGAACCATGTATTTTGCATGAGCTTATTTATTTAATTTATTATACCATTTTCCTACTGCTGGAACACATATTCAGCAGGATTTTATCTGTCTATTTTTAGTATTGCTTTTTTTTGTTTGTTTTTTTTGGTCTCAACCACTAATACCTAATGATTGGACAACTAGCACCATTGTCATGATCTAGAAAGTTTGTTATAACTTCAGACATTGATTTCTTTTTTTAAGACAAAATCAGTAAAGAGAATGCTGAGGGTGAGATGGGAGGGCATCCAAACATTAACAGAAAAATCAAATAAAGTGAGTGCCATTGGACAGTTATAGCACATAGTATAAAAACTTTAAATTATTGACTTTCAATTATCCACACTCCATTTCTTAGGAAAGAGAAGAAAACAGAGGTCAAGCAGTTAAGAATGCAAGTCATGTGACTTACAGAACTGAATCCATTTTAAAATTTTCAGGCTACTCAGTGCTTTCTGTACCTGCTGATTGCCAGTCTAGTTAAAACAAAATGATCAAGAACCAAGACTGTGCTTCCTATGCTTCTTATCTTAGAGGATTTGCAGGTGTTCTTTGTACATTTTGCCCTTGCTACTCTCAAGATGTTGTCTGTCTAAACTTTGTTCAATTACAAACCTAATTTTTAAATCACCTCCTTAAAGGCAAAATCAGTGCTAAATAAGGATTTTTAACAAAACCATAGTTAAAATGAAATTTATATTAATTCACAAAGGATGTTCTATGAGGTTTTACTTTTCAGCTACTTCAGCATAGTGATTAAATTAAGTAACACAAAAAATAAATAGAAGCGTTTTCATAAAGCCATCGATCAAACTAAAAACCTAGCTCCCACTGTATTGTGAAAATCAAATTGTATTCCTGCTAATTTGGTTTGTGCTTATTTATTCAGTGGCTATGTAGTCAAATTCAGGCCTCTTTATTATATCATTAATTATTTATAAATGAACACTGTTACAGTAACCTTTTGCAACATCCAACTAAAATGTCTAAGCAAAGATGTATTCTGGGACTAAATTGACGAAGAGATGGTAAAGGTATTGCTGAATCAGATAAACATGCCATATTGCTTAGAGTAAGCATTTAGGTTTCACACACACAAAAATCTAGTTTTCTTTTCCCAAGTTACTGTCAGTTTTTTTAAATGACACGTTAAACTGCTGCTTCTACTCTTTCATAAATGTTTATTTGAAAATGATTGGGTACTGTCAATTAAAATCATTCAGAAAAAGGGTTTACCTATGAAAGATGCTATGTTGTTATGTTAACTAGTACCTAATATTTGAAGGTCTTATAATATATGTTTAAAGATTTGCTGCTGACAGATGATCATTGTAATGAAGGTGTCTGAGACTGCATAGATTTTAGGAGAGCAAATTAACTATGGTCATAAAAGCAGGCTTAGATTTCTGCCTGTTTTGACCTTTTTCACTGAGATAACCACTAGATAAGGCTAACCTGGAATTTCTTTATTATACTGAGCTTCAATATACCTCCAAAGTATGTGCTATTTCCAATTGTTTCCCACTGATTTCCTTTCCAGCTTTTCTTCTTCCAATCTCTTTCTCTCTCAGTTCTAATTCTTAGGCATGTCCTAAGCATTCTCTTTTCTCCCCTGGCTATTTCCCTCTCTTCTTTATCCCTCCCAAATTTCCACAGTTGTATTCTCATTCAGCAGATCAGGTAGGCATGAAAGGAAAACTACCCTGTTCTTCATTGTTTCTGCCACTTCATACTCTATCAAATTTAGTAATAAACACAAAATTTACTGCATTTTCTATCAGGACATTTTTTTCTATGCTTAACATTGTAATACTGCATCTAAATTCCTGGCATTTTAATTCCACTTGCTTCACAAAGTGTATATTAATTATATTTTATTTTAAGACATTTGACTGATACATCACATCTATAGGCAAATATAGGATTATAACAGTTTTTAAAATTAGAGAAACCACTGACTTTGTGTTACCGGGTTTGTGTGCATTGTGTCAAATAGCTTCAACCTAGGAGGTCAGTGGAAGACCCGGACCAGCAATCTTGGTCCTTGTGATAGCAAGCAAAGAATTGCAGACTACCACTTGCAATATAGGATTATAACAATTTTTAAAATTAGAGAAACCACTGACTTTGTTTGAGGTATGTCAAATCTATTATACATAGCAATAGTAGGTGTCCTATTAAGATTGTTTGTTATATCAGATTCATCTTCCTTTCATTTTAAGGTATAAATAGCCTTCTAAAATATTAAAAATGTTCACAAGAAAGTTATTTTAGAAACTGAGAAAAAGTAGACAATATATAAAGAAACAGAAAAAATGTTCTTTCATAATAAACTAGTATCTCTTTGTACAATACTTTTCAGTCTTTCCTTTACATGTTTTTTGTATCACAAGGTAATCCTGGAATGCAGGTTACTATCCTGCCTTTAAAACAAACAAACAAACAAACAAAAAACAACTATTCATGTAGTTTCATATTGCAGGCACTTTCTAATGACACTGCATGTAGTAATTAGAATATAGACTCTGAAGCCCGTCTTCCTAGGTTTCGCTCCTGGCTTTGCCGCTTACTAGCTATAAGTAAAGTATTCAATTTCTGTCATATAATTAGTGTTGTATAAGAATAAGCTATTATTCTTTATAAATATTTTAGACCATTTAGAATTCTATCAGAAGTTGTAATATATTTTATTAATGATTTTCATAATATTTAACAGGTGATATTTAGTTTTTGCTATTATAAATAAAGTTGCAAAGCACATCTTTGAAGTGTCTTTCTTTTTTATTTAAAATTTCTGCTTGTTGCCTATTTTTTTAAAGTGGAGTATAGTTGATTTACAGTGCTGTGTTAGTTTCAGGTATACCACAAAGTAATTCAGTTATACATATATATGTATATATATATGTGTATATATACATACACATGTGTGTGTGTATATATATATATATATATATATATATATATATATATATATATATACTTTTTCAGATTCTTTTCCCTTATAGGTTATTACAAAATACTGAGCACAGTTCCCTGTGCTACACAGTAGGCCCTTGTTGGTTACTTATTTTATAAATAGTAGTGTGTATATGTTAGTCTCAAACTCCTAATTTACCCCTCCCATCCTCTTTGGTAACCATAAGTTTGTTTTCTATGTCTGTGGATCTATTTCTGTTTTGTGTATAAGTTGATTTGTATCATTTTTTTTAAGATTCCATGTATAATATTTGTCTTTCTCTGGCTTACTCTACTTAGTATGATAATTTCTAGGTCCATCCTTGTTGCTGCAAACAGCATTATTTCATTCTTTTTTATGGATGAGTAATATTCCATTGCATGCATATACCACATCTTCTTTATCCATTCATTTGTCAATGGACATTTAGGTTGTTTTCATGTCCTGGCTATTGTAAATAGTGCTGCAATGAACATTGGGGTGCATATATCTTTTCAAATTATGCTTTTTTCTGGATATATGCCCAGGAGTGGGATTGCAGGATCATATGATAGCTCTGTTTTTAGTTTTTTAAGGAACCTCCATACTGTTCTCCATAGTGGCTGTACCAATTTACCTTCCCACCAACAGTGTAGGAGGGTTTCTTTTTCTTCACACCCTCTCCAGCATTTATTATTTGAGGACTTATTTTTTTTTTTTTTGCAGTACGCAGGCCTCTCACTGTTGTGGCCTCTCCCGTTGCAGAGCACAGGCTCCGGATGCGCAGGCTCAGTGGCCATGGCTCACGGGCCCAGACACTCCGTGGCATGTGGGATCTTCCTGGACCGGGGCACGAACCTGTGTCCCCTGCATCGGCAGGCAGACTCTCAACCACTGAGCCACCAGGGAAGCCCTATTTGAGGACTTTTTGGTGATGGTCATTCTGACTGGTGTGAGGTGATACCTCGTTGTAGTTCTGATTTGTGTTTCTTTAATAATTAGCCAGGTTGAGCATCTTTTCATGTACCTTTTGGCCATCTGTATGCCTTCTTTGGAGAAATGTCTATTTAGGTCTTCTGCCTAATTTCTTTTTTTTCTGCCTATTTTTTGATTGGGTTGTTTCTTTCTTTGATATTGAGTTGTGTATATTGTTTGTATATTTTGGATATTAGCCCCTTGTTTGTTGCATCATTTGAAAATATTTTCTCCCATTCCATGGGTTGTCTTTTCATTTTTTTGGTTTTGTTTGCTGTGCAGAAGCTTTTAAGTTTAGTTAGATCTCATTTGTTTATTTTTGTTTTTACTTTCATTACTCTAGGAGACTGTTCCAAAAAGATATTTCTGTGATTTATGTCAAAGAGTGTTCTTATGTTTTCCTCTAGGAGTTTTATAGTATCCAGTTTTACATTTAGGTCTTTAACCCATTTTGAGTTTATTTTTGTGTATGGTGTTAGAGAATGTTCTAATTTCATTCTTTTACATGTACTGTCCAGTTTTCCCAGCACTTCTTATTGAAGAGACTGTCTTTTCTCCATTGTATATTCTTGCCTCCTTTGTTGTAGACTAATTGACCATAGGTGTGTGGGTTTATTTCTGGGCTTTCTATCCTGTTCCATTGATCTATACTTCTTTTTTTGTTTCTTGTTTCCTTGAGGAGAGATTCATAGTTGTGAAATCATTGAATCAAAAGGAATTACTATTTAAATGCTCCTGCTACATATTGGCAAATTGATTTCCATAGTGTCACCATATTATTCTCAAGCCATCTATAAAGGAGTCAAACTCACTACATCTGTGTCACATGTTGTCCTTTTGAAGGTAATGCTCCTTTCTGTCTCTGTATTGACATATGTTGTGCTTCTTAGATTTAGAAAAGGTTTTCAGTTTTGGAAATGATAAGCATTATTGTGTCATGTACAGTGTACCACGTGCTGGTCTTTCATCTGGAACTTCCCTGGTGTACCAGTATTTCTATCTAGAATATATACAAAAAAAAAAAAAAGATTTTGACAGTTTTGCATTTTTTTACAGCAACAAAAAAAGCATATTTCTACATCAGAACTACTTAGAGGTATACTGCCCAATGGTTCTGCCCAAATACCTATTTTACAATTACATAGGTAATGGTTAACAACTCTTACTTCGCAAACTTCTAGAGTCTTGTCCTTTATAAACCATTTAGTTGACTTTACTAAACACAACTCAGGATTCTCTTATTGTACCCTTGTTGTACTGTGTGTGTGTGTTTTGTTTTGTTTTGTGGTGAGTCAGGTTCCTATGATCAAACCTCCAGCCTCTCTATCAGAATGTGAACTCCCCAAAGAGAGATGTAAAATCACCTTTATTTCACATAAAAAATATGTTAAGGAAAAATTAAAAATGTACAAGTGTCTACAAGTAATTACAGAGTAATATTAGAATTTTTTCTCAGTACACACTGAAACATACTGATGAGTGAACTGATTGAATTGATTGAAGAACTGAATTGATTCAAGAATTATCTGTAGATTTGGCAGGCAACTGAAACTAGAGAAACATTAAGGCCTCTAAAGTATGCCTTGACCTCGGTTAAAATGGCTAAGCAGTTCTTTCTCTTAATTTACTCCTCTGATTGCACCCTCCAGGGTTTGAGTGATTGTTACTTCTTTGAACAATAAAACAAACCAAAAACATCTTGCAGAAGTGTAGACAAAGGATGGATTAGAGAGTTCTAAAAATTAAATTGGTTATAATTTCTTTAGTTTTAGCTTGTAAAGTATCTTTCTAGAAATAAGTTGCCTGTAATCCTCAAAATGTTTGTTGCTCTCAGTAAATCTTCATGTAGAAAACTCATGTTTTAAAGTGGCCTTGTAATCATAAGCCAAATGCTATTATTAGCTTTAGAAATTCTTAATGTTCAGAGAATTTTTTTCATAGAAGATTAGAAAAAGTCCTAAAGTATAATTCACACTTTAAAATAAATTAATTTGCTATTTTAGGTTATCTGACATCACTAAATAACATGAATTGTGTAATCTTACTTTATAAAGAAAGTGAACAAAAGGTTTAGAGAAAGCTACTATACAAAAGCTGTAGGATAGTATTTCCTGTACAGTGGAGCCAGTGCGGGGGGATAAAATGTAGCAGGACCTGGTTGATGAAAGAATAGAGTAGGCTGTGTATATATTGGGCTTATTTACATCAGAGAATATTGCATTCAGTAGCCTGACTTCCTTAATTCCAAGAATAGTACCATATATAGGGAGCTGTGAAAATACATGTTTAGGATAAAAAATCATTTTTAGTGTTAAGAAGTATTACTTCTTTTTGTTCTACATTTCCTCGCAGAAGGCAGTTTCCAGGTCCCCAGCTTCACTTGTGGGTGGACGCTTGATCTGCTCATATTAGAGAAGAAGGGCATCTATGTGGTTCTCGGAGGTTCTCAGCTTATGGTTCCCTTGGTGTTCCAATATTATTTCATGATGAAATAAATACCTAACAGTTTCATTTACTAAGTAGTTAGGCCCAAACAACTTAATAAGCATTTGAAAAAAAAAGTCGTATATAGATATCAGAAGAAAAATTATTTATTTTATTTCTAAATACAATTACATAAGTGAGATGACTATGCCTGCTGTATACCGTACACTTAGACAGTGTAATCTCATCTGATATCACTATCTTAACTTCCTGTGACACATTGTTTTTGCTTGAGACTTGCTTTTTATCACAATTGCCAAATCCCAGTTTTGCAAAAATATGACACCATCAAAAGGAAAATAACCTAATGTTAAAACTGGGAACTATATCAAGCTAGCAGTTTGCATGGTACTCAACATATACTGCATAGAGGGATTTCAAAAATTTTAAATATTTCACCAAGATTCTGTGAGTTTCTTGCAGTGTTCCAGGACACCTCAGTGCCAAGTTTATAATCCATGGCACTATAATTTATGGACTGATCTTCAAGTCACACCATCCATGTCTGAGTCCCTCTCATACAGAAAGAGAATTTTCAGGAATTGACATTTTTATTTAGATACTTCCAACTATGGCTGAGAGGGAAAAGATTTTAAAAAGTCATACAGGCTTCATTGCACTTTGACTCTAGCACAGATTTCTGACCCTCACTCTCTCATCTGTTTAAGAGAGAGAAGGAGGCAAAAATACTGGCTTGTGGGGTTAGTACAATTTCTCAAGTAAAGAGTAGATCCTTTTTTTTTTTTTTCCCAGTACGCGGGCCTCTCACTCTTGTGGCCTCTCCCTTTGTGGAGCACAGGCTCCGGACACGCAGGCTCAGTGGCCATGGCTCATGGGCTTAGCTGCTCCGCGGCATGTGGGATCTTCCCGGACCGGGACATGAATCCATGTTCCCTGCATTGGCAGGCGGACTCTCAACCACTGCGCCACCAGGGAAGCCCGAGTAGATCCATTTTTATTCCTTCTCTCTGACATTAATAGTCATAAAACCATGAGCAATCACTTTGCCTCTGTGTACTTAAATTTCCTCATGGATAAAACAAGGGGATTGTGCTTGGTAGTCTCTGAGGAAAGTTCCAGCTCTAAAATTCTTTGTTTCCATGACACTGAGTTGATAGGCGATTTCTTTGACTCTGTTTCCTCAGCACAAAGTACCTTGCTAGTATTCTGTAGGTATTGGAGTTTACTCATAATTCAAACTACACACACAAAACTGATTGGTATCACCATATCTTATTTCTTGATATGCTTGTTTTCAATTATTTTCCTTTCTTTGCACTCTTTGATTGAAATTATATCACAGGCAGCAGGGTTTTTTTTTTTTATCTTTTGAACTGCTTTACATATAAAAAAACCCATCAAACTCTTCAATAGTAAAGTCAGCAGTGTGAAACTGTGATTTTCTTTCACAGTATGTTATGTAGATCAAATTTCTTTTCCAAAAAAAGGATTTCACCATCTATTATTAATTCATATATGAGTACACCATCAGACATAACTTAGTCATTAAAAATTTTTTTCTTATATTTTCCTTGGAATGCTTAAAAAGGAAAAAATAAACATAATCCCAGTCTATCCCATCAAACAAGGAGCAGGAGGATGGGTTATAACAAATCAAAATCTCTAACCCCACCAAAACTGGAAGAAAATTTATGTTTTGACGAGTGTCTGTTACCCCTTGAAAAATACTATGAATTCTGGAAGCTTGTGAAAACGTGTTGAGCAATTTAGAAAGAGGAACATATTTAAGAGGAAAATATGCTCATAAAAATTTTAAATTAAACATTCTTAAAAATATACCTTAAGTTTTCCAAACCTTATCAGGTAGTGGATAATTAACAGAAATAATCTAAGTGGTTCTGACTGCCTTTAATATCTTTCCCAGTGTGTGTAAAAATCCTCAAGAACATCTCAGTGATCTAAACAGTACTCTTCTCATTCTAATTAACTTCTATTCTCTCCATTACCTTTCAACGTTTTAGAAATTACTTGGGTGTGGTTCCTAATTGTTGGAAAGATTGCTGGTGCTGCTGTGACAAACCACAGTGGGGGACTGGAATTGCTTAGAATGCCCGGCAGATGCCATCTTTAGTTTCGAAGTACATGACTCGAAAATCTTCATTTGTAACCTTGACTTCACTTTTGAATTCAAGACTTTAAAAATCTATTGGGACATCTCTGGATAGACCTTATGTAGGTATTTCCAGTGCAGCAAATCAGAACAGAACTCAAGAGATTTTCTATCTGATCTGCTTTGCCCCTGTGTTTCCAATTGCAGTCACTGGTCTCATTATGCCTCCAGGAATTCAGTTTAGAAAATATGAAGACATTTTGAGTATAACTTTTTAAAATCAACTTTCATATTCAGTAGGAGACCAAGCTCTGTTGATTTTACTCTATGATGTCTATGAAATCTATCTGTCTGTCTTCTTTCTGTATAGTATTGCCTTGAGTATATTCCCTTCTATAGCAATAACCTCCTAGACTTCTACATATTCTTCCCTTGCTCACATTTAATCTAATCTATACACTAGTTCCACAATTTTCTTCCTGTAACTGAGATCTGTCAGTCTTCGTTGCCTACAAAAAACAAAATAAACAAATTAACCTCTAAACTCCATTTGCACTTAATTATCAGTGCTATCTGATCCCAAGCTTACTTTTCTAGACTGATTCCCTTAGGTCTCCCTTTCACACTCTAGGTTTTCCAGTCATGGACAAACTCAGTGTTCATCTGTATTTGACAGACTCTTTGCCCAAGCACTGGATTCCAGTTCCTCAATCTCAAATGCTGAGGAACACTTCCTTACCACCTTAAATTCGTTGTTAAAATTATGCAGTTTTCTCTATTTAAGGCTCAATGTTTATGGAATCTTATCCAATACTAAATAGAATTAATCACTTTTCTTTAAGTTCCTGTAGCATTTATTGGGTTGACCAAAAATTGGTTAGGGTTTTTCTGTAACATCTTAACAGAAAACACCCAAAAGAAATTTTTGGCCACCCCAATAATTTTTCCTTCCATTATATTAGAGTGTGCTGAATCATAGTGACTGACTCTCCTATAAGAGTGTGAGTTTCTTGAACAAAGGTCACATCATCTTCCTCTTTGTACTAATATGTAGTTTTGCATGGGGCAGGTGCAGAATAAATTGTTGTTACACTGAAGTTAATTAAATTGTATATTGACCAAATAGAATTATTGTAAGGGCTGAGTGATTTAGTCAAGAAATTTATTTCTGCACTCCAAACATCAGAGTGGAGAAACAAATTTCCCAGCTCCCCAAACCACAGTGCCTCTGATATCAGCAGCTAAGGTGCCACTGCCATTGTAAGAAAGCGATGAATCTGGAGGCTGTAAACTATAGAACCTCACTGTCTTGTTCCAGTGGGGGGTGCTACAGACATCATAGCAGGGAGCCATCCAATTAGGATCCTTGATGCCTCTGCTACAAACCTTATCATCAAAATGGATGCATCATGTTCTGCACCTCTTGCCACATACTCAGCTCCAAATCTAAGACATAAAATGCATTTGTCAGAAACTAAATTACAACAGAACTCTAGATATGCAGATACCTGAAAATGGGGTTTTTCATTTTCCAGCCTTTGCAGTGCAAGATAGCACAGTAAAGAGTGTTTGGAGCCAAGGTTGTCTGAGACAAGGTTTTCCCCTAGAGGTACTTGCCATCCATAATACTCTTCACCCCAAATCTAAGTTTCAGTTTCAAAGCAACATCAACTGGAACCACAGTGTGATCCCAGCTAACATGATGCAACTATCACTCTATAAATGAAAATGACTCCTATCAAGACTTCCCATCTCTGTGTGATCATTTCTCCACTAATTGTCAGTCATGTCTTGTTATCTTGTAAACCAAGGATAAAATTATAAAATTAACCACGACCCACACTGGATATAAAACTGTAGGAGAAAGGAAGAGATGGAGGAAAAAAGTAGAGTAAGTTAACATCAGAGAAGAAGGAAGAATATGTGGTTACCTACTGAAGGCCTCATTTATGTCTGGTAGAGATGACATGGTTGGTATTTTTAATTTCCTTCCTCTACCTTCAAGTCCATGTTTTATTTGCTTCTCATCCACAGCCTCACAAGATTCTTTATTTTGATAGGCAGCTCAAACATTCACATCAGAAGGTTTGGACTCTCAGAAGTCTTGCCTATGTTGAGGTGCTATGGTTTCTCCATTAAATTTTTAGCAGTGGATATGGCAGTTCTTTCAGGCACATCAGACATGCACTGAGTTCAAATCTTTTCTATGTCCTAATGTACAACAGCCATCCTCTTTCCCCTGATTAATGAGGATCAATCACCACAGTAACAGCAAACTTCTTTTGTGTCTATTGATTAACTGTCATGAGAAGATAGAATGGCCAGGTGGCAGGCTCTACTCTGAGTCCAGTAGAGCTACCACTGTGTCTCCTGGTGGAAGAGTTTCTTCCTTTGGGTTTAAGATCTCTAAAGTAGGAGAGGTCGAGTTCACAGGGATTAGAAGCAACTTTTTGTAAATCGGTCATAAAGTGGAAAGAGTGCCACTCCTACCCTTGTTTCCCAGGCACGTTATTCCATCTGTGGCAAAAACACCACTGTACTGGCTGTTAGTTAAGAAGATTATGCATGTACATACATCACCAAATCTTATCAGGTTATTTTTCAGTTGGTGCCATTACTGAGTAGTAAATATGGTGGTCTTTTCTAAGGCTCACTTAATCTGGATGATGGAGCACCTGGTAAGATTATTGAATACTGTGATCACTATCCCTTTGCTCCAATTCTTTTACTGTAAAGTGGGATCCTTGGTAAGAAGCAATAGTGTGTGGGATATATTAGACTGAAAAAGGCATCCAGTATGTTTACGGATATTGTTTGAAGCATCACTGTGGGCAAGAAAGACAAATCTATATGCAGAATGAGTGTGCATTTCAACACGAATAAATTACTACTTATTCTGTTATCAAAGGGGTACAACATAGGCAACATTTTGCCAGGCAGCAGGCAGTTTTTCCCAGTTATTTCCCAGTCATGTTAGAGCTCAGCATGATTTGCTTTCTGCTAGTAAACAGAGCACTGAGGCTAGGAAATACAACATTTTTTCCAGATGTCCACGCGGACAGCTAGAAATCAAGAATTCTCTTACTAAGGAAGATGTCAGGAAGCAACTTGTAGGCTTTGCCACACACAAATGACACAGATATAAGCCTAATCTGTTTAAACTGAAATGATTTTAACAATAAAACTGAAATTTATAAAGCAGTATAAATTAAATGCTTACATAACTTTATTGAGCAATGGTGTTAGGTCATTGGATTTTCACTGTAGTCCATAAAGCTTGTTTTAATATAGGCATTTAAAGGGCTAAGAGATTTTTAAAGATATTTTCCTATGATCAGAGGATTAGAACTAGAAAACAAGTCCAATGCTTTTCCGAACTCTACCACTCTTTCTTAAACAGAGATACTACTTGATTTATTATGTTGTTGGATTGAGTGTCTAAAATTTATTGACTATTTACAGTGTGCAAGGCACTGTTGTACCAACTACAAGGTTAGAATATTATATAGTTTCTCATTTCATTTTCTTATTAACCATGTGAAATACATATGTTATTATCTCCATTTTGTAGTTGACAAAATTGAGGCTTAAAGATTTTAAACAATTTACCCAAGATCACATAGCTAATAAGCAGGATTCAACTTCAAGGCCATAAGACATGAGCACACACTGCTAAATACACACAGTGCTGCCTTTGGAAGTAAGATAAATGGGAACCAGGTAACAGCTTAGACACTGGCATAATTTGTTTCAGCAGTTAAGAGAACGTAAATCAAGGATGTTACCATAAAGAATACCTATTTTACATGAAGAGTTGTATACACAATATAAAAAATAGTTTAAACAAAAACTCAACATAATTTATATCCTACAAAAAATTTGAAGCGTGAATATCAATAAGCTCCTTTTAAATCTAATTTGTTACTATAGAAAATGAACATGATGCATCATGCGTACCGTCACCATAAAGATGAAAGGCACTCAAGTATATATAAATATATCTTTATAAAAGTCTTTTTAATAGCCATTTCATGACCTAGATTTATGCTCCACAAACAATTGGAAACTGACATTTAAATAGACACGTGTTGAGAATTATGATTTGTTTTTACATAATTCAACATCATTTCTATAAAAGAAAAGTTTAAATATTCTGACTTATTTTAGGAGTTTTTAAATGATTAAGAAAATCTTCAAGTATGTTATTGTGATCAAAATGTAGAAAAAACTCACATACAGTACAGATCAGAGCAACTATTCCATTCAAAGGAAAAAAAAGTCAGTGTAGCAGCACTCTGAGACTAGCAAAATGCTTAGTTTCATGGAATGTGTTTGACAGTAAGATTTTTTAAAAGATCTAAGAGTCTGACCTTTCTCCCCCCACAACTAAGTAGACTTTTAAAAATGAGTACATCTGGTTTATGTTCCTAAACCTCTGGCCTTTAAAAGCTTTGTTCCCAATTCACACAAAATACCATTCAGGATTGCTTGACATACTGACCCTTCCCTGTAGGTGATTAGGCGAATAAAGTGATTAAATAGAATCAGTAATTTAACATGTATGTAGCAAGTTAACATTTGCATCCTGAAAGGATTAGTAAACAGTTACTGTTCATGGACACATCTTAAGCGATTTTAAATTTTTTAAGCTCTAATTATAAAATATTGTTTTTCAACAACCAAATTTGTCAATTTTTTTGTAAATAGTTACATTGGCACTCATCTTATAATTTAGAACAAAGCACATAGTGTTAAAAACTGAAGGTTTTTTGTTTCATTTCAAAGCTCCAATGCTGTCACTAGAAAAAAAAAAAAAGCCCCTGAAAGTGTACTCAGGAGGGATCCATAAATCCAGATGGCCGTTCAACATTTAACAAACTCTTTGGTACTCAATTGAGTTAAACATTAAATGGTGCATTGGCAAGGAAGATTTCAGTTCTATGAGGTCCGCTAATAAAATGCTCAGAGTTATTTGTGTAAAGTGTAATTCCTTCTGACTGTGCCTTTGCCTTGAGGACATACCAGTTTAAAAATGTTCAGCACACTACACCATGCATAACAGGTAATCTGCCTAATTAAGTCCTATAAGGATGTTCTAAGTAAAATGCTGAAGAGCTCTAGTAACCTCTGCTTCACCCTCCCCATGCACCAGAGCTTCTGAGATTGAGAAACCCCAGCCATTAACTCAAGTGTTTACACTTGAAACTCAAATTCTACTTTGCCAGAATGGCTCATTTCACATTTTACAAATCTGTTTTCTCATTTGTAGGCAGAAAGAATCTGTCAATTTTTTATATTATAAGTCTCAATTTGTTCTGATAGTGAATGATCCAACTCATAACTGCAATTCATATTGTAAAAATCACACTGTGACTGAGACTGCTGTATTCAGAGACCTAATAATATTTACATCCATATTTTGAGAGCATTCATTTGGTATGTTTCAATAAATTATTAATTATGACCAATAATAAAATATTATTTTGCTCAGATGCATAGCAATAGGAAAGATGCCCAAGAGAAATTTATCTGACAGCTTAAAACAAAATGGCCAAAATCCACTCATAGGTTACTCATCCAAAGCAGCATGAAGTATACTTGCCCATCAAATGCACTCAGTGAATGTTCTTCTCAACTTGTCGATGTTTTATCAAGAGAATAAAAGCCAAACTTTAGGACTCAGATAAAGAAACCTCAATTTAGTGACTAAAAATAAATTATGATAGGTGAATAATAAGCTTTTTTAGAAAGCTCCTCAATTGTACTAGAAATTGATAACAGTGATTCTTGTTAACTAACATCAATAGGGCTAGAATCATACTACATAACCAAAGTGTATATTATATTTTATTTAATTTATTTCTATTGGCACAAAATACTACCTCCTTTTTTTTAAACATCTTTATCGGAGTATAATTGCTTTACAATGTTGTGTTATTTTCTGCTTTATAACAAAGTGAATCAGCTATACATATACATATATCCCCATATCTCCTCCCTCTGGCATCTGCCTCCCACCCTCACTATCTCACCCCTCTAGGTGGTCACAAAGTGCTGAGCTGATCTCCCTCTGCTATGTGGCTGCTTCCCACTAGCTATCTATTTTACATTTGGTAGTGTATATACGTCCATGCCACTTGGACCCCTCTCACTTCATCCCAGCTTACCCTTCCCCCTCCCCATGTCCTCAAGTCCATTCTCTACGTCTGCATCTTATTCCTGTACCATACTCCCTTATAATCATCTTTTGATCTACTCAGTGAAATCCTAAAAGAGAAACTTCATATTAATCACTGACTCATCTTTTTTTTTCTTTTACTGCACACATTAGACTGATTGCCAAATCAATCCTACTTATTTATTCTACATACATCTTTCAAGTTTGTTCCTTCTTTATTTATCTTTAGATAGACGGCTTCAAACCTGGCTGTTTCAGGAATTTTTTTTTTCTCAACTGTACTACTAGATCAGTAATAAACCCTCCAGTCTGTTGGCTGACAGCTGTCTTAGAGATATTTCAGATAGCAAGTAAGATACCAGCTAGTTACTGGTAGAACTCCTCAGGCACTTCAGTTGACTTGCCAGTGTCTAATGACTCGCCATTAGTTTCCCAGGCCCAGAAAGAATTGTAAACACCTAGAGACCATGCGCCCCAGAAAGCACTGATGTGAATCAGCTAAACATACACATACCCGATTCTATACCCAAATAATTGGAGGCAGACTTTGTAGCCTGGAAGAGCTGGATTTAATTTCTTGCTGTATAAGAACCTTGGAGGAAGTTAGTTCATTCTTAGGCCTCAGTTTCTTCATCTGAAGTAATAATACTTACCATGTAGTTCTATCCAGAAGATTGAGAAAATATCTGTGGGATGTTAACAGCCCTAGACACTTAGGCAGTGCTAACAAAGATTAGTTATTATAGTTAGATCAACTCAAAGTCTAGAATCAACCTTTATGTCAAAAATGTTCTCTCTTGTTATGGCTTAGATTATACTTACCATTATACCATTTTCAAATTTCGACAAACCACTCATGATCTACAAGTCTGTACTTCAAAAAGGTATGCTAGATTTTCCACTATCTCCAACTACTGCTCTTAATTTTACTTTTCTCCCTCATTTCAATAATCTTATATAAAAATCTTAGAACAGAAAAGAAATTCCTCTATTACTTTACTCAGTCCCATCTAGACATGAAACTTTTACAACTAACCTCTTAACTTCCCATTAAGTACTTTTATTTTAGCCTCTATGTCATATATGTGTGTGTGTGTATATATATACGTATATATATATACATATATATACACACACACACATGCACACACACATATATATTCTTAGCTTCTAAAATTCAATTAAAAAGACATTAAGTGATGGCTATGAAATATGTGAATATTATGATCACATAAAAGGTGATGCAATTTAAAGCAAGACAAATACAACACAGAGCCTGGTCTTAACGGGGATGAAGGCAAGTTTGCAGTAAAATTTTAATACAAGGCTAAATGTGATGTGTTACAACAGTGATGACAACAAGAACACTTGAAGCACAGAGGAAAAAACTCATTGTAGCATTGAGGAAGGTACCTGGAGACAGTGACATTTGAGCTAGGCCTTGAAAAGTGGCATTAATTTGGAGAAGAGGAAATAAAGGGGGTGGCAGGGCAAAAGGAATAGCTGATAAAAGTATGGAGAGTCCCACATGCAAAAAGAGAGTGTTAATTTGGAGACCGAGATGTGATGCGGAAGCAGGTGGAAGATAGTGGAAGATAATTATATTAAGAATATTTCAGACTTCCCTGATGGTGCAGTGGTTAAGAATCTGCCTGCCAATGCAGGGGACACCAGTTTGAGCCCTGGTCCAGGAAGATCCCACATGCCGCGGAGCAACTAATCCCTTGCGCTGCAACTACTGAGCCTGCACTCTAGAGCTTGCGAGCCACAACTGCTGAAGCCAGTGTGCCTAGAACCAGTGCTCCACAACAAAGAGAAGTTTCCACAATGAGAAGAAGCCCATGCACTGCAACGAAGAGTAGCCCTCGCTCAGCGCAACTAGAGAAAGCCCACGCACAGCAACGAAGACCCAACGCAGCGAATAAATAAATGAATGAAAGAATAAATAAATTTATTTATTAAAAAAAAAAAGACAAAGAAGATTTCAACCAGAATGGCCATTTTCCTGACTGCTAGTCAGAAGAGGACTTGATTTTGAAGGCAACACGTAGCCGTTACTCAGGAAGGTTTTGGAACAAAACAGTCACTTGACATCAGTTTCATTTTAATTTCTACAAGCGTAAGGAACCAATGAACAGGACAAAGGTAACTGAACCTTGTCCAGTACAAATTTCCACTGATTTTAGGAACAAGCCTCTACCACCCAGCATTGGCAAGGTGGCCATCCCTCTCTAGCTGTGAGAAACTGGAAAAGGTAAAAACTGTGGAATGTCAGGGGCAGGCATGATATTAAATATTGTTTTTCAGTTTTGTTCTGTAATTTGCAAGATCTGTAGTTAGAATTCATTCTAATGTCCATGCTGGACATGAGTGTCTCACAGTGCAGTTACAGATTAGATGGCCAGTTATCACGTGCTACAAAAGAGAGGACAGGGCTCTTCAACAAACCCTTTCCAAACCTGATCATTTGTCTTCTACTTTTACTTTTAATTATCTGACTTCAAATTCATCCTGTTTACAAAAACTTTTAAAATGTTGCAAAAATGTATTAATGTGCATCCCTCTTTGTTATGTAAAAACCATCTCCTTTTTCAAGGTCACAGAAAATATTATTACTCATACATTTTATCTCTCTGGCATTAGAATTTGCAGGCTCAATATTACTAATAAATATTACACTAAAAGTAAACAAACTTCCTTTACTTTCAAGGTTACTATAAGAGTTTTTTTCCAACTTGATACAAACAAGTAATACTAGCGTAACTGGGTTTTGTTGCTTTTTTAAGTGAAAAAGACTAAAGAGTAAAACTGGGAAGTGAGACATTCTAAAAATGGCTCATATGTGTAACTCCAGATGTCTTTGTTATCTTTGACTTACATCTACATTTTTTACTTCTAATATCAGAATGTAAAATAATTTTTAGTTTTGATAATACATATTTTAAAATTATTTGAAAAGTAATTACATGCCCTTGATATCTTTGCTTAATGTCATCCTTCAAATCCATGTGTTAGTTCTGCTTTACATGTGAGATTATTTTATAAGTCTTCATGATTGAGAGCTTAAAGAAATTCACCTTATATCAACATTTTAGAGGAAAAGTGAGGATACCTTTATAGTTCAAAGTATTAAGATATTCGGCCTTCTTCATTCTAATCCCCACCGTTGACCAATTAGGGTTGACATAACTTCATCCACAAAAATATCTATGGCACAGGGCTTCCCTGGTGGCGCAGTGGTTGAGAGTCCACCTGCCGATGCAGGGAACATGGGTTCATGCCCCAGTCCGGGAAGATCTCACATGCCGCGGAGCGGCTAGGCCCGTGCACCATGGCTGCTAAGCCTGAGCGTCCGGAGCCTGTGCTCCACAACGAGAGAGGCCACAACAGTGAGAGGCCCGTGTACCGCAAAAAAAAAAAAAAAAAAAAAAAAAAAAAAAAAAAAAAAAAAAAATCTATGGCACAGTTAAAGCTATTATAATTATGGAAAGAGTTAGTTAAATTAGAATTCAGGATATACTGAAAATTAGTATAACTCAATAATTACTCAGCTATGGGGCATCCGTGAAGGGCATGAAGGGCATGCTGTTTGGTCCTATTATATAGCCACTCCATAAAATATATATGCACCCCAGGACATAATGAATTTTTTTCTATCTGAAAAGTAGTCACTATTCTTTATTGAGAACTGTGGACACCTCAGTTATCTGGGTTGCTTAAGTTTATAATCCTTGTTTCTTACTTTGCTCCTTCACCTTGCTAGATGAGTTTTTGTTTGGTTATCTGTTCTTTGCAAATATTCACTATCTTTGGTTTGTACATTAATAGCAAGACACAAGCATTCTTTAACACATATTACCCTATAACCATTGTGTTTTAAATATCACAAACATTTGGGCCCACTAGAATATTAATTTCAGGAAAGAGAGTCATAATCTCTCTTGGTCACTGCTGTGTCTCCAGCATTTTAACTGGGTTTTTTGATACCACTCCAGCAAAAGAAGTGGACATGTTGCCTCATTTCTTTCATATGTGTATGAAAGTCCAGGTTCTTTAATTAGCCTCCAGTGATACCTCAGATCTTTTATGACATAACACTAGAGGAGGGATTTGTGTACCTTGTTACAGCATGGAGGGTGTGGAAGTCACATCTTACCACTCAGCCTCTGTCAGCATGGTTATAGATGGGATAGTATTTTTTCTGAAGTGTTCAGAACTAAGTGGTCTAAAAAGTGGTCTATTATCTTGCTGGACTGCCCATTTCTTGGACATCTGGATAGAGCATAATTTTGTTGTTGTTACTCTTTTCCTTTATTAATTTTTTGGTCTGAACCCAATGGCATGTCTAGGTTGCTAGCTTCTGCTCTAAGTCTGGCATATATGAAGCAAGAAGAAAAGAGAGCAAACTCATCACTGCATTGTTTCTTGGGTCCCAAGTTCCCTAGCCAGCCTCCTACCTTCAGTCTACTCTTCAGAGTTGTCCTACATTTGTTTTACATGTAATGCTCCTGGCTTAGAATTATACTAGAAGGAGGATGGAGAAAAGTATGTCTACTCCATTTTTCAAACACTTGGGAAGTAAACAATATACTTCTAAACAACCCATGGGTCAAAGAGAAAATATTGAAAATAAAAAATACATTAAGACATGAATAAACTTACCTAAGTAACTGACAGGGTGGTAGGTGAGAGTTGACTCAAAGACATCTGAATCTACCAATAGTATAAGATTTAGGTCTGCAACCAAGAGATGCTGTTTCTGGAAAGACTACTGAAAACTACCTCTGTCTGATAGTCATTGCCAAAATGTGACCACTGCTGGAAATTATAGACAACAGAAATCACCACAGAGAGCTGTGAGTTGAACACCGAATAGAGGAGGATATAATAACTTATCCCTTAAAAAAAGTTCCCATTTTTTCTTGTATAACCAGAAAAGGATAGCCATTGTTATTTTTTTGTATGTGTTTTACTAAAGAGAAGGCATATAAGCTTAGCAGTATTTCAGGCTCAATATTAAATACAATACTTGATAGTGTTGAAGACCTAGAATTCATTCAGTAGTCTAAATGCCTACACATTAAAAGATTAAAATATGATTTATACTCAGGTTGTGTATTGATCAAAGGTATATAAAATAAGGTAGTCTTTTACACCCCCAGAACTTTTAGGCAGTATGTTTTAAGTTAAAATTGTATTTTTTTGTTTTAAAATTATTTCATGAATTCTAACTTCCCTTCTCAATGTATAGATTATTATATAAGAAATTCTATTATCAACTGATATACTTTTGAGCTTCCTTTCCTACAGATTCACATATTACAAAAAGAGTCTACTATGCTTCAGGTTCCAGAAATGTCCTGAACTGCTTTTGATGAAAACTGCCCGCCCAAAGTCCTGCAGCACTGCAACAACTCTAAGTAGCTCTTTATATACTTTCTGTACCAAATCACCCTTTCCCCAGCCATAACTCTTTGGACCAAGAATAGAGATTGATTAAGTAAAATAAGACATTTGATGCTTCATGACTTCTAAAGTAACAGGAGATAAGGTTTAATTGCTTGAGAATACAATTTTCTGGATGATATAGTAATAGAAAATTGTCAATATATTAAGTGGTTATTGGATTTCAGGAACCATTGCTGTGGCCTGTTGACACTATTCATTGTTCAACTTTCTCTCTCTGGGAAAGTCTAAACCCCAGAGCTGATGGTCAGGTAAGAGCAAAGACTACTTTGGTCACTACAACCCCAGGACAAAGGAAGAAAAGCCTCTGCCTATTCTCCCTGTCTATAGTTTCTTCCATGCAACTAAGTAGATAGATAAAGCAAACAGAATTATAATGACATGAATTATCAGCTTTATAGACCTGTCCAGAGCCAGTCAGACAAGCAAGACTTTTGCAATATCTCCAGAGCTGTCAAGTATGTATACCTATATATTTATTACAAAACTCAAAACCATGCCTTTATGTCCCGCTTTAACTATACCTCTCTTCCCTCTTAGTACCTCTATTGAGAAGTTCAGTATCAACTCTGGTAGCCCGCAGTGCTGATTACTTCTATACCAAAATTTGGTTTATATCTAGTATAATCATAGCATTATAATATAGGAGATTGAAGTATATCCTGGGTCATCTTGCTTGGCACTTGCTTATTTACTACTTCGTTTTGCTAACCCTAAAGCTACCTGACTTTATTTTCAAATATATGCAAATCATATCATACTGTTTATGAATACAGAAGATTTTTACTTTCTTTCATATTTTTAGGAGAGCACTTGAAATTAAATTGGCTTATTTTTATCTTTCATTACCTTTGTACTGTTGCTTTTATTTCAGTTTTACACCTGTTCTTCTTCAAAAGTTATCTACTAATTTTTCTGATGCTATTTAGATATCAACATACTAATATATTTTATTGTCAACCTTAGTCTCTATCAGTGGTATTAAGGAGTCCATTCAATATATATAAAAGCAATAGGTATGTTATGGAAGGAAAATTTAAGACCATTTGTTTAGCTTTCCCTTCCATTCAAATATCCTGTTGAAAGCTCCTGCAATATGGAAATTCTAAAGATCTTTGCAATAAAACTTCATTACTTGAGGTAACCTAAGTGAGGCCTTTGTTTCTTGCATCCAAAAGTGCTTAACTTATGCAATTCTTAATGCCATAAAGATATAGCCATCCTCTTCTGTTAGGACTATACTATTCTCTTTATGAAAATAGACTGGCTGTGAAAGATTCTACAAGTAAAATTCTCCCTTCAGTCATTAATAATACCTACAGTTTTATAAGTACAAGACAAATGTTTGCCTTTAGAATTTCTAGTACTTAGCTGGTACTAGAATGATTCATGTTGTTTCTTACTGAATTATATCATCAAAGCATTCATATAGTCTATGTCTTTGAAATACTCAAATATTTATTCTCTAAATATGGCTGGATAGTATTTCAGGGTATTAATTTATGTTTAATTCTTCCATCTTCATTTTTTTCTTTTTTCTTTCTCTCTACTAAGACAGTTAGTTGGCTCTGTGCTTCATGGCCTTAGATGAGGAGAGATATGTAATGACATTCAATGCAGTGGTAACCTATAAAATGTCCTGGAATTTGTTTGCTAATAATCTTACTATATGTAAAAAGACAGGTTCTGAGAAAAAAAAAATGTCTTGGGAGAAGCAGAAAAGATAAAAGTGTGTCCATAAGGCTCAGAAGACATTCCCTTAGCTATGGAAAAGAGAGAGATGTGTTGACTCTGGAAAGTCAGGAAATGGGGTCCTATTTTCTGACAGTGTCCTGTTGGAGGCAGGGAGACCCCAGAGAGGTGAAGCTCCAGATGGCATCTCTGGATATAGTAACAGAGGCTTCAAAAATTCTGCCTCACATATGATCACCATATCCCAAGTGACACCATACGGAGTCAACAAATCTCTCAGGCCTGATGGACAAGGACAGAGAGTAAATGGAAGATCCTTGCAGTCAAGTTTATAGAGTATTGATTGATGGATGGAGAGATTACCTCACTCCACCCAACTACATGGACCCAGTGTAAGATTCCAGAATCTTGAACATGATATCAAGCTGAGGATTGTGTAGAAGTTCCAACAATGACTAAGATTACATTTGTTCTAATTTAATGGGATTTAGGCTAGATAGCAGAATTCAAGTTAATTTAGAAAATTAAAGAAATACATTTTCCACATATCATATTTTTTTGAGGTTTTATGCGAATTATCAGAAACCAGTCACATTCATACCACAAAGTAAAGCTCTACTTTAAAATATGTTGCACTATTTAGATTTTTTTGATACACAATTTAATCATGTTTTTGATGGGGAGAGTAAAAAGTATTTAAAATCCCTATGTTCACATACTCTCTTTTATCCATGCTCACAGGGATATTGTCATTTTAAAGATGACAAACAAATCTTAAGCCAAGAGTATTGTTTTGTTATGTGTATGTATTAATGCAAAACCCAGAATTAAGGCCTAAAGTTATGAATTGATTTTTAAAAAATGAGATCTTAAGAAAGATCTCATTATAATGTACTTAGAATGTCTAGAGATTTCAAGGAGCATCTTAGATTCCACAGTCTTTCCCAGATTTCAAAGTTTCAACAGTTTATAGTCTCCTGTATTCCTTTCCTCTCATGAGACCAAATGCTTTGGAGAAATGACCTTCTAATGTGGTAAATTGAGATCTAACTACTAATTACCAATTGTTATTGCAATTCTTGACCTGATCTCTAGAGCTGGAAATCAAATCCTGTCTCTGGAGTGTAACCAGATCTAATAGGCAGCTTCTGAGTTGACATAGCAAGAGTGTATTAGCAATTGAGTGACTTTTAAAGTGTTACCTTAATGTACAGCATTGAGTGTAATGTGTTTTGAAGCTCAAACTAGGTGAATGTAATTTTCTTTTCAATGATAGTAGTTGAGTACAGAATTTCTCTATTCCTTTATTTAGAGTGAAGAAGCATATTAGTGAAAAAATATAAGAAAGTCCCCTATTGGTACATTTTTAATAGCTTCAAGCTGTTAACTGTTACATTGTCTCTAGGTGTGGGGTGGCACATGTTTGGTTAAGTGATTAGCACAGAACCTCTTTTGACATATAGACATTTTTCTGTTACTTGTATCTGCCATGAAAATGTATTTCCAAGCAATTAAGCCTTAACTCCTGCTGGTTTGGAAGCCATGAACCTTCAAATTCCCATTCAGATTATTCAACACCTACCACTAGTGGAAAAAAAATACAACTTCATTAGTAAAAGCCACAAAGAAATCTACTGTTAAGTTTTTAAAGTTTCTTTAACATGGGAAAAATGCAAAAGTGTTCACATTGTAAATTAGCCACACAACTCCAAAATGACCTCACTTTCTTTTTTCATAACTCTAAGGATTTACTTTATGAGGTCTTAAGTTTAACAACATACTTCAAGAAGAATGTGGATAGCAAAATAAATATATGAAAGGTTATATGTAGGGAGCAGGGAGAAAACCAGGGCAAAGGAAGTAGTTTGTAATGACAAAACTGCATAGTTTCAACTTTTTTCAAGGTTCTATAAGAAATAGTTTCTACTTGGCAATTCTAAAATTAGAACAACTGTATACTGCACAAGTAGATATAGTATTTGCCAACCAATTCCCTTTAAGTATATGGACAATTTCTTTTTCCATTTCTCACTTTCTCAGAAGTTTGTTAAGCCCCATGGAGACATCTGTACATAAATCTGTTTTCTTATCTCTAGAAAGAATAGAGCAGGAAGGTAACATGAGCTGGGAATGGATAGAAGTTCTCATAAGTAATAATTTTGCAAAGTATTGGGGAATATTATAGAGGTTTATTCCAGAGAATTGTATTCTTGTTTTCAGTGCCTTATGAATCAACATCTTCCAGTATTCCATAAGCAGATTTACCTCTACAAAGTTAGTGTTGTATTTTGAAAACATATGTGATAATGTTTGATGAACTGAACTTCACAGCATGTCAGTGGGAACTGAAGCATGTAACTTTACCAAATTGTTGATAGTGAAATGTTCTGTTAGTGATTTTACTTATATTTTCTGTTCATATTATACTCCTTGATAGTAATTTCTTATTTTCATTCCATATATTAAAAGTTTTCTATTTTTAAAGGAAGTCAAATCATTATAATGTAAAACCCTGCATAGGTAGATGACCTACTCTGTTTTGCAGATTTTAGGTTTTTTTTTTTTTTAATGCTTTAAAAGCTCTGTAGTACTCTGAAACATTCTCTCATTTAGGTTTTAACTTTGAGTTGTTAGTCTTTTATTTTCACAATAAAGACATGCTATCATGTTTTTAGCTCTTTACATGGAAGTTTTCGGTACACAACCAAATTATCTCGAGAACTCCCTGAAAAGATCATTCAAGGGTAAGAAAGGAGAATGAGCCAAGTAGAAGACCTATAATTCCAATGTAAAAATACAACATTGGAATTATCTCTGGAGAAGAAATCTCTATTTTAAATGTACTTTCTCAATTGATTATCACAAATTATATTTATGACAACATCATGGAAATGATCCTTGCTAGTGAATTAATTGTTCATTATCAGCATTGATCATAACAGACTTAGAAAGTAGCCACAATTTGTCATCTGTTGCCCCATTGTTGCTTTTATCCATGCCCTTTTAAATGTTTTGTAAAACTTTTTATTGAAACCTATTGAAAATTCTCTGTAGAACTTTAAAATAGCAAAAAAGTCAGGACTCCTCTTCAGGAACTTAGAGCCTTCTCAGGGAGATAAAACAAGTTTACTAAATTTTAAATAATAGCCCATCAATGAGTAAAACATGTGCCAAACATGTAGTAGAAATAGTAAAGACTTAAGAGAGACCTCATTTGTACATCAACTGTTGGAGTAAAGCTTCACAGAGAAAGTGGAATTTGAATTGGGTATTAGATGACGGTTGGAATTGCCCCAGAGAATGACTAATTCTCAGTATGTGTGAGGAAGGCAACAGGGGCAAATGAATTATTTGAGATTCATTGTTATTATGGGGTTGGCCAAAAAGTTCTTTCCATAATACTTACAGAAAACCCCGAACGAACTTTTTGACCAACCCAATAGTAATAAATCAGAAGTTCACTGAAGCCTGATTGTGGAGGTCACTGAATATCAGTTTAAAGTCTTTGATTATTTTCCTTATAAACAAAGAGGAATATTTAACTGAGTCTGAAGAGTGACCTGACAAATATTTTGCCTCACAAAATTAATCTTCCAGCGAAGTTTGAAGGGAAGGAGGAAAGTCTATGAAAGTATTCTAAGTATGAAGTAATAAGGCTCTGAAATAGGAGAATGGAAGATATTGGAAGAGGCCTTATCTGAGAAGAGTCTGTAAGACTCTGTTATTTATTCTATACATGAATTAGAGAAAGTAGCCAACATGAATCTGAGTTTATTATTCTGAGAACAATAATAACCTTAGAGATATAAAGACATTTTTTATAATAGGGTGTTCCTTTTGAGGTGCTGGAAATGTACATTTTGATCTGAGTTGTGTTTATATAGGTAAATGTCTAAGTAAAAATTCATCAAGCTACACCCTTAAGGTTGTGTATTTTACCATATGTAAATACTCAGGAAAAAATATACAGATAAAATGATTTATTAAAAAGTAAAAAAAATAATTAATAAAAATAATCTAAATTTTATATTTGAAATATTCATCTTCATTTTTATAATTTTACAATTTGTAATGTCTTTTCCCATTTGTAATAAATATTCACTTTAAATCTAAATCAAAGAAGATGTATCATAGGTATAAAATTCCAAAGGGAAGTGTCAAACCTGTGCTTGCATATATTCAAAGAAAATCTGTGAAAACCACTTCTATGACTCTTGGACCCTTCATCTTGACAAAGGATGTAGAAAGGGAGAATATATAAAGGATAAAAATACTTTTGAAAGTTTTTTTAGAGAGAGCATTTGTCATTCTGTAAACCTCTATTCCTCACTCCAAATTGGGGAAGGGGGGCAAGTACCTATATTTATGCAAAATTAATTAGAAAATTGACAAAAGAAAAGAATAAACATTTAATTGAAGAGGATATACAACTGGCAAGTAAGCACACAGAAAGTTGTTCAACATCATTAGTCATTAAGTAAATGCAAACTAAAACCGGAATAAGATTTTACTACATAGTCTTAAGAAATAGGACCTAGAGTCTGTCATACAGAGTGAAGTAAGTCAGAAATAGAAAGACAAATACCGTATGCTAACACATATATATGGAATCTAAGAAAAAAAATGTCATGAAGAACCTAGGGGTAAGAGGGGAATAAAGACACAGACCCACTAGAGAATGGACTTGAGGATATGGGGAGGGGGAAGGGTAAGCTGTGACAAAGTGAGAGAGTTCCATGGACATATATACACTACCAAAAGTAAAATAGATAGCTAGTGGGAAGCAGCCATATAGCACAGAGAGATCAGCTCCATGCTTTGTGACCACCTGGATGGGTGAGATAGGCAAGGTGGGAGGGAGGGAGATGCAAGAGGGAGGACATATGGGAACATATGTATATGTATAACTGATTCACTTTGTTATAAAGCAGAAACTAACACACCATTGTAAAGTAATTATACTCCAATAAAGATGTAAAAAAAAAAAGAAAAAAAGAATAAAGAAATAGGAAACAAAGGAAGGAAGTACCAAAGCGTACTAAGAAAGAGTAACTAGTAAAAAGAGTGACCTGTAGCCATAGGAAGAAAGTGCATTAATGTCATCAACTGTATGGAATGCTATCCACAGGTCAAGTAAGATAAGAACTGAGAGTTAACCAGTAGATATGACTTGCTTCTGTATCACACTGCCCAGTTATGCCTCAACACATTACAGCAGAGTGCAGCACTCTTAACTACATCGGTCATCAGAAAGAATCTCTACATTATGGAATTATTGAGAGGTAGAAATTGTGGTGCTCCAGTATAATATTATGATTTATAATTAGAAATATGTGTTTGATCTTTGACCCCATTTCTGTCACAGGGCTTCTAAAATCCTTGGAATTGCCTAAGCAATGAGTGATAAAATTGTCTGGTTATGTTAATGAGGCGACTATTATAATGGACCTAATGATGGGAGATGATTGCTTGTGAGGGGAGCCAACCACATGACTTGAGGATTGGAACTATCAGTCCTACTCCTAACCTTCAGGGAGGGGAGAGGGCTGGAGATTGAGTTCAGTCACCAATGAACAATGATTAAAACAATCATGCCTATGAAATGAGGTCTCCATAAAACTCCAGAAGGATGGGGTTCCAAGAGTTTTCAGGTTGGTGAACACATGGAGGTTCAGGAAGAATGGTACCCCCAGAGAGGGCATGGAAGCTCAGTACCCTTTCCCCATTCCTTGCTCTATACATCTCTTCCTTTTGGCTGTTCCTGAATTACATACTTTTATAATTAACCAGTCATCTAGTAATTAGAATGTTTCTACGAGTCTTGTGAACTGTCCTGGAAAATTAATCAAACCCAAGGAGGTCATGGGAATTCCTGATCTATAGCCAGTTGGTCAGAAGCACAGGTGACAACCTGGGCTTCTAACTGGTGTCTAGGGAGTCTTGTGGGACTAAGTCCTTAATCTGTAGAATCTGGTGCTGTCTCTGGGTAGGTAATGTCAGAATTGAATTGAACTATAGGACACCCAGTTGGTGTCCAAGAATTATGTTGTGATGTAGGAAAACCCACCCCCCACACACATTGGAAACAGGTCCCAGAACTTTTATCCAGTATCCCAGGAGGTGCAACCTAACAACTGACTCTCTGGGGAAAAAAGTCCTAATATGTAACATTCACTGATTTCCTTGGTGAATACCATCATCATGATCTATTTCAAGCTACCAAGATAATGTCATTAAATATAGAGTTGGGAAGAGATGTGCCTTGGCTCTAGCACGCCAACCCCAGGACACAATGTAGAAATATGAGAAAACTCAGTCCTTGAGTATGCTATTAAAAACAGCCAAACTCATAAAAGTACTAACAAAAGATCAAGATGAAAAAAAAAAATTAATTACATGGGACTGAGTGAACTGATGAGGATGATTATATTTTTTGTGACTTTCTGTTTGAATAAAAAAACTATTATGTATAAAATAAGCTACAAGGATATATTGTACAACACAGGGAGTATAGCCAATATTTTATAATAACTATCAGTGGAGTATAACCTTTAAAAAGTGTGAATCACTGTATTGCACACCTGTAACTTATATATTATTGTACATCAACTATACTTCAATTAAAAAAAAGATAGCACATTAGTTTAGAAAAAGTTCAAGGTATTGCTTTCCATTGTCTTCTCAAAAAGTAGGTATGTGTCAAACCTATTGAAAAATATTTTCATTTCATAATGAGAGGAACATTACCACTATTCATATGCTGGATGTGATAGCAAATGATGCTCCATTCCTTAATAATTATATGTGTGTATGTGTTTTTATACATATATATATGTGTGTATATGAATATGTATAACAGATATACATATAAGTATATATATATATATATATATATATATATATATATATATATATATTAATTTGAAACTGCTATTTTCATATGTATACCTGCAGGAAGTAATCGTTTTCTGTTGGTAAGGTTTATTTTTACAGTTTTTTTGTCTGTCTTTTAGAAAGCAAAATTCTACCATTATTACTATAGCAATAAAAGCATGTGAGTAAAAATAGATACCCTTTTATTTTAAGAAAGTCATCATGAATTTGCACTTAGAATCTCAGTAAAAAGTAATCTGTAAGGAAAATTTCACAACCTCTTTCTACAGGTCATGTCTCGTTTGGAAAGTCATTACAATAGTACCAAGTGTCACATACCAATAGGTTTGAAAAATTGAACATAACAACAAAAAATATTGCACAACTGGTTTTGTATACTTTTTCACTTTCTATACATTGCTTGGAAGTCCCTTACAGTCTCAATCATTCCTGACCCTCTTTGGGAAATCAAAAGCTAAAAAATCGTGTAAGAAGTGAAGGAAGTGTGACCTAGGTATTCTCAACTCAGCTCTCTAAAACTATCTTAGGTTACAATTTGTGGAAACAAGTAATCATATAGTTTCTCGATTGGTTTTAGTTATGAAAAGCTAGTGTGACTGGTAAAGCAGCAATTTAACTTGAACTTTAAAAATCCAAGCCCAAAATATATCTCTTTACAAAGCTTTGCTATAAACAAGGGAGGCAGAATAATTTACCATGTACTAAGAGGAAAAGAAAAAAAATTAAAAACTCTCTCTAAGACTGTATGACATAAAAGGAATACATGCTCACTCACTCACTCATGGTTTTGGGATGAGATAGAAAAAAGAAGGAGGAGATGATGATGACAATGACATGACAAATTTTTCCAATATTCATTCCTACAATGTTTCCATTTTAACGTTTCATCAGCAAGAGTCACTTTTGGTACTCAGAATTTGGAAAGTGAAATATTTTGTCATAACATTGATTATTTCTTTCTCCTTACATTTATGTGTGGTGCTGAGAAGTTTCTGAACTTCCTGGCAATCCTATTAAGAATTTTAGATATTCTAGTAAAATTCTGAAATGCTAAAGTTTTTGATAATAAAGCAAGTTTGAGTTAAATGGGAACCAGATGAAACTATTTCAAAATTATCTTTTGGTTCATAATGCTTTGTTTTCAAGCGTCATGCACACACTGCCTTTTTTTTTCTATGAATATTTTAATTTCCTTTCTTTTCTAGAATGAGCTGTACAATGGAATTTACCTTATAGGCTTTGGTGAGAAATAGCTAATGAAGTAAGACAGTACAGTGCTATGCAACTGCTTAATAGTAATATTTTTCTTATTAAGACATCTATATTGAATTCTCCTTAATGTTCAAGGATTCTTGCCTCCTGTTCAACTACTCCACACTATTCTCATTACTTCCTAGAGCAACCCAGTGAGATTTTAAAGTGGTGGCTGTTACTATTTTATTTCAATAGTGGGAGAAACTGAGGCAAAATGAGTATAAATGTATCACACAGCATGTCAGTTGCAGGCCGTGGAACAAAACCAACGTTTTTAATTTTCCTGCCAAAAGCATACCTTAGAAAACTGAAGAAATTACTTTGTGTCAAGAAAAAAATTCTTTTTTTTTTTTTTAAATCATATGGTCAGTTTGTACAGTATCACAGTTGCCTGGTATTGAAGCCTAACTAGTGTTTCTGAAAAAAATGCCTATAAAGTTTATTTATTGCTTATAATAATACATTTATTATTTACCAATTGTGTAGAGAATTTCTAATGCTTTGATGTAGAGTACTACAAAAAAACAGATGATGAGGAAAAGCATATATAGAATGAGCATAGTATCCTGAATTACTTAATCATTACATCTCAACCTATAAATTATCACTTTGTAAAATAGTAACATTATTTTTCTCAACCTCTCTCAGAAACACACACACTCACACCCAATCCCTTTGCTCAAAAGCAGTTTAAAATTTTAATTATTACTTAATTCTTATAGATAAGCAGAAAGACATTGTCACCAATTGATCAACAGATAGCAGTAGATAAACCTAACATAGTTTCTATTTAAGTGCAAAATATAATATCTGAAATGTAGAGTTTAGGTTTAATGCTGTGACAGTCTTTCTGCAGATTAATCTTAAGGAGATGTTAACAAAGCATTGTGGACTATTCTTTGAATAGAAGTTGCCTTGTCCTGCTGGCCATTAACAACATATGTCTGATAAAAGAGTTCACTTAAAATCTTTTTTTAGAAAGTTAAATTCATCTGTTTTTTTCATATTTTCCAGGGCTGAAAGCCCAAAAACCCCATAATTGGTAAATGTATAGACTTCAAAAATTTATTGTGGAAACTCTCCAACAATAAACATATGAAATCCTTTCCAATTTGATTCTACTTTATTTACACAAAACATTATTGTTTCTCTAAAACCTCCTGGTTTCATTTCCTCCTTCTTGAAAACCAATTATGATTCATTTAATCAGTATTATTGAAACATTGTTACTCTCTTACTTATTTTGTTATGGAACTCTGTTTTTGGCATTTCAAATAATTGTGTTTCTTATAAGCTTAGCATTTCAAATTTTATCAAATATTTTATTATCTAGGTAACATGATAGGATACATTATTTTAGTAGAAATTTTAGTATTATTTATACAAATGTGGGTTGCATTTCCTTAGTTTTTATGCTACCATCAGATATGAATTCTTGTTGAAATTTCACATTCACTTTGAATTATTTTTGTTTACTTGTTTAAAAATTAGAACTAATTTCACTTATTTGCACACTGACTTTTTTTTCACGCCATGGTAATTTTTCTTTTTCTTTTGGTTAAAAAGCACACACACACACACACACACACACATATAATATGAGATCTACCCTCTTAACACATTTTAAACCTACAATACAATATTGTCAACAATCAGCACAATATTGTTCAATAGCTCTCTAGAACAGCGGTCGCCAACCTTTTTGACACCAGGGACCAGTTTTTTGGAAGACAATTTTTCCACAGACGGAGGGGTTGGGGGGATGGTTCAGGAGGTAATGTGAGCGATGAGGAGTGATGGGGAGCGATGAGGAGCGGCAGAGGAAGCTTCACTCTCTCACCGGCTGCTCACCTCCTGCTTTGTGGCCCGGTTCCTAACACGCCAAGGACACTTACTGGTCCGCATCCTGGCAGTTGGGGATCCCTGCTCTAGAACACTCTCATCTTGCCTGAAATAACAACTGTCTGAAATAACAACTCCTCATTTCCTCTTCTCCCCTAATGGTTGCCATCTTGTCTCCTCTATTTCTGTTTCTTTTATCATCATTTTCTTAGCCTCCCCATCGCCTTTTTATCCTTCAGTCTTCCAGTATTTGTACACCACTCCTTATTTGTTTGACATGGTTAATAAGGCAGTGTAATCATGTAGTACACGATCTGTAAATATTAATGCATAACTGTTCAGAGTATCCTCATGTACTGGCACCCCCTCTTACGCTCCAATTCCCTAATCCCTATTACTGTCACCATCATTCTAAGAAGTCCCGTTTCTCTTGGATAATTTTATGAAGATCAAACTCAATGAGTGAGAACAGGAATCAGAAAAGCTCAAAGTCTGTGAGTTGGCACTGAAAAGAGCAGTTGAGAAGCATAAATTTAGAAACAGCAGGAAAATGGATCAAGAGCCACTGCACACTTGACAAAAGGTGGAACTTTAAAGATTTTTAGAAAGATTTTTAAAATGGAAGTTGAAAATATTTTGCAATGCAAAATGAATCAACTCCCCTGAAATTTTTCACGGGAGGGAAATCAAGATTAAAATTGCTTCTATTTCATTTTGGTTGATAAAATATTGTTTTTTGAATCTGAATAATTATGTATATTTTGGGGGGCAATTGTCTGGGATTTTACACATAAGGTAATTTACTGTGCATCCAACATGTATACATGAACCAGAAACATATTTTCACAATGATCACCAAACTGTTATTAAACAAAGAGTGTAAGTTGATAAAAAACAAACAAACAAACAAAATGACGATCAAGTTTGTTGCAATATGACAGATTGTCAGAGGAAATTTCAGAAACTTCTCTGAATTATGCTTTTGGAGGACAAAGAGTTAATCAGGAATGAATGGTACAAAAAGATAACTAAACGTATGAAACTTACTAAATTAAGGAAATGTGATACAATCCCTCACAGATTTGTAAAATGGGCTTTAGTTTTAACCCATCCTCAGTGGACTCTTGTTTTCATAGTAGGTAGACTCCTCATCAATGTAAATAGATCAAAGTTAAATACTTCTGCCCCACATCCCTTCCTATGAAGCTGATATCTTGAGTACCGAGGTGCTGTTGTAGGATTACTAAATAACTTCAACCGAAGGAAGTTTATGCTGTCAGAAGATTAAGAAGGAAAGAAGTGATGGGAATAAAAAAATAATCAGAAGTCAGTACCTGGGCCCTGAACATTTATACATGTTTCACCTCTCTCTTATAAACACACACACACACACAAACACACACACACACACACACACACACACATTTGGCAGAATTCATTCAATTGTCCAGTTATTGAATCTGTATAACTAAACTCTTACATCTTTCCCTTCAGTTCTTAAATTACTTTTATTGATACATGTGGCAAGCCTTGTAAATCACTTACCCTTCATCTATTAACAGCTTCTTCTTTGCTAACAAGATTCCACTACTGTTGTACTGTTGTATACAGTATGCTCATGTCTAAGTAAAATGGACTACACCAAACCTGACAATCATGTTTCCAATTCCTCAACTTCCCTGGCTATTTGATCACGTATCTCTAAAAGGGGGTAAGAGCATATTTTTCTAGAAAGCTCTTTGCTAATAAAATGGATGGTTGCAGTTGGCACTGCCCATCTCTATGTATTCCTGTATTAAATGCAGATATGATGATGTGATGTCTGGGACTGTAGCACTTATCTTGCAACCACAAGGTGACAAACATGCGGAAAGCCAATGAGTTAATGATGGTCAAGTGGATGATAAAAAGAACCTGGTTCCCTTATTGTAAACCCATTACATATGTAGCCTCCATCTAGGCCACCATATGGTCTCTGTGGACAAGGGTCATGAGAAATGAGTATGAAAATGAAGTTCATGCTCATTGCTTTATCAAGATTAATAAATCCTTTCTTTGTCAGCTAGTCTTGTATTTTCTGCCAGTATCCAGAAAACTGTGGCAGACTAACTCATTAACTTGAAAGTAGGGTAAAATATTAGATGCTTCAGAGTTCTTGGCAATAGTACTATGCTTTAAAGTTTTCTTTTGTTGCTATGTGTACATTTAACCCATTATTTCTGTTGTTGCATACTAGTTCATGTAATATTGTATGAACAAACTTGTTTATGCCCCTTTGTGGATTTGTGAGAAAGTAATTGTTTGTTCAGGGAGTGTTATAAACCCAAGAGCAGGACAACTATAAGTGTCCTGTATATACTTAATTTGTGTCCTAGGACCAGATTGCTCTCCAGAAGGATTGCATCAGTGTGTACACCCACCAGCAACTTATGTACATGTCACCTTCAGCATTTGGCATTATTTGGTTTTCTATTTTTTGTCAATATAACAATCATAAAGTTATACATCATTTTAGCTCTAATTTGCATTTCTCTTATTACTAATGATTTTGAGCATCTCTCTTTTTCTTCCTAGCTTTTGAGATTGCCTCTATAAATTGCCTGGACATATCTCTTTATTTATTTATTTATTTATTTATTTATTTATTTAGCAAACCCTAAATAACCACACCTTCATACTCTGCTAGAAACTACAATAAAGTTTATACTTCCCTGAATATGGCCTCACATTTAATAATTCTGTAGAATGTACTTGACCCATTTCACCCTTTGTACCCATTACCTTTTGCAATGTAAGTGTCACCCTTAACCTAGGCAAATTAGTAGTATTATTGTTTTGGTACTGCAGTATCTCATTAGGTTGTACAAATCTATGTTTGGATGTGATTATTAGCTCCTAATAACAGGAACTGTTCCTTATTCATAGAAAAAAAAAGAGCTGCAAATGGCTTTAAGGTGATAAGGAGGGATATTCTGCAACAACTTGTTAGATTGAATTGCAGCTTTCCTTTTGTTTAGGAGATGCCTGTAGTAGCAGCCATTACTTCTTGAAAGAAGAACTTGAAAACCAGATAGAAATATGATTCCTTTAAGCCATTCCCTTTTACTTATATATGGAATACCCTTGCCATAGCAGAGACTCTGGTCTTTTTTCTTTTTTTCTTTTTTTAACATCTTTATTAGAGTATAATTGCTTTACAATAGTGTGTTAGTTTCTGCTTTATAACAAATTGAATCAGCTATACATATACATATATCCCCATATCTCTTCCCTCTTGTATCTCCCTTCCACCCTCCCTATCCTACCCTTCTAGGTGGTCACAAAGCACTGACCTGATCTCCCTGTGTTCTGTGGCTGCTTCCCACTAGCTATCTATTTTACATTTGGTAGTGTATATATGTCCATGTCACTGTCTCACTTCGTCCCAGCTTACCCTTCCCCCTCCCCATGTCCTCAAGTCCATTCTCTACATCTACGTCTTTATTCTGTCCTGCCCCTAGGTTTTTCAGAACCACTTTTTTTTTTTTTTAGATTCCATATATATGTGTTAGCATACAGTATTTTTTTTCTCTTTCTTACTTACTTCACTCTGTATAACAGACTCTAGGTCCATCCACCTCACTACAAATAACTCAATTTTGTTTCTTTTAATGGCTGAGTAATATTCCATTGTATATATGTGCCATATCTTCTTTATCCATTTATCTGTTGATGGACACTTAGGTTGCTTCCATGTCCTGGCTATTGTAAATAGTGCTGCAATGAACATTGTGATACATGACTCTTCTTGAATTGTTTTCTCAGGGTATATGTGCAGTAGTGGGATTTCTGGGTCATATGGTAGTTCTGTTTTTAGTTTTTTAAGGAACCTCCATACTGTTCTCCATAGTGGCTATATCAATTTACATTCCTGCCAACAGTGCAAGAGGGTTCCCTTTTCTCCACACTTTCTCCAGCATTTATTGTTTGTAGATTTTTTGATTATGGCCACTGTGACTGATGTGAGGTGATACCTCATTGTGGTTTTGATTTGCATTTCTCTAATGATTGATGATATTGAGCATCCTTTCATGTGTTTGTTGGCAATCTGTATATCTTCTTTGGAGAAATATCTGTTTAGGTATTCTGCCCATTTTTGGATTGGGTTGTTTGTTTTTTTGATATTGAGCTTCATGAGCTGCTTGTAAATTTTTGAGATTAATCCTTTGTCAGTTGCTTCATTTGCAAATATTTTCTCCCATTCTGAGGGTTGTCTTTTGGTCTTGTTTATGGCTTCCTTTGATGTGCAAAAGCTTTTATGTTTCATTCGGTCCTATTTGTTTATTTTTGTTTTTATTTCCATTTATCTAGGAGGTAGGTCAAAAAGAATCTTGCTGTGATTTATGTCATAGAGTGTTCTGCCTCTGTTTTCCTCTAAGAGTTTGATAGTGTCTGGCCTTACTTTTAGGTCTTTATTCCATTTTGAGTTTATTTTTGCATATGGTGTTAGGAAGTATTCTAATTTAATTCTTTTACATGTAGCTGTCCAGTTTTCCCAGCACCACTTATTGAAGAGGCTGTCTTTTCTCCATTGCATATTCTTGCCTCCTTTATCAAAAATAAGGTGACCACATGTGTATGGGTTTACCTCTGGGCTTCCATCCTGTTCCATTGATCTATATTTCTGTTTTTGTGCCAGTACTGTACTGTCTTGATTACTTCAGCTTTGTAGTATAGAGACTCTCGTCTTTTAATAGGAAAAAAAAATAACAATGAGCAATGAGGACTTTCCTAGTATTATTTGTTGGAGCTAGTTTGAGAACTTCTCAGTCAAGGAAATGCCTCCTTCACCTTTGTTCATTCTGTTGCCACATTGTTTGGCATTGGAATGAATTGTTAAACAAATAAAATTATATGTTATTCTCAAGACTTTTACTTCTTAGATACAACCTTGTAGCAATTCTCTCAAAATCAGTGAGGTCTGAAGTGTCGATTATATTGTGAGCATACTGCTGTAGAGTTGCTTTTTTGTTTTTAGAAGTTACTGGAATATTAAAGGTAAGCAAGGTTAAATACCAGAGCCTAGTGTTGATTTCTCTAAATCAGGATGTTTTGAAAGGAGCTGAATCCCTCTTCTACTCTTTTCTTTAAATCAAACTTGCACATTTATGCATTGAAAGCCATGTTTCCCTTTATCTATCAGTGTGCATAGGTAGTTGAATTAAAAGATGTGAGATGAGGGAAAAAGAAGAAGGAGAACTGCAGGCTGAAGCACATACAGAAGGCAGTGTGGAGAGAAGCTGGGTATTCTGGTTGGGAATGTTTAGAAGACTAGAGAGAATAAGGTAGGTGAAATGATTTATATATTTTTCCCAGGGTTCAGGGTATATGTATAAGAGTGGTAGAAGGTAAATTTAGACTATGACTTTATGGCAGTATTATGGACAAGTAAAAATAATGTAGGACCTGGAGAATAAGTGCAAGATTTTGATCAGGAGAGCGATTTAACAAGAATTATATTTGAGAATCTCTTTTTGGCAGTTTGCTGCAGCATGAATTTATGTAGAGTAAATCAGGAAGCAAGGAGACCCTTTGGCAGATAGTGGTAGTTGTCCAGCTGGAAGGGCTGAAGTAGTGATGGAACTGAGAATGGAAATAAAGGCATGAGAGATGCTTTTGAATTTGGAAATACTCAGATAAAAGCAAAAAGAGAAAGAAGAATTTATGATGACTTCTAGGTTTTAAGTCTGGGTTACTGAGAATATAATGGCTCTATAAAAATAGAATCAAACAGAACTATTTTTATAGTAAATGTTTAAGTCTGATTTAGTATCAACAATGTTTATTCAGATAAAATATCAATATAGATGCTTATCTGGCTTTTAAAGACAAGGATAATGAGTAAATAGAATGGTTCAGCTTGGTTTACATATTAGATAAACATTTGCTTACAATTGATAATCTGTGAGAAAGGGTAAGTTTGTTGAAGAAAATGATAGAAAAAAAAGAAAACCTCTTTGGGAAATGGCCTTATTTAGTGAGGAAAATGTCTCTTTACCCCATCTTTTGATAGAGGCATAGTCTTATAAAGCCCTATGTGACTGAACACTAAAGAAAAGTTGTATTTACCAGTGACAAATATTTTACTGGTCAAATTCAATGAGACTTCATTGGAGGATACTTTAATCAGAGAAACTAGTGAGACTTCTTTAGAGTAAGAGATATTGGACATCATTTTTTTTGCATGAGAAAAATCAAATTATCGGCTTAGATTTGAAACAAATTTAAACAATCAAAAAACTGGAATAATCAAAACTGTGAATTGATCTCTCTCTTTATTTTTGGAAACTTGGTAAACTTACATGAGGTAGTAGTTGTGTGTGTAGTGGGGAGTGGTTTACTTAGCACTTATAGCAGAATATGTTATTCAGCAGTCTGATGTCTTTTTATCTAGGGCTAGTCATCTGAAATGTAGTTTCACAAAGAATAAGGCCATTTGGCACTCAGAGTGACTATTCCAAGACCAATTGCAGAAGCTGATTTTACTAATTTAATCAACACATGTATTCTAATTAAACAGTATAACCCAATTACCTTTAGAGACAAAAGGCAGTAATTTGCAGACTTTTGTTCTTAGAAATACCACTTGCCTAAATCGTTGAAACTTCAGATTTTCAGTATAACTATTATTCTTTGATCCAGAAATTTTTAGTGGTAAGTCAGAGTGGTACCCATAATTCTACACTTTTAGTGTGCATCCCTGGGTGATTCTGATACAGGTTTTATATAGAAAACACTGACTTAAGAGCATGAAGACAAATAAGGCTCAAACCCTGTCTCTAGTACCTAATGTACAGAACAAACCTGCAAACTATAAACATTATAAATGTGATTCTTTAGAAAGAAGTACATAGAAGTATGTGAATGTTATGAGTAGAAATATACACATTCTATAGCAGTAAAAGTAAAAAGAGAACATTACCAATTATATTCAGTGTAATGACAGAAGTGACTCATGCATTTATCTCTTATGTGTATATCTACCATGATGATCAAAGTGAAAGGTGTTCTAAACAAAGTGAGCAGCATGACCAAAAACATGGAAATATAAATCAGTATGGTATATTAATAATATACTGGTCATTAAAAACCTAGTGCATGTCTTTAATCTGGGTTGTGTTAAAAGATGAGAGGCATCATTTTTAGAAGTTTGGGTTCATGCCATATGCATGGGAAACAATTGAAGGATTGGAGGCAAAGTAGTGATATTATCAGAGCTGTATTTCAGAAAGCTCACTGGCATTAGAGTGGAGGAAGAGAGTAAAGTGACTTGTGTAAGCACTGAGGTAATCTAGACAAGAAGCCATTGTAGTTCGAAAATACTCAAATGCTACTGTTCAGTCCTTGTGAAGAAATAATGTAAGGTCATTAGAACCTCTGTCTACTAAATGATAAGATAACAGATAATTTGCCTTAAGAATTTTAATCAGGGAAATTCTTTTCAAACTTATTTAAAGATTTGTTTTCAATTCAACATAGTTTTGGAAGCCCTAGCCATGGCAATCAGAGAAGAAAAAGAAATAAAAGGAATACAAATTGGAAAAGAAGAAGTACAGCTGTCACTGCAGATGACATGATACTATGCATAGAGAATCCTAAAGATGCTACCAGAAAACTACTAGAGCTAATCAGTGAATTTGGTAAAGTTGCAGGATACAAAATTAATGCACAGAAATCTCTTGCATTCCTATACACTAACAATGAAAGATCTGAAAGAGAAATTAAGGAAACAATCACATTCACCATTGTAACAGAAATAATAAAATGCCTAGGAATAAACCTACCTAAGGAGGTAAAAGACCTGTAGTCAGAAAACTATAAGACACTGATGAAAGAAATCAAAGATGACACAAACAGATGTAGAGATATATACCATGCTCTTGGATTGGAAGAATCAATATTGTGAAAATGACTACACTACCCAAAGCAATATACAGATTCAGTTCAATCCCTATCAAATTACCAGTGGCATTTGTTCCAGAACTAGAACAAAAAAATCTTAAAATTTGTATGGAGACACAAAAGACGCTGAATAACAAAAGAAGTCTTGAGGGATAAAAACAGAGTCGGAGGAATCAGACTCCCTGACTTCAGACTATACTACAAAGCTACAGTAATCAAGACAATATGGAACTGGCACAAAAACAGAAATATAGATCAATGGAACAAGATAGAAAACCCAGAGATAAATCCATGCACCTATGGTCAACTAATCTATGACAAAAGAGGCAAGGATATACAGTGGAGAAAAGACAGTTTCTTCAATAAGTAGTGCTGGGAAAATAGGACAGCTACACGTGAAAGAAGGGAATTAGGACACTCCCTCACACCATACACAAAAATAAACTCAAAATGGATTAGAGGTCTAAATGTAAGACCAGACACTATAAAACTCTTAGAGGAAAACGTAGGAAGAACACTCTTTGACATAAATCACAGCAAGGTCTTTTTTAATCCACCTCCTAGAGTAATGGAAATGAAACCAAAAATAAACAAATGGGACCTAATGAAACTTAAAAGCTTTTTCACAGCAAAGGAAATTACAAACAAGACGAAAAGACAACTCTCAGAATGGGAGAAAATATTTGAAAATGAATCAACAGAAAAAGAATTAATATCCAAAATATATAAACATCTCATGAAGCTCAATATTAATAAAACAAACAACTGAATCAAAAAATGGGCAGAAGACCTAAATAGATATTTCTCCAAAGACATACAGATGGCTGAGAAGCACATGAAAAGTTGCTCAACATTACTAATTATCAGAGAAATGGAAATCAAAACTACAATGAAGTATCACCTCACACCAGTTAGAATGGGCATCAAGAGAAAATCTGCAAACAAAAAATGCTGGAGAGGGTGTGGAGATAAGGGAACCCTCTTACACTGTTGATGGGAATGTAAATTGATATAGCCACTATGGAGAACATTATGGAGGTTCCTTAAAAAACTAAAAATAGAAAACTACCATATGACCCAGTAATCCCACTACTGGGCATACACCCTGAGAAAACCATAATTCAAAAAGAGACATGCACCACAATGTTCATTGCAGCACTATCTACAATAGCCAGGTAATGGAAGCAACCTAAATGCCCATCGACAGACAAATGGATAAATAAGATGTGGGACATATATACAATGGAATATTACTCAGCCATATAAAGGAACGAAATTGGTTTATTTGTAGAGACTTGGATGAATCTAGACACTGTCATACAGAGTGAAGTAAGTCACAAAGAGAAAAACAAATATCATATATTAATGCATATATGTGGAACCTAGAAAAATGGTACAGATGAACCGGTTTGCAAGGCAGAAATAGAGACACAGATGTAGAGAACACACCTATGGACACCAAGGGGGGAAAGTGGTGGGGGGTGGTTGGTTAGGGTGTTGGGATGATTTGGGAGATTGGGATTAACGTATATACACTAATATGTATAAAATAGTTAACTAATAAGAACCTGCTGTACAAAAAATAAATATGATAAAATTTAAAAAAAAAAGGTTTGTTTTCAAGCAACAACTTTTCCAATAAAACCTTACCCAGAACCATAAAAGTTAAAACAGAGAACCATGGAGCTGTTCTACCTCTAGTGGGTGCAGTAGGAGGGAAAGACTCCTTCCCTCTGGACTTTTCTTCTCTTCACTCACCTCCTGACATGGCTTTTTTTGGAAACTTTGTGAAATCTTAATGTTGTGAATTAGCTTGAAAATAACTAGATGAGAGCATTCTGTAGGCATTGTAATGTTTTATTATTTAGATTATAAATTAAGATGACCATAGCAGCATCATTTTCAGAATGAAATCTTAAAGCTGTGTATAAGGAAAACCCGTTCTTACAGATTTCATATATATGGACTATATATACTCCATATAAGATGTAAGGTTGATAAAATGGGCAAAAGTAGAGTATTGTTAACAGTTTTCATGGAATTAAGCATTACAGTTTTTAGACCAACTCATTTTTACATTTAAAAATTGACTGAATTGTGAATATTCTGTGTATTTCCATGTATTTATTGTATTTAATAAATATGGATTCCACTAGCTCCCGTCTCAGAAACAAATCACTATTATTCTCTTTTAAGCTTTAAGCCTTAGTTTTTTTTTTTTGTTTTTTTTTTTTGTCTTTCTGTTTAGCACTTTACAATAATAGCCTAATCATTCTCAACTCCTTTGGTATTTATTGCAAAGACATTAATTCTGATGGGCTCATTTAGTATTAATGTGGATGTCATAAGTACTTCAGTAGGAATAGGATTTCTACTGGAATTCAGCATTAATTAGCCAGGTCATTACTTCAAAGTGTTACTCTTCCCTTTTACAACAGTTGCACTTCAGCATACTCCTTCCTGCAAAGTACATCAAGACTCTTTCTGTTAGAAGGGGCACTTCCAAGTGCTTGAATCTATTGAGACAAAGTCGTAGAAGTGAACAGGATACAATAGACAAGGTGTGGTAATTACTAAACAACTGATTAATAGAAAGCTGATGTTTTAATTGAGCTTCTATGAGCCCTACAATAGCTTGAATTGAATAAGGGACTTGATTGCACTTTACATTTCTCTGGAGAATAAAGAAACAATAGCACTAAATAAAAGGTTCAAATAGGTCCTTCAGTTTTTCACGGGAAAAAAAAAATAGGCATCTAAAACCATAGCAGTTGTATTAATCAACTTGTGTATTAATTAGGCACTGTCTTGGATTAGAAATACTTGTATATTCATAACTGAAGGTATTCTTTTAATGCTAAAAATATGCTTTTGAATTGTTGGTACTTGTTTGAAGAAATATAAATTTCTTAACCTTACTGTGATTTTATGTCATTATTCTAACATGCTTTTCAGTATCTTAGAATAGTTTTTTATGTGCATCCAAAGTGCCAAGGTCAACGTATTATTCATTAAAATAACCAGGAATTTAAATGGCTTAACCATATTACCGGGCTTTCTAACACATTAAATACCTTTATGAAAAGGATTGACTTGATAATATAGAAAATTATCTGATACTTTTATAAATGGGAGGGCAAATTCACTTTTTCTTCCAGTGACCTCTCAGAATCTAATTCTGTAAGCATTCTGGCATTGTAGCAAATGCCTTTTTAAAAATTCTGGGGCTTTCCCGGTGGCGCAGTTGTTGAGAGTCTGCCTGCCGATGCAGGGAACATGGGTTCATGCCCCGGTCCGGGAAGATCCCACATGCTGCGGAGCGGCTAGGCCCATGAGCCATGGCTGCTGAGCCTGCATGTCCGGAGCCTGTGCTCCACAATGGGAGAGGTCACAACAGTGAGAGGGCCGCGTACCGCAAAAAAAAAAAAAAAAAAAAAAAAAAAAAAAAAAAAAATTCTGAATTTTATTCAAAGCAAGGGTCACTTTTTTACTCTTCTCTAAGAATGCCATTTAGATTTATATCTTAACTATAAGGATTACAGGTTTAGTTTAAAAATAATTACAGATATTCACTTCATAAAATCATTTGCTTCAGACCTACTTTTCAAGTTTTCTGTGACCTATCATTGTCCAACATTAAAGAAACTCATCAATTCTAAAAAGTGGTAATTATTCCTCTTTTGCTAAAAAAATATCAAACAAATTTCTAACTCAACTGAAGTAAGGCTAAATAATAAAAAGAAACAAGGTTAAATAGTAAAAAATGAAGTGAAAACATATATTTCCAATATCAGAAGTGAAAATGAGAATATCACTACAGATCTTACAGACATTAAAATAAAATGAGTGAATGGATCTAGAGATTGTCATACAGAGTGAAATGTCAGAAAGAGAAAAACAAATTTCGTATATTAACACATATGTGTGGAACCTAGAAAAATGGTATAGATGAACTGGTTTGCAGGGCAGAAATAGAGACACAGATGTAGAGAACAAACGTATGGACACCAAGGGGGGAAAGTGGCGGGGTGGTGGTGGTGGTGGGATGAATTGGGAGATTGGGATTGATATATATACACTAATATGTATAAAATGGTTAACTAATAAGAACCTGCTGTTTAAAAAATAAATAAAGTAAAATTCAAAAATATAAAATAAAAAATAAAATGATATTATGAACAGTTTTAGAAATTTAGGTATGTATATGAACAGATTCACAATAATGAATTTGATAATTTGTATAAAGTGGATAAATTATTTGAAAATACATCTTACTAAAAGCTAAAATAATAAGAACACATTGAGATAGTTTATTAAAAATTGTGTATCTATTATTAGACACCAACAACAAGTCCAGGACCAGCTGTCTTCCCTAATAAAAGCCTTCAAAAAGTTAAGGGTTAAATAACCAGCTTGATACGTATATTTCTGTATAACAGGAAAAGAGTGAAAACTTTTCAGCTTATATTATGAGACAAATACCAGGCCAACATAAAAACATTATAAGAATAGAAAATTATAGAACAATATCTCAAGTAAAATTCTACACAATACATTAGCAAATTGAATCCAGTAATGGAGAAAAATAAAAATATATAAAACCAAGTGGAGGTTCATCCAAACATATACAAATGATTTAACATTCAAATGTGCTTAATATAATATACCACGTTAATTGTATATTTACCATTAATAATGGTATATTTGTTTTGGATAAATACTCAAAAAATAAAAGCAAAAAAAATTTAATCACCTTGATAAACATAGATAAAGTATTTGATAAAATTTAGAACCCATTTATGAAAATATCTCTTAGCAAACTAGGGACAGAATGAAACTTGTTAACCTGGTGATCAATATCAGCATATACTTATAGCCCAAAACTTTCTGAATAATTATTTCTTCTTAATCTGGATATCTGCCAACACCACTCCTACTCAACATTATACTCACAATCCTAACTAGTGTAATTAGGCAAGAAAAGGAATAAATGTTTTTAATGGGAAAAAATACCATTGTTCAGAGATGGCCTGATTATGTATGTAAAAAATATCAAAATAGAGAAAGTCTACTAGATTTATTAAGTAAGTGTTAAGAACACTGACCAATATTAAAATAGCATATTTATACAACTGTAATAAATAGAAAGTTAAATGTTAAAAAATATCACTTACAGTAGAATTAAAATCCTTCAACTACCAAGAAATAAATCTAACAAAATATGTGCAAAGCTTCTACACTGAAAATTGAAAATTATTTATAGAAACTAACTAACAAAATATATGCAGAAATACACAATATACATGAATTGAAAGACTCAATATAGTAAAGATGAAAATTAAAATTTATCTATCATATTAATGGTATGATAGATCATATTAATCTATAGATTCAGTGCAGTCCCAGAAGATGGAGTTACAAGCCACAGAGGATTTTTCCCCAGATGTTGAAACCTAACATCCAGTTGGATTTCAAAATTGCATGGAAACAATTAATGTTTTCTTTTTTTCACTTTCTCTTTTAAATAAAAATTCCTATAACTATAAACCTATGCCTATCTCAGCATTGTGTTTTGGAAATGAGATTGTTTCTTGGTTCATAGGTTCATAGATGGAGAAAAATTTTGCCCCAGTGTCTTTACTCAGAGATTCACAAATACCTTATTTACATGATGACGTTTGGGACTTTTGAGCTAATGAGAGTTAACTGAGATTTGGGGTTTCAAGTTGATGCTGTTAAGATATTGAGTATATTGAAGTGGGGTGAATTTATTTTTCATCTGGGACATGATGAAATCTTTGTGGGCCAGAAGGTAGACAGTGGTATGCAAAATAGTGTTCCCCACCAAAGCAGTCTACATTCTAAGTCCTGAAACTTTGAATACATTATCCCACATGGCAAAAGAGACTGCTGATATGATTAAATTAAGGAAGTTAAGATGGGAAAATTATGTCTAGGTAGACCCAATGTAGTTACAAATGTTCTCATAACAGAGAAACAGGAGTGTCAGAATGAGACCTGGAAAAGACAAGGAAACAGATTCTTCCCAAGAGCTTTTGGAAGGAACTCAGCCTTGCTGACACATTGATTTTTGTCCACTAAGACCTATTACAGATTTCTGATTTCCAGAGTTCTAAGTTAATCAATGTTTTATTTTATTTTTTATTGTGGTAAAAAAACACATAAGGTCTTCTCTCAACAAATTTTTTTTTTTTTTTTTTTTTTTTGTGAAACACGGGCCTCTCACTGTTGTGGCCTCTCCGTTGCAGAGCACAGGCTCTGGACATGCAGGCTCAGCGGCCATGGCTCACGGGGCCAGCCGCTCTGCGGCATGTGGGATCTTCCTGGACCAGGGCACGAACCCATGTGCCCTGCATTGGCAGGCAAACTCTCAACCACTACGCCACCAGGGAATCCCTCTAAACAAATTTGTAACTATATAGTATTGTAATGATAAGCACACTGTTGTATAACAGATCTCTATGACTTCATCGTGTTTCATAATTGAAACTTTATGACTGTTGAAGAGCAACATCCCATTTCCTCTTTCCCCAGCTTCTAAAATCTACCTTTGTACTTTCTGCTTCTATGAGCTTAACTAATTTAGATACCTCATGTGAGTGGAATCATGTAGTGTTTGTCCTAATGTTACTGGCTTATTTCACTCAGCATAATGTCCTCAATGTTCATCCATGTTGTTGCATATGACAGTATTTCTTTTCTTAAGGTAAAGAATATTCCATTATGTGTGTATACCACATTTTCTTCATCTATTCATCTGCTGATGTAAACATTTGGGTTGCTTCCACACCCTGGCTGTTATGAATAGTGTTACAATGAACACGGAGTACAAATATCTCTTCAAGATTCCAATTTTGTTTTGGATAAATACTCAGAAGTGTAATTCCTGGAATGAATGTATGGTAGTTCTATTTTTAATTATTTTAATGAAATTCCATACTGTTTTCCATAGCAGATGCACCATTTTACATTTCCACCAACAGTAAACAAGATTTCTAATTTATCCACATTCTTGCAGACACTTGTTATTTTCTGCTTTGTTTTTATTTTTATTTTTTAAATAATGGCATAAAAACAGGTATGAGGTACTATGTCATTGTGGTTTTGATTGGCATTTTCCTGGTGATTAATGATGTTGGGCATCTTTTCATAAACCTGTTGGCCATTTATATATCTTCAGAAAAATGTCTATTTAGATGCTTTGCCTATTTTTAATTAGATTAGTATTATTATATTGTTATTGAGTTGTATGAGTTTTATACATATTTTGGATATTAAGCACTTATCAGATATTGCTGTGCAAAAATTTTCACCTATTCCATAAGTTACCTTTTAATTTTGTTGATATTTCTTTTGCTCTGCAGAGGCATTTAAATTTGATGCAGTTCTATATATTTTTTCTTTTGTTGCTTTTGCTTTCGGCATCAAACCCCCAAGGTCATCATCAAGACCAATGTCAAGGAACACACCCCCTACATTTCCTTCTATGAGTCTTACAATGTCAGGTCTTATGTTAAAGACTTCAATCCATTTAGAGTTGATTTTTGTGTATGATGTAAGATAGTCACCTTGTTTCATTCTTTTGTATATGGCTATCCATTTTCCCAGCACAATTTATTAAAGAGACTATCCTTTCCTCATTGTATATACTTGGCTCTTTAATCAAAAATTAATTAGTCATATATGCATAGGTTTATTTCTGGTCTCTCTATTCTGTTCCATTAATCTATGTGTCTGTTTTTAAGACAATACCATACTATTTTGATTATTATAGCTTTGTAATGTAGTTTGACATCAGGAAATGTGATGCCTCCAACTTTGTTCTTCTTTCTCAATATTGCTTTGGTTATTTGGACCTTGTGGTTTCATACAAATTTTTGGAGAGTTTGTTCTATTTCTGTGAAAAATTCCATTGGCATTTTGATAGGGATTTCATTGAATCTGTAGACCACTTTGGATAATACGGATATTTTTACAACATTAATTCTTCCAGTCCATGAGTATGGAATATCTTTCCACTTATTTGTTTCTTCAATTTCTTTCATCAGTGTTTTGCAGTTTTCAGTGTAGACATCTTTCTCCTCTGTGGTTAAATTTATTCCTAGATATTATTTTTTTCTTTATGATGCTATTATAAATGAGATTGTTTCCTTCATTTCTCTATCTGGTAGTTTGTTATTCATATATAGAAACACAACTGATTTTTGTATATTGATTTTGTATCCTGCAACTTTTCTGAATTTGTTTATTAGTCTAACAGGTCTTTGGTGGAGTCTTTAGGGTTTTCTGTGTACACTAGTATGTTACCTGAAAATAGAGACAATTTTGTTTCTTCCTTTTCAGTTTGGATGTGTTTTCTTTCTTTTTCTTGCCTAATTGCTCTGGCTATGGCTTCCAACTTCTATGTTGAATAACAGTAGCAGGAGTGGACAACCTTGTCTTGTTACTGATCTTAAAGGGAAGTTTCAGCTTTTCACTGTTGAGTCTGATGTCAGCTGTGGGCTTGCCATATATGGCCCTTATTTTGTTGGGGCATATTCTTTATATACCCAATTTGCTAAGAATTTTCATTATGAAATGATGTTGAATTTTGTCAGATGTTTTTTCTTCATTTATTTAGATAATCATATGATTTTTATTCTTCATTTTGTTAATTTGGTGAATCACATTGATTAATTTGCAGATGTTGAACCATCCTTGCCTCACTGGAATAACTCCCACTGCATCATCGTGTATGATCTTTATAATGTACAGTTGAATTTGGTCTGCTAATATTTTGTTGAGGATTTCTGCATCTATTTTCGTTAGGGATATTGGCCTATAATATTCTTTTCTGATAGTGTCCTTGTCTACTTTTGGTTTAAGCATAATTCTGGTTTTACAAAATGAGTTAGAAGTGTTCTCTTCCATTTTTTGGAAGATTTTGACAAGGATTGATATTAATTCTTCTTTAAATATTTGGTAAAATTTACCAGTAAATTTCATCTGGTTCTGGACTTTTATTTGTTGGTATGTTTTTGATTACTGATACAATCTCCTAATTAGGAATTGGTCTGTTTTGATTTTTAATTTACTCATGATTCATTCTTGGTTAAAAACATACAGTTTCTATGAACTTATTTTTTCTAGGTTGTCCAATTTATTGGTATATAATTGTTCATTGTAGTCTCTTATGATACTTTGTATTTCTGTGGTATTAGTTATAATGTCTCCTCTATCATTTCTAATTTTATTTATTTGAGTCATTCTCTTTTTCTCTTGGTGAATCTAGCTAAAATTGTGTTTAGTTATTTAATTTAAAGAAATGATTTTTAGTTTTGTTGATTTTTAAAAAATCAGCTTTTTAGTCTCTATCTTGTTTATATCCACTCTGATTATTATTGTTTCCTCCCTTCTGCTAATTTTAGGCTTACTTTGTACTTCCTTTTCTAGTTCCTTGAAGCATAAATTTAGGTTATTTGAGACCTTTCATTTTTCCTAATATAATCATTTACCACTACAAATTTCTCTCTTGGAACTGCTTTTGCTGCTTACATAAAAAATCTTAGGCTTATAACAGTTTATTTTAAGCTAATAATTACTTAACTTTGAATGCATACAAAAGCTCAATCATTTTACACAACCGCTCCCCAAATTTTATATTTGTGATGTCAAAATTCACTCTTTTTGCCTTGTATATTCATTAAAAAAGTTATTGTTGTCATAGTTATTTTTAATACTTTTGTCTTTTAAACTTTAATACTTATAACTCTATAGTTATAAGTGGTTTACCCACCAAAACTACAGTATTAGGGAATTCTGAATTTAATTGCATATACACCTTTACCAGTGAGTTGTATGCTTTCATATGTTTTTCTGTTACTAATTAGTGTTCTTTCATTAAAACTTGAAGAACTCCCTTTAGCATTTCTTAAGGCCAGCCTAGTGGTGATGAACTCCTTCCTCTTTTGTTTGTCTGCAAAATTCTTTATCTCTCCTTCAATTCTGAAGGACAATTTGCTGGGTAGGGTATTCTAGATTGGAAGTTTTTCTTTCAGCACTTTGAATATATCATTCCACTCTCTTGTATCCTGTAAAATTTTTCTTAAAACATCTGTCATACTCTTATGAGAGTTCCTTTGTACATAACAAGTTGCTTTTATCTTGCTGCTTTTATCACTTAAACTATCATCCTCTTTTTCATTATTTTTGCCACTCTAATTGGATATATTCCACTGCTGTGTCTCGAGTTCATTGATCCTTTCTTCTACTTGGTCTAATCTGTTGTTGAACATCTCTATTGGATTTTTTCAGTTGAGTTTTTATATTCTTCAGCTCTGTTATTTCTTTTTGGTAATTTTTTTATGGTTTCTATCTCTTGGTTGAAACTCTCACTTTGTTCATGCATTGTTCTACTGTCCTCAGTGAGGATAATTATAACTTTTATTTTGAACTCTCTGTCAGGTAAAACACTTACCTCTTTTTCATTAGGATTTGTTTCTGGAGATTTATCTTGTGTTTTGTTTGGAAACATATTCCTCTGTTTCTTCATTTTCCTTGTCTTTCTTTGTTGATTTCTGCACATTAAATAAAACAGCCACCTCTCCCGGTCTTGAGAGATTGATCTTGTGCAAATAGTTTCATCTGTACCATTTTTCTAGATTCCACATATATGCATTAATGTACGATATATGTTTTTCTCTTTCTGACCTCATGCTGTGTGACAGTCTCTAGGTCCATCCATGTCTCTGCAAATGGCAAAATTTTGTTTCTTCTTATGGCTGAGCAATTTTCCATTGTACATATGTACCACACCTTCTGTATCCATTCCTCTGTTGATGGACATTTAGGTTGGATCTATGTCCTGGCTATTGTAAGTAGTGCTGCAATGAACACTGAGGTGCATGTATTTTTTGAATTATGGTTTCCTCCAGGTATAGGCCAGGAGTGAGATTGCTGGGTCATATGGTAGTTCTATTTTTAGTTTTTTAAGGAACCTATGTACTCTTCTCCATAGTGTCTGTATCAATTTACATTCTCACAAAGAGTGTAAGAGAGACCCTTTTCTCCACACCCTCTCCAGCATTTATTGTTGGTAGATTTTTTGATGATGGCCATTCTGACCAGTGTGAGGTGATACCTCACTCTAGTTTTCATTTGCATGTCTCTACTGATTAATGATGTTGAGCATTCTTTCATGTGTTTGTTGGCAATCTGTATATCTTCTTTGGAGAAATGTCTATTTAGGTCTTCTACCCATTTTTGGATTGGGTTGTTTGTTTTTTTGATATTGAGCTGCATGAGTTGCTTATAAATTTTTGAGATTAATCCTTTGTCAGTTGCTTTATTTGCAAATATTTTCTCCCATTCTGAGGGTTGTCTTTTGGTCTTGTTTATGACTTCCTTTGCTGTGCAAAAGTTTTTATGTTTCATTAGGTCCCATTTGTTTATTTTTGTTTTTATTTCCATTTCTCTAGGAGGTGGGTCAAAAAGGATCTTGCTGTGATTTATGTCATAGAGTGTTCTGCCTATGTTTCCCTCTAAGATTTTATAGTGTCTGGCCTTACATTTAGGCCTTGAATCCATTTTGAGTTTATCTTTGTGTATGGTGTTAGGGAGTGTTTTAATTTCAATCTTTTACATATAGTTGTCCAGTTTTCCCAGCACCACTTATTGAAGAGGCTGTCTTTTCTCCATCATATATTCTTGCCTCCTTTATCAAAAATTAGGTGACAATATGTGTGTGGGTTTATCTCTGCGTTTTCTATCCTTTTACAATGATCTATATTTCTCTTTTTGTGCCAGTACCATACTGTCTTGATTACTGTAGCTTTCTAGTATTGTCTGAAGTCAGGGAGCCTGATTCCTCCAGGTCTGTTTTTCTTTCTCTTGATTGCTTTGGTTATTCAGGGTCTTTTGTGTTTTCATACAAATTGTAGAATATTTTCTTCTAATTCTGTGAAAAATGGCATTGGTAATTTGATAGGGATTGCTTTGAATGTGTAGATTGATTTGGGTAGTATAGTCTACTTCACAATATTGATTCTTTCAATCCAAGAACATGGTATATCTCTCCATCTGTTCCTGGTGTCTTTGATTTCTTTCATCAGTGTCTTATAGTTTTCTGAATACAGGTCTCTTGCCTCCTTAGGTAGGTTTATTCCTAGGTATTTTATTCTTTTTGTTGCAATGGTAAATGGCAGTGTTTCCTTAATTTCTCTTCCTTATTTTTCATTGTTAGTGTATAGGAATGCAAAAGGTTTCTATGTATTAATTTTGTATCCTGAAACTTTACCAAATTCAATAATTAGCTCTAGTAGTTTTCTGGTGGCCTCTTTAGGGGTTTCTAGTATCATGTCATCTTCAAACAGTGACAGTTTTACTTCTTCTTTTCCAAATTGGGTTCCTTTTATTTCTTTTTCTTCTCTGATTGCCATGGTTAGCACTTCCAAAACTATGTAGAATAATAGTGGTGAGACTGAATATCCTTGTTTGTTTGTGATCTTAGAGAACTGCTTTCAGTTTTTCACCATTAAGAATGATGTTTGCTGTGGGTTTTTCATGTATGGACTTTATTATGTTGTTGTAGGTTCTCTCTATGCCCACATTCTGGATAGTTTTTATCATGAATGGGTATTGGATTTTGTCAAGAGCATCCTCTGCATCTGCTGAGATGATCATATAGTTTTATTCTTCAGTTTGTTAGTATGTTGTATCACAGTGATTGATTTGTGTATATTGAAGAATCCTTACATCCTTGGGATAAATCTCACTTGGTAATGATGTATGATCCTTTTAATGTGTTGTTGAGCTCTGTTTGCTAGTATTTTATTGAGGATTTTTGTGTTTATGTTCATCAGTGATATTGGTCTATAATTTTCTTTTTTTGTCATATCTTTGTCTGGTTCTGGTATCAGGGTGATGGTGGACTCATAGAATGAGCTTGGGAGTGTTCTTCTCTCTGCAGGTTTTTTGAAGACTTGAGAAGGATGAGTGTTAGCTGTTCTATAAATGTTTGATAGAATTCACCCGTGAAGCCATCTGTTCCTGAGCTTTTGAGTTTTGGAAGATTTTTAATCATGGTTTTCATTTCATTACTTGTGATTTCTCTGTTCATATTTTCTATTTCTTTCTGGTTCAGTCTTGGAAGTTTGAACCCTTCTAAGAATTTGTCCGTTTCTTCCAGGTTGCCCATTTTATTGGCATATAGTTGCTTGTAGCAGTCTCTTATGATCCTTTGTATTTCTGTGGTATCAGTTGTAATTTCTTCTTTTTCATTTCTTATTGTATTCATTTGAGTTCTCTCCATTTTTTGTCTTGTTGAGTCTGGCTAGAGGTTTATTTATTTTGTTCATCTACTCAGAGAAGCAGCTTTTAGTTTCATTGATTTTTGCTATTGTTTCCTTCATCTCTATACCATTTATTTCTTCTCTGATTTTTATGATTTCTTTCCTTCTACTAGCATTGGGGGTTTCCCTTTTTTGGTCTTCTTTCCCTATTTGCTTTAAGTTGAAGGTTAGGTTGTTTATTTGAGATTTTACTTGTTTTTTTTGAGGTAGGATTTTATTGTTATAAAGTTCCCTCTTAGAATTTCTGTTGCTGCATCCCATAGGTTTTGGGTCATTGTGTTTTCATTGTCATTTGTTTTTAAGTATTTTTTGATTTGCTCTTTGATTTCTTCAGTGATTTCTTGGTTATTTAGTAACATATTGTTTAGCCCCTATGTGTTTGTGTTTCTTACAGTTTTTTTTCCCTGTAATTGATGTCTAATCTCATAGAGTTGTGGTTGGAAAAAATCCTTGATACAATTTCAATTTTCTTAAATTTACTGAGGCTTGATTTGTGACCTAAGATGTGACCTATCCTGGAGAATGTTCCATGTATATTTGAGAAGAAAGTGTATTCTGCTGCTTTTGGATGGAATGTCCTATAAATATTAATTAAGTCTATCTGGTCTAATGTATCATTTAAAGCTTGTGTTTCCTTATTAATTTTCTGTCTGGATGATCTCTCCATTGGTGTAAGTAGGGTGTTAATGTCCCCCACTATTATTGTGTTACTGTCAATTTCCCATTTTATGGTTGTTAGTATTTGCTTTATGTATTGAGGTGCTCCTATGCTGGGTGCATAAATATTTACAGTTCTTATATCTTCTTGAATTGATCCCCTGATCATTATGTGGTGTCCTTCCTTGTCTCTTGTAGCAGACTTTATTTTAAAGTCTATTTTGTCTGATATGAGTGTTGCTCTTCCAGCTTTCTTTTGATTTCCATTTGCATGGAATATCTCTTTCTACCCCCTCACTTTCAGTCTGTATGTGTCCCTAGGTCTGAAATGGGTCTCTTGTAGACAGCATATATATGGGTCTTGTTTTTGTATCCATTTAGCCAGTCTGTGTCTTTTGGTCAGAACATTTAATCCACTTACATTTAAGGTAATTATTGATATGTATGTTCCTGTTACCATTTTCTTAATTATTTCGGGGTTTTTTGGTAGATGTTTTTCTTCTCTTGTATTTCCCACCTAGGTAAGTTCCTTTAGCATTTGTTGTAATGCTGGTTTGGTGGTGCCAAATTCTCTTAGCTTTCACTTGTCTGTAAAGCTTTTGATTTCTCTGTCAAATAGGAATTATATACTTACTGTGTACAGTAATCTTGGTTGTAGTTTTTTCCTTTTCATCACTTTAAATATATCCTGCCACTCCCTTCTGGCCTGCAGAGCTTCTGCTGAAAAAATCAGCTGATAACCTTATGGGGCTTCCCTTGTGTGTTATTTGTTGCTTTTCCCCTGCTGCTTTTAATATTTTTTCTTTGTATTTAATTTTTATTAGTTTGATTAATATGTGTCTCTGAATGTTTCTCCTTGAGTTTATCTTGTATGTGACTCTCTGTGCTTTCTAGACTTGAGTGGCTATTTCCTTTCCCATGTTAGGGAACTTTCTGTATATATTCTCTTCAAATATTTTCTCAGACACTTTCCCTTTCTCTTCTTCTTCTGGGACCCCTATAATTTGAATATTCGTGTATTTAATGTGGTCTCAGATGTCTCTGAGACTTTCCTCATTTCTTTTCACTCTTTTTTCTTTATTCTGCTCCTTGGCAGTTATTTACACCATTCTACCTTCCAGCTAACTTATTCTTTCTTCTGCTTCAGTTATTCTGCTATTGATTCCTTCCAGTGCATTTTTTATTTCAGTTATTGGATCGTTCATCACTGTTTGTTTGTTCTTTAGTTCTTCTAAGTCCTTGTTAAACTCTTCTTGTGTTTACTCAATCCGTGCCTGCATTTTATTGGCTTCACCAAACAGTTTGTTCAGGTTTTCCCATATCATCTTATGGAAAAACCCAAATGAACTTTTCAGCAAACCAATATTTCTGAGATTTTGGATCATTTGTACTATCATTACTCTGAATTCTTTTTCATGTAGATTGCCTATTTCCTATTCACTTATTTGGTTTTGTAGGTTTTTACCTTGCTCCTTTGTCTGTAACATATTTCTCTGTCATCTCACTTTTGTTGATGGTTGGAGCTGTGTTCTTGTCTTGTTGGTTGTTTGGTCTGAGACATCCAGCACTCAAGCTTTCAGGCAGTTGTTGGAGCTGGGTCTTGGTGTCGAGATGAGGACCTTTGAAAGAGCTCACACCGATTAATATTCCCTGGGGCCTGAAGTTCCATGGTAGCTCAGTGGCTTGGACTTGGTGCTGCCACCACAGGAGCTCAGGCCTGACCCCTGTCCTGGGAACCAAGACCCCACAAGCTGTGCAGTGCAGCAAAAAACAAACAAACAAACAAACAAACAAAACCAGACAAACAAAACCCAAGACAAATAAAAACAAAACTGAACAAATACAAACACACAAACAACAACAAAAAAAGAAAACAGACAGAGGAATAAAACCCAAACAAATAATGAAAACAAATCCAGGTATACAAAATAAAACAACAACAACAGTGACAAAACAAAAAAGGGAAGCAAAAAACAAGAGAACATACAAAGAAGAGAGCCCAAAAACCAAAATTAATAATAAAAAACACCCGAACTTAAACAGAAGACAAAAATGAAACAAAATGAAAAATACTAAAAGAAAAACATGAATTCCTAGAGTCTTCCCCTTTCTCTGACATAGAAGTTAACATCACATGTGGTGGCACCCACTCCATCATCCTGAGTTCCTTAGATGTGGGACGTTCAGATCCAGGGTATATCATTGTTATATATTTGTGTATATATATACACAAATATATTGTGTATCATTGTTAAATGTGTTTCTGAGGGAACAAGAGCCTGGGATTTCCATTCTGCCATCTTGATGTCATTCTCAATTTTATGTTATGTCACATCATTTGTGGTACTTTGTTACAGCATCAATAGAAAATTAATACATGGAAGATTTAATATAGTTGATATGAAGACATACAAGTATGTATGATTAGAAAGACAATCAGAATAAGTACAATAAATATGAAAATAAATCACTAAAACAAGCAGATAATCTAAAAACAGACCATATATAATCATCTGACTGAGGAAAGTGAAAAATGAAAAAAGTGAGAAAAGTCCTACTGCACTGCAGTGGGGAAAATACCAATCTTTTCAATAAATTATGTAGGATAAATTAAATATCCATATGGAAAAATGTTTCGACCCCTACTTTTCACCATACACAAAAATCAATTCTCTATCTGTTATATATATATATATATATATATATATATATATATATATATATGGTAAAATAGTTAAGATTGTGGAAGGAAACATTGAAAAGCTACTTTGTGATCTGGGAGTAGGCAAATATTTCTTAATCAGATGTGAAATTGCTAAATATAATTTAAAATAGATAAGGAGACTATATTAAAATAGAAACCTCTGCTCATTAAGGAAAATCATTAAGGTAATGAAAAGGCAACTTACCAAGTAGCAGAAGACATTTTCAACACATATATCTAACAAAGGACGAATAATTGATTAAAGCCTCTATGAATCCATAAGAAAAAGGCATTCAACACAATTTCTAAAATAGGCAAAATATTTGAATATATATTTCACAAAAGATGATATGTATAAGTCTACTAAATATACAAAAAGTTCTTCCACTGTAGCAGTTTTCAGGGAAATACAAATTAAAACCAGAATGTGATATACTTTCATGAGAATAGTTAAAAGTAAAGATGAAAAATACCAAGTATAAATGAGGAATTAGAAACTTGTACAGTACTAGTGGGCTAGTGGGATATGAAATGTTATAATTACTTCAGAAGCCTCTTTGTCAGTATCTATTAAAACTGAAAGTATATCTATCCTGTGACTCAACAATTCCACTCCATTGTATATGTCCCACAAAATTGCATTCATATGTTCTCCCAAAGACATATATTGAAATCTTCATGCCTGCATTATTCCCAGAAAATATTCTTTAATCCTGAAGATGGCATGTCTTAGATAAAACCTGCTCCTTACTGTGAGACTCAACATTAATAAAAAGTGAAGACCAGCAGCCAAACATGATGGATATAATATGAGAAGCACATTGTTGTCATAAGTTGTTTCTATTTGGAGTTTTGTTTGTTACCACAGCCTAATCTGATAAATATATTACCAGTAATAATAGTAGTAGCATTACTCTTGTTATTATTACAATTATTATTGTGCTGTGAGTATTTGTAATCATGGGTTGTCTAAAGGAAGAAAATCAAAAGGAAGTATTAAGTGGTGGTTTCACTAATTGAAGAAGCTCACTTGTTTTCTAGGATGATCAACAATCAGAAAACTTCTACTAAAGGAAACTGTTGATGCTTAATATTTAGGAGACAGTTAAATCTAAGCTTTGGTTATAATCTCTTGTTAAATATAAAGTACAAATCAAATCCCAGTGTAATCTTATATATTTGTGATTGTACACATCTAGAGAACTTATTTTCTCTTAAAAATGTGTTTTTCTTTTATAGAAATACATATTCAAATTTTCAGATATCATTAAAATAACTTTTATGTATGAATAGAATGAGAAGGGGTTAATACTGCTTAGTGATATCTCTTTCTTTCAGGAGTCTTTAGTAATTGGGGTATATAAAGAGGTTTTTAATTATCAATATATATTTAATTATTAATATTGATCATTGCTGAATAATTTAAGTAAGTCTTACAAATTCTGTAGAACTGTCAGGATAAGCTTCAGGCAGCTCTAAGAAAAGAGATATTACAAATTAGCTCGTGATGAGAGTTTGACATTAAATTTCATGAAATTAGAAAAAAATTAAAATCACAGATTAAGAAATTTTAAAAAGCAGAAAATCGTTCATCTGAGCATAACATAGTAGAATGCAAAATCAGTAGTAAAAGTATAAACAAGTCAACCACTTTAATTTTTAAAAAATGTTTTCAAACAATTTCTGATTTAACAGAAAAATCAAAGTTGCAAATATAGAATAGCTGGACAACAAATTTACACGAAGCTCACTTATCTTAAGAGTTTTCTAATATGTATTGCTCAGAGAGGCAAAGGCATAAATTGTTAGCATAAAACTTGCCATATTATGCATTCCAGTTTCTTTTCAATTTCACCTGGGTTCATATTTTTATTCGTGGGTTTCTGCCTAACCTTTTCACATTTGGAACTGTTTAAGAAGGCAGAATGTTAATGCAATAAGCTTGTTAAATAGTACAGGGTTATTTTCGTATAGGCTTTTGCTGGATTGCTGTTCATAACATCCTCCTCAGAATTTTGTAAGTTGAAAGAAACAATGAATTTCATTTTTTGAGGAATTGGATGATGCTATTTTAACAAAATATGTGCTATATAGTTTTGATAGTAGTTATCTCATATACATACACATTGAATATGTATGTAATAAAATGTATGATATTTTCTTAAATTATCTTAAGTCTGCAATTCCTTTTCCTTTTTATTGGTAAGATCTATCCATTTCACAGCCAACATTATGGGGAAATAACAAGTAAAAGAGTGAGAGAGACACTACACAGAATTAATGTTTATTTTATTTTTTCTATCCCTTGCAAATATTGGAGTTTGCTGTTAAGACCAAGGAGGGTGCCAGGAATCTCTGAGACAAGGGTGTGTCCTAACCTTGGAAATGAGCTGTAAGCTGCAACTTGAACTTAGTACCTATCTCTGTCAATTACCTCTGCTCTTCTCCTTTCTTCCTTTCTCCATCCCTCCCTCCCTCTCTCTCTCCTTCATTTCTTTCTTCCTTTCTTTCTGCCTTTTTTCTCTCTATATTTCTTTCTCTTTCTCTTTCTTTCTCTCTTTCTTTCTTTTTTCTTTCTTCCTTCCTTCCTTCCTTCCTTTCTTTCTTTCTTTCTTTCTTTCTTTCTTTCTTTCTTTCTTTCTTTCTTTCTTTCTTTCTTTCTTCCTGACCTTATTATTTTTTTTTTGACAGTAGTTTTAGGTTCACAACAAAATTAAGAGAAAGGTAGAGAGATTTCCCATATACTCCCACCCCACACATACATAGACTCTCTCATTATCAACATCACTCATCAGAATGTTACATTTATTACCAGGAAGACCCTACATTGATGCATCATAAAAACCCAGAGCCTATAGTTTACATTAGGTTTCACTCTTGGTGTTATATTTTTGTGGGGTTTAAACAAATGTATAATGATATGTATCAATCACTATAATACCATCTATCATATCAGAGTGTTTTCACTGCCCTAAAAATCCTCTGTCTCTGTCTATTCATCCTTTCCCATCTCCTCCCTGGAAACTACTGATCTTTTTATTGACTTTTGTCTTTTCCAGAATTTCATATGGTTGGAATCATACAGTATGCAGCCTTTTCAGATTGGCTTTTTTCCATTTAGTAGTATGCACTTATTTTCTTCCATGTCTTTTCGTGGCTTGATAGCTCAGGTTTTTGAGCACTGAATAATATTTCATTGTCTGGAGGTATCAGAGTTTATTTTCCATTCGCCTACTAAAGGACATCTTGGTAACTTCTAAGTTTTGGAAATTATAAATAAAGCTGCTATAAACATCTCTGTGCAGTTTTTTGTGTGGACATAAATTTTCAGCTTCTTTGGGTAAATACCAAGGAGTGTGATTGCTGGATCTATGGTAAGAATGTGTCCAGTTTTATAAGAAATTATTTTCCAAAATATCTGTACCATTTTTCATTCCCATCGGCAATAAATGAGAATTTCTCTTCCTTTACATCTTCACCAGCATTTGGTGTTGTCAGTGATCTGGATTTTGGCCATTCTAATAGGTGTGCAATGATGCCTCATTATTTTAATTGGCATTACATGTGGAACATCTTATTTGTTATTTTTGTATCACCTGGTGAGGTGTCTGTGAAGTTCCTTGGCCCATTTTTAAATTGAGTTGTTTATTTTCTTTTTGTTTTAAGAGTTCTTTGTATACCTTGAACAACAGCTCTTTATCAGGTATGTCTTTGGCAAATATTTTCTCCCAGTCTGTGGCTTGTCTTCTCATTCTTTTGACATTGTTTCTCACAAAGCAGATTTTTTTTTAATTTTAATGAAGTCCAACTTACAGATTATTTTCTTCATAGATTGCATCTTTGATGTTTTATCTAAAAAGGCATCAACATACTCATGATCATCTAGGATTTCTTCTGCTCTCTCCTAGGAGTTTTAAAGTTTTGCATTTCACATTTAGTTCTATGATCTATTTTGATTTAATTTTTGTTAAGGACTTAAAGTCAGTGTCTAGATTCATTTATTTTGTGTGCGTATATTCAGTTGTTCCACACGATTTGTTGAAAAGCCCACATTTCTTCCATTGTTTTATCTTTGCTTCTTTGTCAAAGGTCTGTTGACATTGTGAGAGTTTATTTATGGTCTCTCTATTCTGTTCTATTGATCTATTTGTCTATACCTTTGCTAATACCTTTGTCTTGTTTACTCTAGCTCAATAGTAAGTCTTGAAGTCAGGTAGCATCCAGTTTATCAACTTTGTTCTTTTCCTTCAATAGTATGTTGGCTATTTTGGGTCCATTGCCTTTCTATACAAACTTTAGAATCAGTTTGTTGATATCTGCAAAATAACCTGCTGGGATTTTCATATTTTTAACTAAATACAAATTTCATTATGTTGTCCCTGAAAATGCTTCTTCAAACTCCTCTCAGATTTGGGCTAATGGGAGGGACAATGCCTTAACTGAAAACTGCTGTTGGTCCACATTTGGTTCTTCTGTTTTCTAAAACAAAAGTTAGGGAGAACTTGAGCATATACTCCCTTGTTATCACCAGTAGTAAGAAGCTTGTATCAAAATGAGAAGAGTAGCAACATGTGGGATTTCTTTAAATTAATTATTTTATAAGAAGAAATAAAACTATCATGTATATATATTTGTCACCTGCATTAATAGATATTAAATTGTTTTAATTATTTTATTCATTAGGTTTAAAAAATTAAAGTTACATATTAATCAAGTAAAATATAAATAATTAAATCTAATTAAGAGCAATTTCAAGGTTTAGTAAGTCTGGCTTTTTAAAAAGTTTAATAGAGTACTGAAAAAAATGGTACTGATTAACCTAGTGGCAGGGAAGGAATAAAGACATAGACATAGAGAATGGACTTGAGGACACAGTGGGGGAGGGGGTGTGAAGTGAGAGTAGCATCAGCATATATACACTACCAAATGTAAAATAGTTAGCTGGTGGGAAGCAGCAGCATAGCACAGGGAGATCAGCTCGGTGCTTTGCAATGACCTAGAGGGGTGGGGTAGGGAGGGTGGGAGGGAGGCTTAAGAGGAAGTGGATATGGGGATGTATGTATGCATATGGCTGATTCACTTTGTTGTGCGACAGAGGCTAGAGCAGTATTGTGAAGCAGTTATACTCTAATAAAGATATATTAAAAAAAACTAGAGTACTGGAGCAATCTCACAAATTCTTATGGAACAAATGGTGGCATTTGGGAGATTAATAACCATTGTCTACTTTTTAACTAATGCCATGTAAAAATGACACCTAGAAAGCATTTTCTGAGTTCCACAGAGAAGCATATGCTAAATGTTGGACAGTACCTATCTGCCCATCTGTCTCTGCCAAATGGCATCTTTAGAGACCTTGGCTTGCTCCAGAAAGCCCACTGTTCAGCTGCTGAATGTTCAACTGATGATGTTTGTAAAGTTGTTGACCTAAAATCCATTTATTAGAACAAATCCCTGAAGAATTATGAGGTTTTTGTATATTTAGTTGTATTTTTTCTTAACTGTAGGAAATAATAGAGACTGATGTAACATACACCTAGATATTTACCATCCAGAATTAACAAATGATATTTTTTGCTTCAGAAGTAGTAGTTTAAAAAAAAAAAAAGACTCTTAGAGAAGTAAAGACATTTCAAATATCCCCTTCCTATTTCTATTTCCCATCTAATCTTCTTTTACAGACAAAACAATTATGAATTCACTGTATTCTTCCTGCTCATGTTTTTGTTTCACTACATATCTATTAATCACAAATAATATATAACCTTACTTAATGAGTTTTTAAACTTGTTCACAAATGGTATCATACTGAATTACCTAAGAGAGATCCATGAACACATCTCTTGTTTAATGGAGTGAATCTTTGCAACATACATTGAAGACCCACAGTGTTCTTCAGAATTTTATAACAGCAGAAACAATGCCAGGTTGAACTAACAGGACCAAAGAAGACATAAGATAAATAAAAGGTATTGGATTCCCAAAACTTTAGTGTCAAGAAATAAGCTAATGAAACTACTTAGCTGCAAAACCTGCTACTTTTTTTATTAACAAAAAGAAAAAGATAATTAGAGACCAGAGCCTTGAGCCAGAGGGCAAAGATGCAAGCTGTAGAGAATTATCCCTAAGTCTTGAAATCTAATGGAATTTCTGTGTCTGAATTGCAAAATAGCTTGAGAATCATGTCTCATTTTCCCTTCCATTTTGTCCTATTTTGAGTTGATACATTAACCCTTATTCTGTGCCTGTCCTACCATTGCATTTTGGCAGCATATAACATGTTTCTTTAGTCTCACAGGTCCACAGATGGAGAGGAATTGTGTACTGGGATGGATTATACCAAGACTCACCAATACCAAATTTGGATGATTTAGATGATGAGCTTTTGGTCTTTTAAGGTGATGAAATGTCATTGAGATTATTGGACTTTTTGTTGATGCTGTAATGGGTTGGGGACCTTGGGATGGGGATAATTATATGTGGGATGGATGAGAACCTTTGAGGGCCAGAGGTTGGACTCTATGATAAGTAGTATAACGGCCCCATGGATGTCTGTGCCTTATTTATCAGAACCTGTGAGAATGTTACCATAAATAGCAAAAAGGATTTTGTAGTTCTGATTAAGATTAAGGACTTTGAGATGGTGAAATTGTCCTGGATTATTTAGGTAGGCATGATATAATTGCACAAGTTAATTGGAAAACAATTCCTGGCTGTAGTCAGAGAGATGCAATGACAGAAGCAAAGGAGTGAATCAAAATGGTAGTGTGAGAAGGATTCCACATCCTGTCACTGGTTCTGAGACGTGAGGGTTATGTGCAAAGACAAGAGCGTGGACCATAGGAGTTAATGGCAACCCCCAGGCTGATAGGCAGCAAGAAAATAGACACCTCAGTCCTATAAACACATGAAACTGAATTTTGCCAATACCTAAATGTTCAAGAAAAAGATTATCCCCTAGAGCCTACCGGAAGACAGAAAGCCCTAATACCATGTTGATCTTAGTCTGATGAGACACATGTCAGATCCCTGATGTAGAGAACTAAAACATAATAAATTTATCTTGTTTAAGCCACTAAGTTTGTGATAATTTTTTATGGCATAATAAAAAACCAAACTAAGTCAGTATTATATTTTTTTAATCTATCTAGGTCTACATTCCCAAATAAAGTCTATTCATTTTAATTGATGTGTTATATTTTAACATACAAATAAATCATACTTTATCCATTTCTGTCCTGATGGATATTTATACTGTTTCCAGTTTTTCTCTGTAACAAACAATGTAGGAATAAACAAAGCATTCTTCTTTATATCTGCTAGTAGTCAGTGTAAAAGTTTCTGGACTACATCTAGTGAAATAAATGTATTGGAACATTAATTATGCACATTTTAAACTTTATTTGATATTTCCAATGCATTCTAGAGTTTTTATACCAATTTGAACTCATGGTGATTATTGACGTGTTTGATCTCTCCCCTATTCTTTTCCTACTTTTTGCTGAGTTGATCCAATTTTCATTTCCCCCACTTCATTCTAGCCACCTTTTGAATTTTTACATTTGATTTCCAGTGATTTTAACGTGCATGCGGATTTAATAAAATCTCTTTATTTTTACCCTATATTCTTATAGGATAATACAAGGACATTACATCACTGTAAATTTGCTTTCCCATGTTATTTTCCCTGTAATGTGATTTTAGCTTCATTTTGATTCTAAGCACCCCATTGGTCACTATTATGAATTTTTTAGTTAATTCTCATTAATTGTGCCAGCATTTTATAATTTATTTGTTAATCACTAATTGTTGCATAAACTTATTTTCTTTTGCATTCAACTACCTTTTTCCTAAAGTACGTCCTTTAGTAATTCTCTAAGGCATGCGCTGCAAATAGTTCATTTGAAGTTGACATCTCTTTTTTTTTTTTTTTTTTTTTTTTTTGCGGTGTGTGTGCCTCTCATTGTTGTGGCCTCTCCCGTTGCAGAGCACAGGCTCTGGATGCGCAGGCTCAGCGGCCATGGCTCACAGGCCCAGCCGCTCCACGGCATGTGGGATCCTCCCGGACCGGGGCATGAACCCGTGTCCCCTGCATCGGCAGGCAGACTCTCAACCTTTGCCACCAGGGAAGCCCTTGACATCTCTTTTACCTCAGAACCTTAAAGGTATTATCCACTATCTTCTGGCTTTTATTTTTCCTAATGAGAAGTCTGCCATAATTCTAATTATTGTTTTCCTATATAAAATCTTTACTATATTTTGTTACATTTTTAAAGTTTGTGAAGTCTTGCAAGTTTGCCATTATGAATTAATGGAATGTTTTTGACCTTTTTAATTCTGATCAGGACTTGAATGGCTTCTTCATTCTAAGAATTAATTTATTTCTTTACCTCTGAAAAGAAAATGGCTCTCTATCATCATCACTTGAAACTCTGCTTTTTTACCATTGTTTGCACTTTCTCCTTATGAAATGCCTATTAACATTGCAGGACCTTCCCGTTATATATAACATGTTCAACTTACTTTTCATATTTTACATCTCTTTATTTTTTCTCATTGCATTCTAGGTGATTTCCTCAGATCTATATTTAAATTCTTCAGTGCTCTTCTCAGCTGCTCTATTATACTCAACACTGCCATTGTATTCATTATTGTTTTTATAATGTATTTCTATTATTCTAAATTTACTTCTATTATTTATTTCTAGAGTTTCTTTTTTTATTAAATTGCCCTATTCCTTTTTTATACTGATCTTATATTGAGCAAGTGGCTTCTGTTACCTATTATGAGGAGGAGAAATCTGAACACTTCTGCTGATTGATCTTGGTATCAGTCACCAAGAAAACACAACAGAGTCTGGATGGAATGACACTTTATTCACATCGCGAAGAGATGGAACAAGGCTGGCTTCAGTGATGTGTGTCAGAAGGTCCTTCCAGCAGGTCCCATGGCCAGTAGGTGCCTCCTGGCAGCTGATTCAGGGCAGTGGCCTGCATGTGTCTCACTTGTGCAGCATCAGAAGGACCTACCTCCACTCCACAGGGAACCAATATGGTAGTGAGGTTGGCCAGGTGCCATACAACACACATGCTTAAGCAAGGTAAAGGAGTACATGTTGAGTCTGAAATAGGATATTCCTACACAAGGTGACAAGCCCAGTACAGGCTGTAAGGACATTATTTCTTGGAAGGAAATGTTCCACTCTTATGGGGTCAAGATGTGGTTGAAAAACTATGCACTTGATACTACTTTTCTCAAATTCTTATATTGTCTATTCCTTCTTTTTCCTCTTTGATAATTTTAAATGCACTTCTCTGAATGTAGCTCAATCAAGACTAGTTTATTTCCTCTTGTGTTTTATAAAATGTCAGTGTTAAGTTCACTTGCCATGGCATTTGTTTTCCATAGATTCCTGTGTTGTGGACTTGTCTCTGTGAGGTATGTTTGTAGGTGACTCTGCCTAGGACCCTGTTTTTTTCACTGGTTTCAAACTAGATTTTAATTTCTTAACTTTAGATTTCTGAATCATGCTTGCAAGGTAATGTATGTCCCGCACATATGAGTAATAATGGGCTGAATTTCTATGATTTTTATGACCGGGTCCTAGGTGGATGGAAAATTTCCTCACTGCTTCCAAAGTCTTGTTTAGAGCTTGTAACCTGAAACCATTCTAGAAGTGAATGTTAAAGCCTGAGACACACATTAAGGTTTATATCTGATTCATATATTACTGATTCTTTCAGATGCATTCCCTGTTTGTTCTTCTAAGTTTGTATTTCCCTTTTATTTCTGGAACTTTGTATTTCCCTTTCTTTAAGTTTAATTATGCATTTAACCCATTATTTCTATGCACTGGGCTTGAAGTCAAGCCTTTCTGAGTCAGATTGGCCCAGTATATTCTTTACCTTAAAGAAGTATCTTTAATATATATCAGTGGTGAAATATAGTACGCCACCAATTGTGATATGGTTTTCCATATTTTCTTGCTTTTTTCTTGTAGACAATGATAAAACAGAAGAGACTATCTGTTTTATAAAATAGGTTGTTATTTGTTCACCCCTTTCAAATTGTTTATTTAGAAGAGAAGCTGATTCTGGCATCTCATCACCCTGAATTGCTGGTGCTCAACCTAGGCAGTTGTGTCACATGGCAGCAAAACAGAAATGTTGGTACTGCTGCTGTTATTCATTAACTGTGATGTGGTATTTTGGTCTGGAATATAGCCAACTATCCCCACATAGAACATCTCATGTGCATGATCGTGGGGAAAAAATGACTAGTTCCAGGAACAAATATGAAATGACTATAAGATTTATGGAAGTAAAGGAGAGTGGAACAAATAATACTTTTAGATAGCCATGTAAATCATGTTTACTAGGCTATCACAGGGTTAAAATAAATAGAAAATAGTTTTTCTCTGATTTTGCCTCCTGTGTATATTGCAGGACTTCCGACCATTTCTCCCCAGCTATTTTATTAATGGGGTGACTTACAATGTGCCATTGAACTGTTCCCTTTGATGGTCACATGGCCTCTAGATTTTCAGTCTGCTCCATTTTTGGTCTGGCTATGATACTGTCTCCTCATGCTACTGGTGCGAAAATCACTAGTGCCATTAAAGCCCACCGAAGGCACAAAAGTCAGCTGACACAGAATATCCCCTCCTGCTTTCCTGCTACTCCAGATGCAGGCGAGTCCAGCTTCCAACATAGCCTCTAAAATCTATTCTGTGCTCTAACATACTCCAGTAGTATCCTGTTGATAGAAAATAATGGGAAAAAAAAAACTTTTCAAAAGCTTCTATCAACAACAGGAATAATACAACTAATATTATTTATGAACTTCATATATAAGTGCTGGGTATATAAGTGCATTACTTGTATTATCACGTCCAAACAGAGCTGATGAAGGTGCTATTACTATCTGGCTTGCATTTAAAGAAAGATAAACATAAAAATTTTGAAGAGCTTTCCCAAATTCTCTCAGCCAGTAAATAGTAAATTCTAGATTGAAAATCACATCTGCCTGAAAGCAGACCTAAAGCTCTTAAACAGTATACCATTTTAGATACTTTAAAAAACATTTTTTGAAAACTTATTTGTGCCTGCCACTGTGCTAATGTTTTATGTACTGTATTGCATTTTTTTCCTTGGTAGCAAACCAAAAAAATCAAGTCTATTTTTGTTATAATCCTAATTTAGAAATTCAACTAAACTTCAGAGACATTAAGTAAATTACTCTTGATAACATACAGTTAGTAGCAAGAGTGATTTAAATCAAAGTCTGTCAGGTGCTTGTAGTCAACCATAACTTTGTTATATATTCTCCAAAATATACTGTTGAATTCCCAATGATTTTCTGAATTTAAAATAAATTATTCACTTTATCATTTGTGTATTATTTCAGACTCTCTTTCCAAGATGAAAGTGGGAAGAAAACATTGGTGTTACATTTAGAACCTATCTTCCTTATCTATACTTATCTTAAATTCTTGAACTAAAATTTGTATCTTTGATAAATTTTCCAAAGAATAAATTATTTCTGTCAGAAATTAATGTAAAATGGATCCCCACTGTGCTGAGCATCAAAATCCAGGGATGACCACAGTTTGGGTTCAGTCTTGGAACCCTAGGGAAAGACAACATAAAGTTCTTTTTTTGAGCATAATGCTTGATCATAAAAAGAGAAGTTGAATGTGTACATTAAGAGATTTCTTAACTTCATAGTAAAAACATTGAAGGTATTTCATATACTTTCTTTTCCTTTTGAAGCAATAGAACTTTTCTTAATGTCCATTATATTTGTGACTTTATATTACAGCTCAGACTATCATATCATCTGTCTGTGTTCAGTTCCATTGGCTTAAACTCTAAGAAAGAAATTGGGAGAAGCTAATTTTCTTCTATGACTTGATATAAGCATATAAAAATAGAAACTGATTAATTACCTGAAGAAATGTTGATTTGAAATGGATTTTATTATTAGTGCTGTTTTTCACCTGTATCAATACATATGTTGTCCAAAAAATGCAAAAGGAAGTTTACTAAGTCAAAGAACCCCCAGTAACATTGATACTAAGTCCAAAGTATTATTTCTCAAATGTAATTAAAACCAAGTGACAGTTCAAGATTTTTTTTTATTTTTCTGTACTACTCTACAATAAAGCACCAAAAAATATCCCTGGAGGAAGTTATAAATGTTTCCAACAAACAAAACGAAGAGAAACATTAGTCAGTTTCAAGCCTCATTTACTCAATAATGGGGAGTAACAATGTCATAAATCACTGACTATCTTTTAAGTCATATGATCTTTCATGCCATGGGCCTTTCAATAATCTTTCTCCTTAACTAAAATTGAAATTTTTGAAAAATAAGTATTTTTAAGAGCCCAAGAACATGTAATAAGAACAATACATTAGATTAGTGAAGAGTTCTAATAAACAATCCAAGGCAGTTCGTGGCTGCAGGTCATAAATGTCACTTATTAATGATACTTGATAAAACCATCTTTATAAAGAAACATCTGAGAGAAATACATATTTAATAACCCATGTGTGCTGCAGTACCTTAAAAGATAATTTCAGTATTTCCAAAATGAAATACACCTTCATTTTGACTAAACAACGTACCACTATTGCTTAGCTAATTAACTACATATGCTTCACATTGTATCTTAAGGATCTGTTCTAATATTCTGGATGGAAACAAGGCATTTTAATGGAGGTGTAAGATTATGAACAGTGGTTTATCCTTCAAACTTAAACCATGTAATGAGAGAACATATTCTTTTTTTTTAAAGAATGACATTCATTTTATTTATTTATTTATTTATTTATTTATTGGCTGCATTGGGTCCTCGTTGCTGCGCGTGGGCTTTCTTTTTAGTTGTGGTGAGCGGGGACTACTCTTCATTGCTGTGCATGGGCCTCTCATTGTGGTGGCCTCTCTCGTCTTGGAGCACTGGCTCTAGGTGAGCGGGCTCTAGAGCACAGGCTCAGCAGTTGTGGCACACGGGCCCAGCTGCTCTGTAGCATGTGGAATCCTCCCGGCCAGGGCTCGAACCCGTGTCCCCTGCATTGGCAGGCAGATTCCTAACCACTGCACCACCAGGGAAGCCCCAAGAGAACATATTTTGAATAGTACAACCCTACTTAAATTCCAGATTTGAAATAGTAAATCATATGCAATTTATTTAAAGCTTAGATTCATTCCTCACTTTAAAATGTTACTTCCTTTTATTAATGGGAAGCACTATTTAAAAGCCAAAGACATTTCTAACAGAAAGTGGCATGTCTGGAAAAATCATAACTAATGCTAAGCACTTTACATGTTAAGTCTACCAGAAATGCAAAATAATTACATACAAGTACTGTTTAATGAACATTATACATTTGAACAGTCTACTGATACTTTTGAAAACTTTGAAAATGCTATATCATATATGCTATATCAATGCTATATATATACAATGCATATTGTATGCCTCAGTATTGATTATGAGTTAAAAAACTGCTTGCAGTCATTCATTGAGTTATTGAAAATACATCAACACATTCACATATTTTTCAGTTTAAATATAAACATAATATGTATATCTCTTTCATATATAATTCTTGGTTACAATATTTTTCCTTCACTGTAATAGTAGAGACTCTCATTTTCTTACTAGTTTCGTTACTCATAATATATCCCCCAGTGTGGGGTTTACAAATGTAGAAAAGTATGAAATTTGGCTCCTTTGAAGATGTCACAGAAGTAATATCTTTCATAGGAAAAGGAAGCTTTAGACTTTCTGAATGTCTTTGGCAGAGTCTATAGCAATGGGTTTTATACTTTGCTACCATTGAATTCAGAGAACAAATGACTGCTTTTGTAGGAAATGTTCACCTGTCCTTTTCTTCTGTCTTCTGAGGATGGAGTGAAAAAAATAAATGCTATAGAAACTAACCTCTCTGGTCTTTGTTGAATGTAGTTACAGTTTTTTTTTTCCTTCTGTATAACCAGTTTGCTCAATGCAATATCTAAAAATATAGATTGCTTAAAAATTGTTTCAATCCTTATTTTTTGAAATTATCATAAAGCTTTAAAATTTCCTTTTTAAAGATAGGTTACATAAAACTCACTCTCTAATACAGCAAGCCATTTACAATTATCCTGATGCAATAGAAAATATAAAATGGTGGGTAAATTATTATTTTACAAAAGCAAATATTTTTATATTAACATCAAATTTTTCTTATTAGACTTGTAAAACATAACATTACTAGCAGAATAAGTGTTTAACAACAATTAACATCAAGGGCCTAATTAGAGTTTTAATTAAAAAACTAAAATGTGTATTCACACTTGTAGTATATTTACTCTAATAGTGAGTGTCACAGAAAATAAATTGAATAGGATTTAAAAAAAATTAATGAAAATAAATTGCTTTTGTTATATGACTACTCATGTAGTTGATAAATTAGAAAATAAGGGTTGAATATGTCATTTTTACCCATTTATCATCATTACCACCATCAACTTCATCATCATCAACCAAAGCAAAACAATTCCCTCTGGAGAATTTTAGTTATTGTGTATAAGAGAAATGTTCAAGTGCCTTTGTAAGTAGATAATTTGGAGTTTAAATTCCTACTCTGTCTCTTGGACTATGTGAATGAGTTGGGCAATCTACCTAGTTTATCTTTTTACTTTGGGTGAGATGTTTAAAACACTGCCTACTATATAATGAGCAATTAATAAATACTATCATTATTACTTTGACTATTATAATTAATAATATATTTTGTTCCAAAAATAACTCTATAAGACAGGTACTATAACAGTCCTCTTTTTATAAAGAAACTGGTTAAAAAATTATCTTAGGTGATATATCTAGAAAGAAATAAGACAGGAATATAAATACAGGCAGTCAGTCAACTCCAGAGCCCAAGCTACCTAAAGGTACTACCTAAATGTAAAACTAATACAACTTTATCTCTCTTAGTGGACAGTAAGCTCACTCCAAACAGGATTGATATATGAAAAATGGAATATTGCCAACAAATATGTGTTGGATAAACAGCTTATCATAAAGCATATTGTGTGTTCAAATGCAATGCAAACATGAAAGGATATCTGATTAAAATGAAGAAGTAAATTTGGTTGAAACAAAATGAAGTCAATTAATTAAGCAAATTTATAAAGTAAATCTGATTAAAATATATTTTGAGAAGAAAAATGCTCCTGATTCCAATCTTAGTTTTTCTTTCTTTTTATATCTAAAAGGTATAGAAGAAACAATATAAGATATGACAAGAAGGTCTTGTTTATGTCTAAGAGAATTTAGCTATAAACAAATCTAACCACCAATGAAAAGCAGAAGCCACTGGAGGGAAATCAATCTCCTATCATCATCTGCAGAAATAGCAATGAACATTTCTATCAGATGATGAATAATAAATATTTTAACCTGAGTTGTAGAGGAAACTAAATAAAGAGATAACAATCAGGAACATTCACTCTCAGAAAGAATTGCAGTCTAGTCCTGTAAAAGATTAAAACAAAACAAAATTTAAAAGCAAATCTACTAGCTAACATTAAAGCATAACTGAGATTAAGTTAGTGATAGACAAGAGATAAAATCCTAGATTGTCCATGGTAAATTCTGGAGAGGAACTTGGCCACATGAATTGGGAATATAGCTTTAAGGCACATTAGGCTGTACTTTATTGGTCCATTCATACATGTCTAAGGTACATTCTAAGGTAAAAGGCTACAGGCTACTACCTAAAATATTTTTAAATGGAATCATTTCACAGGACTAAAAAGTTAATATAATTAGTCTCATATATTCTGAGCCAAAATAAACCTTAAAAAAAGAAAAATGAAAATAAATTTAAAATTAATTTGTTCTCAGAATTCCCTGGCAGTCCAGTTGTTAGGACTCTGTATTTCCACTTTTGGGGTCAAAGGTTCGATCCCTGGTTGGGGAACTAAGATCCCACAAGCCGCTTGGTGCGGCCAAAAAAAAAAAATTAAGTAGCTCTCCAATTGATTGAAGTAAAATTTTTCTAGTTATACAAATTAATCCCTAAAGAATAAATCCAAATCAGTTAAGAAAGATACTGCATGAGGATTAATAAAGAATATTTGATATTTGGGCTTCCTTGGTGGCGCAGTGGTTGAGAGTCCGCCTGCCGATGCAGGGGACGTGGGTTTGTGCCCCGGTCTGGGAAGATCCCACATGCCGTGGAGCGGCTGGGCCCGTTAGCCATGGCCGTTAAGCCTGTGCATCCAGAGCCTGTGCTCCGCAACGGGAGAGGCCACAACAGTGAGAGGCCCACGTACCACAAAAAAAAAAAAAAAAAAAAAGAATATTTGATATTACTTAGTAAAGAATTTGAATTAGTAAAGAAATCTTGATACTACGCATTTGCTTTAAATGTCAATTTACAGAAAAGTCCCTACTAAGGATCTAATTGCACTCAATTCAAAATACTTTAATTTTAAAGCCACACAGGATATTTAAGTAAAGAAAAGAAAAACAAAGACAATAAAAAAGCACAGCTTGATAGAGAAGGGAAAAAAAAAGTAGTTAGAACACTTGAGTGTGCACATAAAATGAATGGTTCATTATAACACTTCACAAAATTTGATTGATACCATTGGGGAGTATCTGATCCACCTAAATGCATTCCAAAATTATTGGTGAATACGGAGTAAGCAGTGTATCTGTTGGATTGCCCAGTGGATGAAGTACAGGGTAGTTTTGAACCCAATGATATTCTGCCCTGAAGACTTCGATTAAATTATGTGGCTCTCTACCCAATATTCTAGATGTTTCTTCAGCAGTCTCTACGGTAGTCAGAATCAACTTTCTTCTCACAAAACATTGATGCATCTTGCTGACCAGGCTCCATCTGATGATCATTACACATACGTTCAAATAGAATGCAGATACAGATAGATAATTTAGTCAGATCTCAGTATAAAGTTCATTAACAGGATATTAGCAAGATATTCACAGGAAAGAGGGAGAGAGAGAGACTAAGAGAAAGACAAAAAAGGCATAGCCAGAGGGGCTGGCAGCTGTGAAGAGGAGGAGGGAGAGATTACATACATCATAAATGGCTACATGAAGCCACAGTATTGTTTAGAGTCTATCCCCCATGTTTTGTGTGCTAGAATTCATTAACATATAGCTTCAGTCAGTGTATAAAGTGCTGTACCCATAAATACGGTTTTTGTTTTTAGAACATTTTAATTTTAGTGTCTTTTTCTGGGAGAAATAATAGAAATTTCAGCCAAATTCCTTTTAGTCAGTCATCATTTTGAAATGTTCTCAAATACATTCAGGGAAGAATTAGAGAGTTTTAAATGAGCTCTAACCTATTCTCTCCCTCTAATATTACAATATACCTAGGCAAAAATCCTTGCATATCTTATTGCATACTGCATATTGCTCTAGGCCAAGAGATTCTACATCACCTGACTCTTGAAATTCTGTACTTAATACTTCTTTGGGAAGGTTTTTCTTTTTCCCCATAATAAAATATAAATCCCTTTATTTTTCTATTACACAAATTTTCTTCTTTTTCATTATTCAACTATGTGGTTTAATTACAAAGATTCACCTAGTCAACAGTCTCTGTTTGCTTAGTATACTTAATGTTGTAATAATTATTACAATAACAACAATGATGACAGCAATACCTGTATTAGTTTCCTACTGCTGCTATAACAAATTACCACAAAGTTAGTGACTTAAAACAATATACATTTATTATCTTACAGTTCTGATGGTTGGAATTCCTAAAATCAATGTGTCAACAAGGCTTCATTCCTTCTAGAGGCTCTAGGGGAGAATCTGTTTCCTTGCCATACCCAATGTGATGATTTGGAGGTGAGGCCTTTGGGAGGTTATTTTGGAGATAACTGGTCAGCTCTACCCCCATGAATGGGATTATTGCCCTTAAAGAATAGGTCCCAGGGAGCTCTCTTGGCAGTTCCAGCATGTAAGAATGCAGTGAGAAGACAGCTATCTGTGGACCCAGAAACAAGTCTCACCAGACACTGATTCTGCAGGTACCTTGACCTTGGACTTCCCAGCCTCTACAACCATGATAAATTTCTCTTGTTTATAAACCACCCAGTCAAAGGTATTTTTGTTCGTTAGCCTGATTGGACAAATACACACACTTAACCATATACCCAAATATAACCAGGAAGTTCAAAACCTCTTTGATTCCAATATATTTTAGTTATGTCTGGGATGTTTTGTGATCACTCATTGGAGTTTCAGTGCCATATACACAGATAGCAAGTTAATTCCCTACAAACTCATTGACATGTTCATAATCTGGTTGCAGATGAACACAGAAATATAAACAATGATGAAGAGAGCCTTGTGTAATTAATGTTATAATATCACTCATTCTCCCTGAGTTAAATGTTAGAATACTGTCTCTTCTCTTATGAGGTAAAAATAATGAGGCAGGTTTAAAATGGTTCGAAGGAGAGATAAATCACTGGGAGTCTTACAAAAGAAGTGACATTTGAACTAAACCTTAGATGATTTATTTATTAAAATTAGCAGAGGAAAAGCTGTGGAAATTCTCTAAAAGCAAGAAAAGGGGAGGGATCTATGTTTGAGAAATGGAAAGTAGTCCTTTGTGGATCCAGCATAAGTCATGTAAAGGGTCAAGTTGGAAATACGGGAGAAACAGTATTGGTAACAGATCACAGAGGACTTAAAAACCAGGCAAGTTGGCTTTAGCTTTCTTCCCTAGGTGATGAGGAGCCATTGAGAATTTTGAGCAGGCAAGTGACATGATTAGGTATGGGTTTTGGTGTGATTCAATTGACATATATATGCAGAATGAATGAAGTGTGTTTGAATGATTGCAAAGACATCGAAAAGACTTATTTGATTAGACTGACACATATTACATGTATTAATTGTTCCTTTTGGAACAATTAAGAGATTGTTAATCTTAATTGGAGATCTGGAACACTCAGTCTCCAGATATTCACAAGACTGGTTCCCTAAACGGCTCCCAATTTCTAGTGAATTGTCACCTCCTCAGAGAGGCTGTTCCTGACTCTTTCTTTCTCTGAGACATTCCATCAGTCTTACCTTCTTTATTCTTCTTTTTAGCACTTACCATTGCTTCATTATGCATCTAACTTGCTTAATTTGTTTTTCATACTAGAATCCAAGTTCTAAGAGGACAGTGACTTTGTCTATCTTGTTTACCACAACACCTAAAAAAGTTTCTGACACATAGGAAACAACCCATTTTTATTAAAATGGATAAACAACTTGAAGATTAAGAATACGGATCAAGGCAATAGTGTCATTGACAGAAAACAGGACACCAAAAATACCTATTATACTAGAAAGTATTAAAAATACTCATATTACTCCCTGTCCTCACTAAGTCTAGACCATTTTAGGAGATCTATATAAATATATTCAAATGCATTTGAAGGTAATCTCAAAATTTAATGATACCTAGCTTTCAAACTTATCCCTAGCTGAGCCTATATATTTTTATCTTAGTTCACCAGCCTTGAATTATTTAATTTCTTGGTCCCAAATCTAATCTGGCACTCTCATCCTCATTTGGCTTTCATCCTGATTCTTAGTTGGAATTTAGATTTAAAAGGGCATGATGTGAGTTTCTTGTTCCAAGTTCTGTTCCCCAGAAACCTCTTTCTAGTCTCTAGATAATCCTCCAAGGGTAGGGGTAATTCAGGTTGAAATTCAATGAACTATCAGTCTCCAGATTCAAGGAAGTGTGCAGTGATATTGGTGTCATTTCCCTCCCCCATCAAAAATTTCAATGTTCAGCCTCCATTCAAAACTATTTAAATACTACCCACCATAAATAGAATATGGCCAACTTAGATTTAAGATGAAAATGCACCTTTTAAATGTAAATCACATAAAAAAATACTACCCATTTAGATTTCAGTGTCAGGTTCAGTTTAAAATAAGAAATAAAAGTCCATGTCAGAAACCAGAAAGTTAAACTATGTTATATGAAGCACCATGTATTGAAATATTCCTGTTTGTACACTATGCTAATATAAATTTAATCAATGCATTAAAAATATGTAATCTATATTGCTTTTCACAGTTTTATATTGTCACTGTAGAAAAATTGGTAGCATCTTTTTTTCCAGTGTGGCTTTGAAGCATGATCATAACTACATATAATGATCAAAATTGCACACTTACCTTAATTACTTTGTTTTATTCATGGTCTTAAATCTCAAGGCAGATTTTGTGCTTTGAGAAAATAAATACAAGCTATTAGCCTCACAAGATTATTTTATTTTGACATAAAAATAAAATGAAATAATTGTTAGTCAACTACTATTTTGGTTTCCATGATACACTTTAGGATTAGAAGTAGTAAAATCAAAAGAACTATCTAGATAAGGAATATTCATTAATATGATGAAAACTTAATACAACTTCTTTTCTGTTGCTCAAAACTGTATTTGCTATAAATTTGAGATTCCAATACTGTAAAATGCCTATGATATCTGAAAAACTTATTAGACAAGGAGGGAATTTTATCTGAAGAAAGTATCCTCGTCTTTTGCGTATCCTGCAAATTCCAAACTAAGAGATGAGAAAGGGTTTAAGCAATAAGCCCAGATTTTGAAGCATACATTTTCTTTTCTGCTATTTAAAAATATCTATGTACAAAAAAGGTCAAGAAAGCTTGTAACCTTAATAGCTTTTCTTTCTCATGAACAGCTAAACCTTAACGGATCATTCCATTATTTGATAATTTCTTCTTTTGAAATCTTCCAAACACTTTCAGAGTAAAATGGTTGATTTGTTCCTGACTTAATCCTTCTGGTGAAATATGGGCTTTAGCACCTGTGACATAACTACAGTCTTTTTATTTTTTCTTTAAATTTTCCTAAATAAAATATATTTTTAGTTGGATACCTTAGCATTCTGAATATAGCTTAATGTAACCCTGCCTTTCAGTTAATGTAATAACTGTCATATAGCCATCATTTCTCTTACTAATACCTGTCTTACTATAGTTTGTTATAGGAATCAATTAATTCTAGTCACTACCTGATTTATATTTGGGAGCTTAAAACAGAATGAGAAAGAAAATGTAATAATTTTCTGTAAAAAGAAAACAAACTAATCACTCATTATGCTAAAAATTATTTGTTTCATGTCTTTCTTCTTCCCTGGACTATAAAATTCTTGATAACCATATTATTTACTTTTTACAAGCTTATCTCCAGTGCTTAGCACAGAGAATGACATATAATTTTTATATATTAAATGCTATTTAACCAAGTCTAACAATCACACATTATAGAAATTTGTTTGAAAGTAGTGGAAAAGTTTAATATGAAGAAGAAAAACCTAATGGTTTTCATGATTTTTAAAAAATGTTTCAAATGTATTTATCAAAATCACTATTATTATCATTAACCCTATGGAGCTGGCATGACTTTCTATTTTACATAAGAGGAAACTGGGATTTAAAGAGTATATGAAATTTTCCGAAGTTTATAAAAACTAGTAAGTAGGTGCTGATGTGTCTGGATTATATACTGAGGTCTTCCTCCAAAGTGCAGTCTTAACTACTACTATACTGCTTCTACTGCTACACAGATGAGTAACTAAAACAGAGTTGATCTTAGTCCAGTGTATAGAATGGGAAACCACTGAGTGCCTCTGTCTATATTAACACTAAATCAACTTTTTTTTTCTTTTACCATATTTCTAGGCAGATTTCTTTATTTCTTTGTTTATGATCTATTTTCACCAACCAGACTCCTCAAGAGTAAGAAACTTGGGTGTCTTTTTAACCACTACATGTTGTACCTAAAAGTAGACTAAACATTGGCTTGGCCAAAAAGTTCCTTCGGTTTTAAAGTAAAAATAAAAGACATATTTTTCATTTTCACCAAGAACTTTATTGAACAACCTATTCACCGTTTTGTCCCAATACCTTCTGTCATTTTTCAGGAAGCTTCGTATAATTCCATCTTCACAAAACTCTTTTTCTTTTTGAGCAAAGAACTGTTCCAGGTGCCTTTTATAGTCTTCCAGGGAATGGAAATTTTTTTCCATTAAGATAATTTTGTAAAGACTGAAGTAAATGGAAATCCAAAGGTGCAATGTCTGGTGAATACAGCAGATGAATCAGAATTTCCCAGTCAAGCTGTAACAATTTTTGCCTGGTCATCAAAGAAACATGTGGTCTTGCATTATCCTGATGGAAGATTATGCGTTTTCTGTTGACTAATTCCGGATGCTTTTTGTCAAGTGCTGCTTTCAGTTGGTCTAATTGGGAGCAGTACTTGTTGGAATTAATCATTTCATTTTCCAGAAGGAACTCATCATAGAGGACTCCCTCCCAATCCCACCATATACACAACATCACCTTCTTTGGAGGAAGACCGGCCTTTGGTGTGGTTGGTGGTGGTTCGTTTCACTTGCCCCACAATCTCTTCTGTTCCACATTACTGTACAGTATCCACTTTTCTTCGCCCATCACAATTTGTTTTAAAAATGAAACATTTCCATTACGTTTAAGTAGAGAATTGCATGTGGAAATATGGTCAAGAAAGTTTTTTTGCTTAACTTATGTGGAACCCAAATGTCAAAGCGATTAACATACCCAAGCTGGTGCAAACAATTTTCAACACTTGATTTGGATATTTTGAGTATGGTGGCTATCTCCCAAGTGGTATAACACTGATTTTTCTCAATTAATGTCTCCATTTGATCGCTATCAACTTCAACTGTTCTACCTGACTGTGGAGCATAGTCCAGTGAGAAATCTCCAGCACGAAAATTTGTAAACCACTTTTGACACATTGGATCAGTCACAGCACCTTCTCCATACACTGCACAAATCTTTTTTTGTGTTTCAGTTGCATTTTTACCTTTCTTGAAATAATAAAGCATAATATGCCAAAAATGTTGCTTTTTTTCTTCCATCTTCAATATTAAAATTGCTACACAAAAATTCACCAATTTTGATGTTTTGTAAATGCATGCTGATAGGACAGTTGTCACTATACAATCTAACAAAATTGCTTCAGATGGACTTAAAGACAACTAAGTGCTACTAGAGTCATATTACAGAAAAAAAACAAATGAAATTTTTGGCTAACCCATTATTATTCATCTTAGTTACTTTGGGCTGCTATAACACAATACCACAGAGTAGGTGGCTTACAAAAAGCAGAAATTTATTTCTCACAGTTTGGGAGGATGGCAAGTCCAAAATCATGACACCAGCATGGTTGGGGTCCGGTGCTACAGACTGTGGACTTCTCACTGGGTCCTCACATAGTGGAAAGGCTAGGGAGCTCTGCAGGGTCTCTATTACATAGGCACTAATCCCAATCATGAGTGTTCGGCCCTCATGACCTAATCACCAATAAGTACCATTACCTTGAGGTTTAGGTTTCAACATATGAATTTTGAAAAGACACAACCTTCAAACCATGGCAATATTGCACAGGAACTGTACCCAGGAAGAGCTCAACAAATCTTTATTGAATAATGAATGTGTGGTAATTCAAGGAATGAGTGTCACTAATGATTAAGTTTACTTCTGAGTTAAGATAGAAATATTATTATAATATTACTTCTCAGCTATTGATCCAAAATGAAGTGTGATATTTTACAGTTAGGAAAGAGGAACAATACAAAAAAAAATTACATCTTTAATATTTAAAAGGCCAAACAAATGCTAGTGGTTTAGTTATGAGGCAGCTCTCTGTGGCATAATGAAGTAAAGAAGTAAATAAGTCAAATAATCCAGGTTCAAAGTAGAATTCAAACATGTATTAGTTGTGTGACTTGTGATAAATCACTTAATCCCATCTCTAAATGGCAATAATGACTGACTCCTAGGTTTGTTGTAAGATGAATATGTTACTAGAAAATAAAGTCCTTTACTCAGTGCTTAGCATATAATCATTTAAAAGAATTGTTGTTATTGTTTGAGGGTAAACTCTAGCTTTCAATTATATTCAATTATTTTTTAAAACCCTTTTTCAAAATCAAAAGGTAATTCACATATTCAGTAACATGATTTTAACCTTCTTTATAGCTAAAAGTTTTAAGAGAGTGATTTTCACTTTTTGGTTAATTTTTCATATTGGGCAATGCTAAATAAATGTAAACTGTTCCAATTATAACTTTGATTTTAGTAGTAGTAATGTGTATGAATAATTGCATCAAACTGCTAAGTCAAATAATAGAAAACAACATTATTGCTGTTTTAAGACATGCCTATTATATCTCATTTTGCTAAGATTTGCCTTCAGACTTCTACTTACCTGTGCAGAATATAGCTTTGCAAAATTATCTAACATACAAAAAAACAAACAAACAAACAAACAAACAACTTTATAAGAAGAAAACAAACAAAACTTTATTTCTTTAAGCCATTTGTTTTATGTATTAACAAACTTATCAAAACTATCTGAGTAAGATTAATTCTAACTAAAGCAACCTAATACATTAACATATGTGACTTGTTTCAAGGATCTAGAAATGAGTCAATCACATTAGTGGTTTAAGCATATTTGTTCACTGTATACTTTTATTGGATTATGAAGAAGAAAGATCATTGATTTAATTGCAGAATCTATTTATTTTCTAATTCATTCATTAAATTTACAGATTTCAAAATAGTTTTTGTTAATTTTTATACAAATTTTTTCTTTGCAATCTTATTTTTTAATATACTGTTCTAAATGTGTCCAAACTTACTAACAAGAAAAAAATTAGACTGTACTAATTCATCACCACTGGTACAGCTGGTCCTTTACTGATATTTATGCAGAACTTACCAATGGCCCAATGAACACTTTAAAGAATTCAATAGTTTTTCAAATCTTAATAGGTACTTATCATTGGAAAGATTTGTCTTATTGAATACTTTTGATAATTTTTTTTCTCTATGGTCTCACTATCAGTTCACTTGGAAGTGTAGAGGTCTTAAACTTCTTTATCAAATTCTTGTCAATAGGAGAAAAACAGAGAGCTTCAAGAACTTTTGGTTCTATGTATTTCTGCCAATCAAGGTAATCCAGGAGATAAATGGAACAATAAGAAAAAACCCTATTCCTTTGTTCACCAGTAATTCATCACACTTTTCATGGCTGGATCTCAACTGAAGCAACACAGATTTGACCTTTAAATCTTAGCTAGGATACATTTGATCATATCTCCCACAGGTATAACTTCATTGAATTCAGTATTTCCATTGCCCTTTTTCCATAATTTGACTTTGATTTATCTTTTAAGTATCAGCAGTCAACATTAACATACTAACAACATTAACATACTAAGCCAGGGGTGTGAAAATCAAGTGATGTGCTTTATCAGGCCTGTAATCATATATATATATATATATATATATATATATATATATATATATATATATATATATATATATATATATATATATTCAATACCATTCTATTAACTTTGAAGCAAAAATACAATTTGATTTTATTGATTTAACAACAGAACACATTTGCACAATTAGTTATCTCTTGTTATAACTACTTTAGCTGTTTTGGGATTTTGAGACTGAGGTACTTTTACAGGCAGAAAATCCAAAGCCATTAATGAGGTCAAAATACAGCAGTGATTCAGGTACAATATTCAGTTATTCTTATGATTTCACATAAAACATTTCTATTGATGTATTTCTTTTTTCCCCTTCAACAGACATTGGGTGAATTATAAAACTTCACTGAAAGTTAATTCAAGGAGGTTTACTAAACAATACAAACTTAAATCCTTAAGGACCATTTTTTTCCCTAATAATTGTTTCTTTTAAACTGATATAAACCTACCTGACCCTCCAGTAATTTTTTACTTCTAACCAACTGAAAGTTAATGAACCACGAATTACACTGGGGAAGAGAATTGGCTTTTTACAAGAGCTGGAATGTGTTGAATGTGGTGAGAGAACATTAACAAGTCTGTCAATTAACCTGGAAGGTATTCGTTGGACTTTTATGTGTTTTGTTTCCTTGCTCAATATATCAAATGAATTCCCTTCATTTTGTTTAATATATTTCTAATAACAGTAAGCAAACAGCCTTTTTCTCAATCTATAATTTGTCTTTCATAACAGTCTGCTCAGAAGTTTCAGAGACCTAAGCACAAACTTTTCAGACTCACAGTGTAATTGTCCTACTTCCTGACTCTCAGTGCAGTAATCTTTGAGGAAGAGATAGTTACTTATTATTAAATTCCTTACCAGCTTATGCACATAACTAATTTTCATTTGAACCAGTGTTCTAACCAAACCATTTAACAAACCTCAGGTGGAGACACATATTACAGCATTTCCTCAAACTTTCAAAGGCATATTACTGATAACTCTATCCTAATATCTAATAAGAGTATCCACTCATTAGTGACATGGTAGATTATTAGTATTTATGACCTTTCATAGTCTTAAAAACAGTTTTCCCAAGTGCATAGGGAAGATAATCTATTTACTAATACTATCCACTATTTCTTAACCGAATGGTTTTCAAACCTTGGTAAACCTGAGAGTCTAAATTCAAAACAAACATAAACAAAGAAAATAAGCTTAGAAAAAAAATGAAAAGAAAGAAAGGAAAGGAAAGGTCTATTACTAAAATGGAAGAGGACCTTCATTTTAACTTTTTTAACTTTTCAGGGCTCAAGAATCCAAAACAAAAATAATCACTATATAAATTATGAGCTAGCACATAAAAATTTATTGTCCCATCTTTGAAGAATTATAATTTGAAGTATCAATATTACTGTTTTTTACCATAGATAAACATGATTTTAAGGAGAATTGTGATTATTAACTTTTATTAAAATCACCTTAATGATTAATTGAAAATAAAAACACCTAAGGTAATTGTAAGGGAACTTAATTTTTAAAATTAATGGTCTTAATTTTCTAAACATCCAATTCATCATTCACTGTTATAACACCCAGAGGATTATACTTTTTAATACTTGAATCAGTTGGGGAAATTATACAGAAAACAATTTATTGGCCAAATGGATACTTATAATTATTAAGGCACAGAGATATGCATGCTATATGTAGTAATGATGATTTTAGAAAACAAGGGTTTTTTTTTTTACTATAAAGTATTCCACTAGTAAATAGAACAGAGAATGATAAAATAAAATATAGATATTGAATACATCTGTAAAGAATCCTTTAAATGCTATGTATTCTTCTACCAGTGTTTTGAGAACTCCATTTATTGTAATACAGTAATTAAAAACATTCTATAGAAATATGCTTCATTTCATTGAAGACTTTAAAAATAATTACCTGAAAGAGCAATGCTACTGCTGAGCTTAAAACATCTAAACTAATGTTGCTTGGATTGGTGGAATATTTTGTTTTCCTACAATATTTACTACATAATTCATGGCATATGACATTTCAATTAGTAAGTAATAAATTACTTTCAGGAGCAAAATTCAGGCTTCAAATACTCAGAAATCCAACTTTCCTACTATGTTTTTCAATTTTTCATTATAGAAATAGTAAACAGTGAATTTCCTTACATATTAGAAAATACTTATGGCTGTACTGTCTCATAATGAGATTGAAATTATAAACAGCAAATATCTTGGGCTCCTCCCTCTCTCTCATTCCAGTATATCAGCAGTCTATTTTTAAAATAATGCTGGTGAAAAAAAAAACACATAAAATCTCAGGAGTAAACAATGTCTATTCATTTTTTCTCAGAAGCCAGTGGGTGGTCTGAGAGGTTCTGTTTCTGTGGGTAATTGATCTACAGGCTCACACATGTGGCTACGAGCAGGTGACAGTTCTGCTAGGAGCTGGCTATGTACAGTGGTCTCAACTGGAACTACTCAGCTCTGCTCTAGATATTTCTTATCTTCCAGTAAGGTAGCTAGGGCCTGTTTCCATGGTGGTAGCTTTGTTCCAAGAAAGTGGAAGTGAGAAAGCATTTCTCAAGTCTGCACTTGTAGCAAGTTTGCTACTATCACAGTGGGCAAAGAAAGTCATATGGCTACTCCCAGAGTTAGTTTGGAAAAATAGACACCACCTCTTGAGGAAAGTAGCTGCAATGCCAAATTGTAAAGAGCTTAGATATTTGTATAGATAGAGTGCTGTTAGAATTTTTGCCAACAATCCATTACACTCTACATCTAGTTTGTTATCAGTTCCCTCTGAATACAAAACCATATGGTCCATGTTGTTCTTCCTGACCTGTTTCTAATATTACTATCCTAATGTAAAATCATGTTAACATTCACCTGAAATATGATACTGATCATGTAACTAGATTTCATCACTCCTAAGTCTTGCTCCTCCTCAATATTTCCTACATATATTTCAGGTATTTCAAGACTTTGTTTGTTTGCTTGTTTTTTGTTTTATCATTTCTACCATGTTTAATGACACTTATTAGAACATAGGGTTGTGATCCACTCTTCTTTATATCTTCTATAGTTTTTGTAAATATTGTCCAATATGTTGTCCACAAAATACACTTAATTGTTTTCAGTTAGGAAAATAGATGAATGAATGAGTGAAGGGAAAATAAATCACAAAATAAACAAATCTAAAATCTCAACCTCAAATATTTTCAGATATAATTATTTCTTTAGGATCCCTATAAATTCAGATCCCCTTTCCAAACCCTTAGAAGTATGACTTTACTCAAGTCTTAACTTATATGTCTTATTGGCTGTTACTAGATGCCAATTTTGTAACATTCTAAAACTTTCTAGGTATAGTTATGCTGCCTCCTTTCTGCATTATTATGATCTCTTACATCTATGAAATGCACTGGGGTATTTATACTAGAGGCCACAGTGTGTTTCATGTTACATTTGAGTTTTTAGAAGGTATAGTCCTGAGACAATTCTTACAGCAGTGAAGAAATAACATTAAAACAAATGCTCAATTCCCTCTTTGATTGATTGATATCATAAGTATTGTTCCAGATCCTCTCAGTATGTAAATCATCCTTGAGAAGTAAATTAGTCCTTTGTGAAGTTTCATCATAACTCCTTAAAATATATACTTCATGAAATTATTGTTTTAATGAACTAATTGATACGAATGTGGCTTAAAGATTTTTATGATGTTTCCCAAGGGCTTTCTACATCAGCTAATAATCCATTTATTGGTATTTTCTGACTCATTGCATGTTTTGAATGCATAGTTTGTGTCAGACAATTCGTGGAAGGCAAACTTGTCCTCAGAATACCTACATCATGGTGGTCAGACACCAATAGTGTTAAAGTAATCTGACAAGGAGGCCAGTAGACCGAGGTGTCTCTAATGCCTTGGTAGCCTATATAAGCCAACTGAAACCTAAGCCAGAGTCAATTCCTATAAATGCCTCAAGGATAAGAACAACCAATCACAAACACCCAACTAAGCTTTCTGAGTAATGCAACTACTTAAACCAATCAAATATATATGTATATATACATATATATACATATATATACATATATATATATATATATATATATATATATATATATATATATATTGCTTTATTTCCATGTTTTTCCTATAAAAACCTTGTTCCTAGGGCCTTTCAGTAGAGCACTCCTAATCACTTCTGGTTTGTCATTGCCCAACTGGAATTGATTTTTGCTCAGATAAACTCTCAATATTTGTAATATGCCTTGGTTTATCTTTTAACAGTGGAATGACCATATAATTTATCCCAACCAGGACACTCTTGAGATTAAAAGGACTGCTATTAATACCTATAACAGAAAATACAGGACTATTCTAGGAAAATGAGACAAATGGTCACCACAAATATCAGAAACCCATTATAATATGATTCCCAGATAAAATACAATGTGTGTATTTAGTTGGGGGTATTTGGAGAGAGACCCTGACATCTTGCAGTATTAAAGAAGATGAAAAGCCAGAGAGTACTTAAAGTAGTAGAGACAGATTCCATTCAAGAACTGTTGTAATATTGTAATAGGGGAAAAGTGGTCTCAGTGTAGAATTGTGCTCAATTCTGAATATGGCAAGGACAGGTATGACTTACAGCCAAGGAGTAGGATGTGAGGTCAATAGATAGGAAATTACTAAGCAGAGACATCAAGGAAAGGTAGGGCAATTACTGCTAAACTGACCTAACAGGATTCTTGCAAAAGGCAGGCCAGAGTGATTAGATGCCAATGGTGGAAGATGAAGATTTGATCAGATATTGAGAGGGATAAGATATCAAGGTGGAGGAGTCTCTCTAAAGTGACTTATGCAGGATTCTTGCTAAAACTGAGCTATGCAGGTCAACAAGTTAGGGGACCAAGTTATTGAGGTCTAATTGAGAAAAAGGTTCAGAGGAGCCTTACTAAAATGTGGTCAAGGATAGTCTTTATCAGTGTACACGCTTTAGCCATCCTCATGAAAGGTATTGGTAGATGTTGGAGACTAGAATATGGGCATAGAACAAAAAAGAGGAATGGGATATTCAGGGTTGCAGTGTAAGTGACTAGTTACTATTTCTTCCTACTTTTCTTCCTTCCTTCCTTTCTTCCTTTCCTCCTTCCTTCTTCCTTCTTTCCTTTTTTTCTTCCAAAATTATTTATTAAGCAGGCTATGAGGGATATAATAATAACCAATATACAATTAGTTCCTGTCCTTAAGGAATTCACATTTGGTTGGATTTAAAATTACACAATTGAAATTTACTTACTTTTAAAACTACCTTTACAAAGAACTACAAAATAAGAGTAGATCTGATAGGAACCTGAACTCTTAGTCTTGGGAGAGATTTAATCAGAAAACTATTTTCTGAGGAAGTGAGGTTTACACTGTTATCTGTCAGATAATTAGAATTCAGATACAGAAAAGAAGGGGAAAAAGATTTTTAGCCAAAGGCCTCAGACAAAGCTACTGGTGTGAAATAAAAAAAAACAAGCAAATAAACAATAAACATAAAAAAATGATCAGAATGACTAGGAATGATAGATAAGAGGATATTTAGAAATGAGGAAATGAGGAAAGGGTTCAGATCATTGAAAGCAATTTAAGCAATTTTAAAGCTTTCATTTGATACCAAGATCATGGTAAATTAGAGTAAGATGAGATAAATCTCAGTACTATGATGACTTAACACAGTTAAACAGTACTTTTCTTTGATATCAGAATTCTGTATGTGGTTGTAGGTGTTGGGGCCTTATGTTGGGAGAGAGGAGAAGGGGAGGTAGGAGTTCTGCTTCATGAAGTTATTCAAGGACCCAGGCTCCTTTCATTCCATAGCTCTTCCACATTTGGAAGAATGTTCCAAATGTTGGCATAAATGTCCAGCAACCAAGTGAGGGACAAGAGAGTGCATGGAGGTTTGTGCAAGACATTTTACAGGCCAGTGTATACTTTTGCCTCACTCCATTGACCAAAACTCAATTACATGACTCTACTTAACTGAAGAAGAGGTTAAGAACTGCAGTTTGGCTGCACTTACAGTGTGTAGGAGAAAAACAAAATGACTTTGATGGGCACGTAGCATTCTTTGTGAAACCATGTATTCATACATTCAGCCTGGACACTAAGAACAGAATCCATATCTACTGTTCACATTAACATGAGTTTGATATACCACTATATTTACTAATTTACTAATATTTCTTCATTGGTCCAGGAGTTTACTTAGCAAATAATTTTCTTTTTAATTATAGACACTTTCTGAAAGATACATCAACTCTTCAACGGAAAGCATTAAGAGACAGTTGTGCCCTAAGATTCTTTGAACAATCCTCACTTTGTTATTTCTACCAATCCCGTACTGTTTTTAATGTGATCCTTACCAATTTCCAACCAATTATCTGCATGAAAAATTCAACTTAAACCAAACATTCAATTCTGAATTAATTCTGACCTTATCTTTCCTCTTCTAGGGTACTGCAGTAGCTTTAAAGAGATAGTGTTCTCTCCCTTACTGCAGTAAAAAATAAAATCTGTCTTGTGTTATCAATAGTTTGTGTTGGTGATATTTGGCATAGCTAGCATTCAACATTTTTTAAATTAAAGCATTTATCTATTTATGCTATAGAAGGATGTGCTCTGATTTGTGTTTGCCTAAAAGTATTTGTAGTATAGTTTATTTTTTTAGAATTTTACTAAAATTTACACACGATTTTGTAGACTGTAGTAGCTATAAATACATAAATGACCAAACTCTAGTAGATTAAAACCAAATCCTGGGGAATTATATCCAGCAAGATGATTTGTAGTGCCAAACAAGTGGTCTTGTAGAATCAAAACATTTCTAAGTTGTAGGGGGAAAGAAAATATTTTCAGATTATGCTAAACCTGGCAAATCCTCCCATTTCATAAAAGCTCAATGTGGACAAGTAAAGCCATTTTATAACTCGAGGCAATTTCAGAACTGAGATAGAACTGACAAATGAAACAAACCAAACAAGCAAAAACCCAGAGACACAGCATAAGTAGACAGAATCCATTCCCTGAGCCGTTTCTCTAAGAAATTATCACTTGAAGTAGGAATTATGCAGGGTACCTACTGAAGAACAATAAGCTATTTAACAAAGCTGCATAGATCTCTGTGGTAGGTGTACAATAGGGAAACATAAAGCTATAGAAACAGCACTGCTGATAACTCTATGTCAAATTCCCAACTTTCAGAAAAGGTAGAGGTTGAAGCTGACATTACTTTGCAGGTATTTCTTCAAAGAATTGACCTTTCTAATACAAATCATTGAAAGCAAGCATATTGACAATTATTTAGATCCAACTATATGCTGTCTACAAGAGACTCACTTTAGATCTAAGGGCACACATAGATTGAAAGTGAAATGAAATGCAAAGATATTTCATGTGAATAGTAACCAAAACAGAACAGGAGTGGCTATACTAACGTGAGACAAAATAGACTTTAAGTCAAAACTGTTCCAAGAGACAAGGACATTAAATAATGACCAAAGGGTCAATTAACCAAGAAGATATATTTATATGGATATATATGCACCAAAATCAGAGCTCCTCAATAAGTAAAGCCCACATTGATAAATCAAAGGGAGAAATGGGCAAATCTATAATAATAGTAGAAGATTTCAATACTCCAATTTAAATAATGGATAGAACAACCAGACAGATGATCAGTAAGGAAAAAGAGCACTTAACATTAGACCAATTGAAAGTACATATATAATATATCCCACCCAATAACAGCAGAATTCACATTCCTCTCACATGCACATATAGCGTTCTACAGGATAGAAGACATATTAAGCCTCAAAACAAGTCTTAATAAATTTAATGAGATTAAAATCATACACCGTGTCTTTTCCAATCATAATGGAAACTAGGAATCAATAGCTAAAGGAAAACTAGAAAATCGACAAATACATGGAAATTAAACAGAATGCTCTTATTTAACTCATGGGTCAAGGAAGAAATCACAAGGGAAATTAGAAAATATCTTGAGACAAATGAACATAAAAACATAACATACCAAAACTTATGGGTTACAGTGAAAATAATGCCAAAGGGAAATTTGTAGCTGTAACCACTCACATAAAAAAGAAGACCTCAAATCAACAACCTTACTTTACACCTTAGGGAACTAGAAAAATAACAAACTAAATCCAAAGCTAGCTGAGGAAGGAAATAATAAAGATTAGAGCAGAGATAAATGAAATAGAATAAGAAAACGGAGAAAATCAGTGAAACCAAGAGTAGGTGTTTGGAAAAGACCAATAAAATTAACAAACTTAAACTAAATGAACATTATATATACCCTGTTGTTTGGGATATAATTTTTGGAAGTATCACACTTCTCCAAAAACACACATTTGCAGTTGGTTCTATGAGTCTAGCAGAATTTTTATCATCTTTTTCTTATAATTATTAGCCTCTACACATTTAAATATTTTCCTAATATAAAGAAGTATTTTTATTCTTGATGATTTAATTGGTGATTAAATTTGGACCCAAATCAACCAGTAAAGTTCAAGCTAATAAATAGTGAAGTAAAAGGAGTTTCTAAGCTTGCATTTCACATGAAAACAGGACATGAAGCAAAAACTTAGTAGCTATTACTTTGGGGGGAAATGATTGGTTCAAGGAAATCAAAGTGAGGCACTGAAGAAAGGGAGATAGGGAAAAGAGTAAAACCTGGTTGGTGTTGAGGACAACTGGAGCTCAATCCTGCTAAGACCTTCTAAGAAAATGTGTAGAACACGCTTCAGAATTTTCCCACCAGTCTATGAAAAGGTTGGGGTATTTATCCAGAGTTCCTGTGCTCCATAAGTTGGGGGTTGCCCTGAGGAGCATTAACTTTCCCCATACTTTTTGTTGTACCTACTTATGATTAATTAAGTGACCTACTGCTGCTTTGAGGGGAGCTAACTAAGATATGCCAAGGTGTGTGCTTGATTGTTTCATAAAGGACATTGGCAAGGATGCATTGGAATTGTCCACTATAAGACTGCTGCAAATGGGTGACAACAAGGATGTAGCATTGTGTGCCAAAATAGACGCTAAAGCCCACCCATTGTACCATTCAGATCTACTCCTGCTATACATAATTCTACTCTATCACTATCACTGATGGATAGTTATAATGTCAGAAAATTTAAAGAAAGACTTTATTTTCTTTAACAAGAAAGTCATAAATATACTTCAAATTAATTTAAAATCCAAGTTGATATTGAAAATTCAAATTTATAACAGTAAAATGTGTAAATTTCCTCAAAGATATTTCTAAAATAAAAGTCTCATCATTCTATTACAGTATTATATAAGGTGATATGTTTCTTTAATAAAAGCCCTGAAAGTGATGACATAGCTTTGGCAAATTTTTAATTAAATCTTTAAGATGATGTAGAAAATTAGCAGATTAAAAAGAGAAAATTAATTTATTTGTTAACTATATTTGTTGTGTGGGTAGAATGAATTATAACTTCAGTCAAAATATTTACCTCACTTTTGACCTGCCTCATCAGAAAAACATGGATAAGCTAAACCTAATATAATATTCCAAATGTCTCACTTTTAAGGAATAGAGATTTCATGGCACATAAAAACAGATTTTAAAATATTTTATAGTATGCATAAAATTGTATTATTATTCAATATTAATTTGAATTTGTTAATTTCTTATTTATACTTCACCTACATCACAAACTGATTTGAAGAAACTACTGAACTGAGAATTGTTTGAAAACATCGAATGGCTTTTTTCACTGATGTTTCAGTTTCAAGTGTTTGACACTGACTGAAATAATGTCATCTCAGCATCAAGCATTAAGTTTTGTAGGATATCTCCCTTTTCTTTCACTATATATTGTAACTTTATATATTTGCAAATAAAATTCAGAATAAAGCAATGTAATGGTTGAGCAGAATTTTCTAATAATGTAATAAAAGGAGCTGAGAGTAAGGTTTTTCTTTCTTCACTGAGTAAATCTGTATTTTCACAGGAGAAAAGTAGGTGAGGCCAATATTTTCTGAATTACATCTCTAAATGAATAACAAATGAGAAAACAATAACAGGAATCAAAACAGCAAAAATAAAAGCAAACCACCTGGGAAATAAAAATAATTCTTCTTGGGCTTCCCTGGTGGTGCAGTGGTTGAGAGTCCGCCTGCCGATGCAGGGGACATGGGTTCGTGCTCTGGTTTGGGAAGATCCCACATGCCGTGGAGCGGCTAGGCCCGTGAGCCATGGCCGCTGAGCCTGCGCGTCCGGAGCCTGTGCTCCGCAACAGGAGAGGCCACAGCAGTGAGAGGTCTGCCTACTGCAAGGAAAAAAAAACAAATCTTCTTGTTATTAAGTCAAAGAAAAATAGAAAATTATTAATATATTCAGATAATGAGTACACGTATCAAAATAAATTGAATGAAACCAAAGGTATATTAGAGAAATATTTATAATGTCAAATGTTTATGGAAAAATCTAAAGAAAATAATCTAATAATTAGGCACATTTTGCTTTAAAAACCCTAAAAAATAAATAATAAATTAAAAATATGAAATAATACATTATAAAAAGCAAAAATTCCATTTTATCAAATGCAAAACTTACATATTTAGTATTTGAAGAAACAAATGCAAAATGCAAGATGATATCAAAAGAGAAAATATAGAATATGACTACTGATGAAGATGATAGCACAATAGACTGTTATTAAATATATGACAATTAAAATATACATTTTGAGTAATAACTTTAAAATCTTGAAATAATTATTTTATTGCTCAATGTTAATTGAATCAAGAGGTAAAATGATTGAATAATGTGTTCAAAAGTTGACAAGTTTTTTCAAAAAGCTAACCCCTAAATAGATGTTGGCCTCAGGTAGTTTCATAAGCAAGTTTGTTAAGAAACCAATTACAAACATGTAAATATCATCCTTCTTAGTTTTGAAATCCTAGACAATTAATATAAACAACTGAAAGAAATTTAAGGATGCCCCCTAGTACTAATTTTATTTGACATTCTTCACTAAATTAAAAAGAATGAAATATAAGATATGAAATAGGATTTTACTGGGACCAAGAAAGTTATTTTTTAAATATTTATAAATAATAATATTCAGCACAACATCTAGTTAAAAAGAAAATGGTCAGAAAGATACTTTAATACATTGTTAGTGAGATGGTAAATTAACACTATTCTGTAAACTAATTTTAAAATGTTATCAACAAGCTTAAATCACACATATCTTTTGAACTAGCCATTAGTCTTCCAGTAATTTATACTAATGAAATGATAAGGCAAATGTGCTAAAATTTGTGGGTTCACATGCTTATTATAGCTTGGTGTCTAATAGCAAAATGGGGCAAATATATTAAATGTCTAACCGTGATACATTAATAATGTGGAACATGATACAATTTTATATGTATTCTTCAGTTTAGGTTTCATTTAATAGCTGTAGAAATAGAATTATATATATTTTGTATACCAAGTGGTATATGCTACACCAAAGGATTTATAATATACTAATTATACTGTTTGGTAGGATGTATACCAAAATCTTAAATATGGCTGTCTCCTGTTGGATCATTTTTTTTCTTCCATTTTTTTAGTGTATTTCAATAAGTAAAAGGAAAATGACAGAAGAAAGAAACTGCTTTTTATTATGGGGGAGAGGAAAACAGAAACCAGTGTGGCTATAATCCTCACAAATGATGCAGCATGGAACTTGGTGGAATATTAGGGTAATGATATAAAGGCCAATACTTCCTCAACATAAATACCATTCATTGAATAAACTCACATCAGCCAGCATTTTGCATGATACAATAAAAGCAAACTGCTTATTTGAAAATACAGTTATATTAATATGTGACCTTTGAAAATTGCAAGGTAGAAATGTTAAATGTTCTCTGCAGTTAGTGCCAAGCAACTATATATGAAAATGATTTTATTATGATACAGAAAAATCATGAGACATAGACATGGTCAATGAAAAATCCTAAATAAGAACAGGAGAGAGACGTTTCCCATAGTTTTACTTGTATAGTTGATGAGCATGATTTGGAAATCAATATTGCACTAATATAACAAAAGTACTATAGATTTTTGCCTTTGTAGTTATTCTTTACTTAGTTATTTAGTTTTAAAAAGTTTTAATTCTGTATTAGGATTTCTACTCTCTCAATATTTTTGTTTTTATTAACAAGTTCCAAAAATAAATCTTTGATTGCAGCCAATATTATTTTATCCAGGCCTAGATGGAGGCTGCTACATCTAATTGGGTATTTGATGTTCATTTGATAATAATTTGTAATAAATATTTTCATGCACCTAGTATGGGCCATTTATGTTCCCATAGCAGTCAACGTGCCCAAAAAATAAACTCATGATCTTCCCATACAACCTCAGTCCTCTTCCTTTTGGGACCTATACATCTAGTTGTAAAATCAAGAGACATTTCCAGGTACCGTGTACCATTATCCCCAAGTCATATGTAATCCATCACTAAGTCCTGTCCCTTTGCCACTTAAATTGTTTTTGGATTCATCTGCCTTTCTCCAATGCCAGAGTCACTGTCATTTTACCAGTCCAACTCTCCATCATTTCTCTTCTGGACTACAACAGTATCTTCCTACTTGTTTTCCCTTCTTTCACTGTTGCTTTTCTCTCAGATATTTCTTACATCTTCCTTATAGTCAAAAGAAAGATACAATCATGGTACTCTGTCTTGTCTCCACTTAAAATTCGAGAATGCTTTTTCTTATCAGAAAAATATGAAAATCTTAACAAAGCCCTTCATAACATCCCTACTTTCTCCAGATTCATCTCACTTTACTCATTACCTCCTTCTCTGTGCTCCAGGCCTATTTTCTTGTTTCTGGAAAGTATCATGCCCCTTTTGGTAATCCCTGGGATCAACTCCCATAGTACCTTGTACTTTTACTTCCTAACACTTACCAAAATGTATATTGATACATTTTGATATAATTAGTCTAAAATATTTATATTTCACATTAGACAATACACTAGGATAAACAAAAAAGTGTATTTTTACCCAATGATATTCTCAGCATATACTCCATTGATGGCACTTATTAAACATGCTATATTCGTTGTTAATGAAGACTAACACACACACACACACACAGAGCACTTCTTAGAGCAGTGGTTCTTTTTTTTTAAAATTGGGATATGATTCATATACAATAAATTTCACCTGTTTAAAGTGTAGAATTCAGTGATTTTTAGTATATTCACAAAGTTCTGCCACTACGATCACTATCTAATTTCAGGACATTTTTACCACTCCTAAAATAAAGACTCAATTTACCATCACTCTAGCCCTGGAAAATAATAATTTCCTTTCTATCTCTATGGATTTGTCTATTTTGGACATGTGCATAGAATAGAGCAATACAGTATATGGCTTTTCTGTTTGGTTTCTTTCATTTAGCATAATGTTTTCAATGTCTATCCAAGTTTTAGCATGTATGACTACTTCATTCCTATTTATGGATAAATAATATTTCATTGTATAAATATACCACATTTAGTTTATTCTTTCATCACCTGGTGGACAGTGTGGGTTGTTTCTAATTTGGGGCAATTATGAATAATCCTGTACAAACAACTGTGTACCTTTGTGTTTATTTTTATATTTATTTTGGGTTCCTATCTAAAAGTAGAATTTCTGGGTCATATAATAACTCAGTTTTTCATTTTTTGAGGAATTGTCAATCTGTTTTCCAAAGCAGCTACACCATTTACATTCCTATCAGCAACGTTTGAGTGTTCCAATATTCCACATCCTTGGCATCATCCTTGTCTTTTATATTATAGTCACTCCAGTGAGTGTGAAGTTGTAGCTCACTGTAATTTTGATTTGCAATTCACTAAGGAATAATAGCAAAATCTTTCCAGATGTTAATTGGCCATTTGTATATCATCTTTGGAAAAATATCTATTCTAACCCTTTTCTTATTTTTCAGTTGAGCTACTTATCTTTTTTTTTATTGAGTTGTAAGAGTTCTTCCTATATTCTCAATACTAGTCCTTTATCAGACATATAATTTACAAATATTTTCTTCCATTCCATGAGTCATTTTTTTTCATTTTTTTCCTTGACAGTAACCCCTGAAACACAAAAGGTTTAATTTTGATCAAGTAAAATTTATCTTTTTTTTTTAAACTTTGCATTGTATGCATTTTGGTGGTATATCTAAGAAACCAGTGTTTAAAGTTGCAGAGATTTATGCATATGTTATCTTCTAAGAGTTTTGTAGTTTTAGCTCTTACATTTAAGTATTTATCTATTTTAAGTTAATTTTTTTGAGTGAAGTAAGTTTTCTACTTAATTCTTTTGCATGTAGATATCCAGTTATTCCAGGATCATTTGTTGAAAAGACTATTTTTCCCCATTGGCTTGGCACCTTTGTTGAAAATCTATTGAGCATAAGTAAAGGTTTATTTCTGGACTCTCAATTCTATTCCATTGTTACCTATGTCAATATTCTTGTTTATTTTATGCCAATACCACAATGTCTACATTACTATAGATTTGTAATACTTTTGGAAATCAGAAGGTGTGAATCCTTGAACTTTATTTTCCTTCAAGTACTTTTTGGCTAGTCAGGGTCCCTTGCATTTCCATATGAATGTTATAATTAGTTTGCCAATTCCTGCAAAATAGCAGTTGAAATTTTGATGAAGATCGTGTTGAATCTGTGCATCATTTTGGGGAGTATTAAAATCTTAATAATAGTAAGTCTTACAATTCATGAACACAGGATGTCTTTCCATTCCTTTAGGTTTTAATTTCTTTCAATGATATTTTGTAATTTTCAGTGTGTAAAACTTGTACTTCTTTTGTGAAAGTTATTCCTAATTATTTTGCTCTATTTAATACAGTTATAAATGGAATTGTTTTTTCTTAATTTGGTCTTTGATTGTTCATTGCTGGTGTATTAGACATACAATTGATTTCTGTGTATTTATTTTGTACCCTAGAACCTTGCTGAGCTAGTTTATTAGCTCTCATAGTTTTTTGGCGACTTTTGGAATATTTTATTTATTTATTTATTTATTTTTAAAGTGAAGCTAATGGTTTTTTTTTTTTTTTAATGTTGAGCTTTCTTTTAATTTATTTATTTTTATTTTTGGCTGTGTTGGGTCTTCCTTTCTGTGCAAGTGCTTTCTCTATTTGTGGCAAGTGGGAGCCACTCTTCATCGCAGTGAATGGGCCTCTCACTGTCGTGGCCTTTCTTATTGCGGAACACAGGTTCCAGACGCGCAGGCTCAGTAGTTGTGGCTCACGGGCCAAGTTGCTCCACGGCATGTGGGATCTTCCCAGACCAGGGCTTGAACCCATGTCTCCCTCATTGGCAGGTGGAATCTTAACCACTGCGCCACCAGGGAAGCCCTCTTTTTCATTTTTGATGGATAGTTTTGCTGGATATACTATTCTTGGTTGAATATTCTTTTTCTTTCAGCATTTTGAATATTACATCCCACTGCATGTGTTCCCTGCATTAGCAGGCAGATTCTCAACCACTGCACCACCAGGGAAGCCCTGGAGTATTTTAAATTCACAAGATCATGTCATGTACAAATAGAGGTAACTGTACTTCCTCCTTTCCTTTTATATATTTTTCTTGTCTGACTTCCCCTGTTAAGGCCTCCAGCACAATGTTGAATAGAAGTGGTAAGAGTATACCACTTGCTTTGTTCCTTACCTCAGGGGAAAAGTTTCAGTCTTCACCATTAATATGATGGCATCTCTGGGTTTTTATACATGACTTTATCAAGTTAAAGAAGTTCCTTTCTATTCTTAACTTTGTTGAGTGTTTTTATGTATACTGCATTGCCTCTCCCCTTCTTTATACTATTATTTTCATAAACTACACCTTTATACATCATGTTTATCAATCCATAATTATAATGATTATTTTATGCAGTTGTCTTTTAAATCATATATTTGAAAGAGTTTAAAACAAATAATAATACACTTATACCGTCTTTTACCCATGTAGTTACATTTATTAGTGCTCTTTATTTCTTCATGTGAATTAGAGTTACTGTTTAGTGGTCTTTTATTTTATCCTTAAGAATTCCCTTTAATAGTTTTCATAGGGTAGGTCTGCTAGTGATAAATAATGTTTTTATTTAGAAATGTCTTCATTTCTCTTTCATTTTTTAAAATTAATTTATTTTATTTATTTTTATATTTGGCTGCATTGGGTCTTTGTTGCTGTGTGCAGGCTTTTCTCTAGTTGTGGTGAAGAGGGGCTACTCTTCATTGTAGTGCACGGGTTTCTCATTGGGTGGCTTCTCTTGTTTCAAAGCACGGGCTCTAGACATGTGGGCTTCAGTAGTTGTGGCACTCGGGCTCAGTAGTTGTGGCTCGTGGGCTCTAGAGTGCAGGCTCAGTAGTTGTGGCACATGGGCTTCATTGCTCCGTGGCATGTGGGATCTTCCTGGACCAGGGCTTGAACCCATGTCTCCCTCATTGGCAGGTGGAATCTTAACCACTGCGCCACCAGGGAAGCCCTCTCTTTCATTTTTGATGGATAGTTTTGCTGGATATACTATTCTTGGTTGAATATTCTTTTTCTTTCAGCATTTTGAATATTACATCCCACTGACTTCTGGCTTATTTTGTTTCTGATTAGAAATCAGCTGTTAACTTATTTGTGATCCCTTGTACATGATGAGTTACATCTCTCTTGCTGCATTCAAGATTCAACATTTGTCTTTTGCTTTTGACAGCTTGATTATGATGTGTCTAGATGTGGATCTCTGAGTTTATCCTAGTTTATTGAGTTTATTGGATTTTTAGATTAATGTTTTTCATCATATTTGGACAAAAATTTGGCTAGTATTTCTTCAAACACATTTTCTGCTCCTTTCTCTTTTCTTTCTTTCTGGGACTCCCATTATGTGTACCTTGGTATGCTTGATGTTGTTATTCCACAGTTCCCATTCACACAACTCATAACAGTGGTTCTTAACTTTTGTTGAATCACCAACATTTCGGGGACTCTAATAGTTACTACCCTCTTAATATGCCAAACATTACATTTCCTCATACTCGTGAATCAATTACTAGCTAATAATAATGATGACAATAGTAATAATAATAATAAGCATTTATTATATATTTACTATGTGTTAGTCATTTTTTAACACTTTACATATATTCAGTCATTTAATTTCTTATCAGTCATCTTCAAGTTGATATAACTAGACACAAAGAGATTAAGCAACTTAATGAAAGAAGTCTGGAAGCCAGTATATCTCAAAAAATATTTATTGAATGAACAAAATTCCAGAAAATTTACATAGAATGTAAAGATGTTAGAGATTTCCTGAAGCCTGTTAGAGGATCAAAGATTAAGCAGCACTGAATTATAAAATACTATTTTACCAAAGATTTCTATCATTTTTGCTTGATATTAAACAGAGAGTTAGGTAGCAGATGAACAATTTAATGAACACATTTTATGTTAATATGTGCCAGAAAATAAGTTTTTAGTAAGGTACTAATATGTGTCAGCTACTGAGTTATGTTCTAGGCATCAAGCAGTGAATAAAACAGACATGCTGATGAAAGCATATTGCATATTATTGAACTTTCAAGGTCACTCCACATGTTAATGATAGAATGAGAATTTGAACTAAGGTGTATGTGATTCAACATGTCTTGTTGTTCTACTTTGCTGCACTTACTATCTTAACCATTCCTTGAATTAATGATTACATGAATAATGCCCCATGTCAATACCCATCTGTAGGTATAGAAATGAAGTTACGTCTACAATGACAGAAGTAACTTAAATGTTTTGTAATTAAACTGTTAAGTACACATTAAAAGACATTCTTAATTCCTTTAAATGAACAGACAGATTCTGTACTTGTAATAAGATTTAACTCACCTAATTATAACTCTAGACCAGAGTCCAACAAAACCTCGACTGATTCCATCTGCCCTCAATACTTCCCATACCATTCCTCACTCTTTCTGTTGCTTCAAACATAATTCAAGAATGCTGTTCCAAAACTATACTGTGATTCTGTACACTAACTTAAAGTGGTTAATAATGTTTCCTTATGCTGACCATTCAGAATAGAACATGAGCAAAGAAAGTGAGAAAAAATTGAATACCTACTTTTTCAAACTTTCCATGTGCTCTTTTATTTTAATTTAAAATTTTCCTTCTCATTTATTTTCTCATTTTACCTGTTTTGTTGGATTAGCTGGGAAACACTCCTAATTTTTATCTTAAATCCCTTGACTCTATAAATTTTGGATTTATCAACTTCTGTGCTATTCACAGAATGTTGCAGTTAATTATGTTGCATTGTACTATCTTTGAAAAATCTTAACTTCAGAACTCTTGACATTTATTTCCAGGAAACATTATAGTTTAGAAACTACAATAGCCAGTCACCTACTGTAGACCTCAAGTTCCACAGGACATTGAGATCACACTTTATATATTACAGCTAGGAGCAATGTGGTATTTGGTATTTATTTCTATTAAATGCTGAATCATATTTCTTTGTCTTTCCTGAAAAATGTAATTTATTTTGGCATTTTTCTAATTTCATGGAAGAACTTACTTTACGTTTTGATTTTTTTTTTTTTTATGTTTTTTTTCAAGGAACTCCTGTTAGCTAATCCAGAGGATGAACGGGGTAAATAGGAAGTTTTGCATATTGCACAATTTCATTTAAATTCCATTAGAAATGTGTTAATAGATATTTTATAATTATCTTTCATGGAAATAAATAAATTATTTTCAATTGCTTCACAGCATAGTAACACTTATTCTTAGGTGACACGAGATATACTTTAAAAGCAGTCCTTTGTTTTGATAAATAGTAAAGCCTGCATTTATAATTAACAACTACTTTTAGATTACTATTGTAATGACTTGGGATAGATATTAACAAGATAACAACTGCCTGTAGTGAAAAAAATAATATTTGGTTTCATTTTAAAGACTGCAGTATTGAGCTCAGAAGTACTTTTGTTCCATATTGTCTCCTCAACACAAGCTTAATTATGACATTACACAATAAATTCAATTGCACACTGTTTATCACCATCTGTGAGTAGTGGAGAGGTTTTATTAGGAAAATGTCACCATTTTCCTAGACTGTTATTGATTTAATAATCAAGTTGAACTGCTGCATCACAATATTCATACAACACATAAAAATCTGTGCCACTGTAATAACTTTGATGTCTTAACGAATTAGTCTGCCATCCATATCTCATATAGCACCATTATATTTCAATAATATTCTAGTTACATATTAGAACGTGTATTTTACTTTAAGTAAATGTGATCATAAAAACTTATTATGTTAGTTATTAAGATATCCAGGGTTTTTTTCCATGCTTAGTCCTTATGTAGAGATTGACTGACACTGTTGACATGCTATAGGGTTAATGATGACCAATGACTATCACATTAATAATTCACAATTTTAATAACAAGAATAGCTTTTAAGTTTTCATAGATATGCAGTAATATGGAAAGTGTCTGTGACTTAATACTTTATAATTTGAGAACTGACAGACTCAACACTTGCTGATATAACCCTCTGTGGTTTAAGTGTTATTGGATTGGCAGATTTTTGCCACCAATGCTCTCCCCATTTGCACATAATTAATTAGTAATAAGTGTGGAAATTGTATTACGACCTAGTTATATATCTCTGTGGACATCTGTGTATTTAGAGAAAATGACGGTTCTAGATAGAATGCATGAAACTAATTTCAAATGCCATTCAAATGGTGCTTTTCAGTTTATAAATGTACTTCTGGGTAAGATGTATCTCACTGGAACCTGTTATCCCTGAACATGCTTTCAGTATTATGGGACATATTGACATTTTGAACATTTAGCTTAATATCTTTGGATGTGAACTGTCACCTCTGATGAGATTATTATTGATCTAAACAGCATCTAAAACTACTTGGATGTTTGGAAAAATCATATATCTTTTGTTTACTTTTTTCTACTTTAATATGTATTAAGCATATTGGAAGCCTCTAAACTACATACCTTAAGTAAAATTCTAGACTTATGATATTTGAACTTCCCAGGTAAATTAACTGACTAAATTTGTGAGCACAGGTGGTACCCTTCCTCATTATTTGTGGAACATTTTTTTAGTAAATTTGTCTGATGGATTCTCAAACATGGACACATAAGAAGGAAACTGAAACATTTGTCACTGAAATATTTAAAAAGCTGTATTTTGTATAAAGGTTGTTAGAGCTATGACTGTATATATGTAGATGATTTAAAATGTATTATATGTAAATTAATAAAGTGCTATGATTTAATTTAAAGATGATTTCAATGGACTTCTTTCTATAGAGAGGTAGCTTATGCTAAAATTCTGTGGAGGAGGGATTAAAACAATGTAAGTAAACGAAAAATTATTTTCACTTTCCTACCAGCCGTTGCCTGGATTATTATGCATAGAAAGCCCCCTGTATCATATGAACTGTATTCATTTTATTAAATTTCTATTTCTTATCACAGGAGTATACTCTGTTTCTTTTCTTTGTACTCATTGCAAAATATTTCAGGAATTACATCTTCTGATTGCTGTAGTATCTAGTCTTCTGCAAGGTATTCCAATTTCCTGGGTCACCCTATGAAAAGCATACTGAGAAAGATCTATTTATTATTGTTATTTTTTTTCTAAATAGAGAATTTTATTAAATGTCAACATAAAGACATTCTGAGAAAAATCAAGAGAAACTATTCTTAATGAAACTATTGCTTAGGAGTAAATACTGACCAAAAGATGATCAACACATTTATTTTTTATAGTACACTCAATTTCAGCATTCACCCATTGTCCATTCATTTAAAATGTATATATTGAGCAGTTACAAGTGTTAGTTTTTGTGGTTATTGCTGGGGATATAGAGAGAAGAGGTTCCTGCTCTCTTAGAGCTCCCAGTCTGTGATGGCATTGGATATTAAACCAATCCTAACCTTCCTAAAGATTTAATTACAATTGTGATATGTGCTGGGAACCTCACATAGAAGGCACTATAAAAACATGCGGGCCTCCCTGGTGGCGCAGTGGTTGAGAGTCCGCCTGCCGATGCAGGGGATGCGGGTTCGTGCCCCGGTCTGGGAGGATCCCATATGCCGCGGAGCAGCTGGGCCCGTGAGCCATGGCCGCTGGGCCTGCGCGTCCGGAGCCTGTGCTCCGCAACGGGAGAGGCCACAACAGTGAGAGGCCCGCATACCGCAAAAAAAAAGAAAAAAAAAAAAAAAAAAAAAAAAAACATGCAAAAGGGAAACTTGACAGATCTGTGGGGAGAAATCAGAAAAAGACCTCTCTGAAAAAGTCATATTTAAACTGAGATTTGATGAATAATGGTCATTCAGGCAAAGAGAATAAGGAGATTGAGTGTTCTAGGAACAGCAAACAGAAGTCTTGTCAAACCCTCTTCCTCCACATATCAGGAAGAAGCACAGCATATTAAAAGTATAACAATTACTTTATGAACTGGTTAAACTTATACAAGAAGATTTTATAATAGTTGTACATGCATATTGTAATGATGTACAATTTATTCATCTTAGAAATAACTGGATTTAAAGAGCATCTTCAAAGAAACATATTTCCTATACAAACACATATTCAATTGTGGTACCATAAATATGTATTACTTTAGAATTCCATTTCAAGTTTCAAGCAGTATGACTTGTAAATACATCTACTATCAGAAAAAGAAAGAAAGAAAGAAAAAAACACACTTACTCCCTGCTTCATGGGTTCATGGTATGTCATTTAAGATAGAGTAGAATGAACACTTGACAGAAAATTAGAAAATGCAGGATCTAGTTGTAGTTTTCCTGGGACCACCTTGAACCTCAGTTTCCTTGTGTAAAATAGGGGATAATACTATCTTATAGTGATATTGTGAGGGTAAAATTTGATGAAGTTATTCATTTCGAAAACCGATATAAACTAAATAAATGCAATGTTTTATTATTATTATTTTTCCTGAGCACTCCATGCATATTTGAACTTATCTTTGATCAAATATGTTCCCTTTATTGGAATGTTTTCAACATGTTTTTTTTTCCTCCCCAAAGGCCAAATTCAAATCCCATCACTTCTTTGAGGCTTGTTCCCACTAGAAAAGAAGTTATTTATTTCTCCCACCTCTAATCTCCTTTAGCACTTATGAGTTATTTGGTGACAGGCATTTATTGACTTGTATAGTTATTTTAATGTTCATTTCAAAGGCATAGCATTTTGATGTTGAAAGGGAAATTCAAGTTCATTTGGTCCTCCAGATCTCAGAGATTGGGTTCTCCTCTGAATGATTTCAACCCACTTGTCAAATCAATTTTGCTTGAACAGATCTACTGACAGGTAGCTTGGTATCTTTTGATTAAGTATATTTTACTTCTTGACATCTCCAAGAGAAACTTATTCTGTAAATTCTGTAAATATGTCAACTTGCTTTCATGCCTAGCAACTATTTCCTGATATTCTCTACCATCTCCTTCTTTTTTCCTGGCAAAGTCAGCTTTCAAGTATCTTAGCTGTATTCATCACTGTTTTCTCAAGATATTCTAGGAGATATATATATATATACATACATACATATATGTCTTAAAATGAATATTCAGAACTAAATATATTTTTCAACTATAATAAAACACCTGTCTTTATTTTAAATATTATAATTCTGGCATTGCAGCCTAAAACCCCACTATCCTTCTATAGTCATATTAAGTTGAGCTTACTTTATATTCAGTCCCCATGTCTCATTCACATGTGATTCTGCTAAATCATATATGCTTATCATAGATTACTATAATGTATTTTTCAAATATAATTTCCAGGAAGCTAACATACATCCTGTTAGTTCTGGTAGTAGACACTAGATAGTAAACCAGCAAACTAAAAGAGAAAAAAAATATATATATATATATATATATTATCTTCTTAAACATACTTCAATCACCATATAATGAGAAACCTATTTGTTTTCTCATCTAACTCCATTACATAATAAAATTCATAGCAAATAGGTGCTCGTTGAACTTCTAAGGAAGATATGACAAGGATGATTTCCTTATGTGTACTTTTTGTTTATATACATGCATATGGATACGTGTGTGAATATTTGCATTTTCATTGTCAAAATGAATAGAATTGTTGACTAAATAGTGATGTGTTCAAGAACGTCTTTTATACATATATGTAAAGATACATTTAGTACAATTTTATTATTTATCAATAATAATAAAGCATGATAAATAATAAAGCATGACCCACTACTCTGTAAGAGTTGTATAAACAGAAAAACCTTCATTTTTCATTCTGTAATGGCAAGGGGCACATCCTTATTTGAGTTACTAATAGGAACTGAAAGATTCTACCATTCTGTGAAACCCTTAAATTTTCTTATTTGCAGCCTAATAGAATAACATAACCTGAGTATAGTATAGTTAACTGAATATATTTGCCATGCTTCCTTTGTTCTAATCTTGTTTACTTTTCTCACTGTAAATAACACTGAGATCTACCTTATTTGTCATGTGTTTCTGTTAGCCCTATGTTTTTACCTTTCTCTCTTCCAAGTCAGCAAAAACAAAACAGGTTAAAAAATGTAACACTGTTTCATATTATTATAAAGTTGAACAAATCTAGTACATTTCTGCTATTTCTGCTCTATTAAACAATCAGTTTCCTATCTTGATAATAGACTCGTGTAAATAACATGAGTGTGCAATGACATTTTCTGTGCTGGCATATTTCCTAAGTTGTGTATCATATTCAGAACATGAGGAGTAAGTCATATTTTGAAAGCTAAACAATGCATTTTTCTGCACTTTAAAAAAAATCTGAAAATTATAACAGCTGTTTTAGCCAACATTTGGTTACAGAGAGCAAAATCTGCTCTATTTTAAAGAGAAAGGTAACAAAACCAACACAAGAACTTGACCACCAAGGCTGCCTGAGCTATGATTAGCAAAATGCGCAATCAGAAGGCAGAGCACAGAATTTGGAAACTGCAACTATTCCGTTACTTCAGATTTACACATTTCTGTCACAATTTCCATCAGCAAAATGAACACCTTTCCCCCTCTCTTTTTTCCTATGAATCTTAAAATCTTACCTCCATGATCCTACTTGTAAGGGAAACAGAGCAACGTATTCTTTTTTAAGCTTTCCAGTTTCTTTAACACAAGAAAACACACCAGAAGGGGAGTAGAGTGGATGTTAAGCAGGCAGATCTATCATATACATCAGTCACATCAAAATTTATCTTCAAACTCCCATGTCGACTGGTCATTGAAAATAACACTATATGTCAAGACAACTCCATAATAATTTAAGTCTAGATTATTAAAGTGTTCACAACTCCCAAATTGATTTATTTCTAAACTACTATTCCTGTTTCTCTCCCCTATAGTAAGAGAGAAAGTGAGTAGCCTGGAGGAGACCATTCCAGACACAATGAATAACAATGGCACACAATTTGTGCCTGAATTAAAGAAAAAAAAAATTAAGTAGAGGAAGTAAGTCAATAGCACTGGAGAAGAGTGAACAAGTGTGAAATTTAAAGGAAGTAAAATCAAAAAAGTAATGAAGAACTAGATTAGGTAACACCTTGTCTTTGGGAAGAATTTGCCTTTTACTTGAAGATAGGAAAACCTAAGTTACTGAGCAAAGAAAGGATATGATCTACCTTATGTTTAACTAGATCACTTGATTTCCATGTTGAGAATAGACAGCAAGAAATGAATCAAGAGCAGAATAAGACAACTAGTTAGCAGACAATTGTAACCCTGGAGAGAGATGATGGTTGAATGGATCAGATTGATGTCAATGAAGGTGGTAAAAAGTGACTGGATTCTTCATATATTGTAATGTTATCAGGATTTGCTGATGAACTAGATGTGGGGTGTGAGAAAAAGAAGGGATTCCAAAAATTTTGAGTAACTGGAAGAACGATGCTGCTATTGATTGAAATTAGTGAGTGTCTCGGTCTATTTGGGCTGCTATAACAAATTACCATAGACTAGGTGACTTATAAACAACAGAAGATTATTTCTCATAGTACTGGAGGCTGAAAGTTTGATATCAGAGCTCCATCATGGTTTGTTTCTAGTGGGAATTCTCTCCTAGGTTTTAGATTACCCACTTTTTGTTGTATCCTCAAGTGGTGAAAACAATCTTGCTAGCTCTCCAGCCTCTTTTTATGAAGACACTAAACCTATTCATGAGGTCTCCACTCTCATGATGTAATTAGTTCTCAAAGGTCCCACCGTCCAATACCATCACATTAGGATTAGGATTTCAACATATGAATTTGGGGGGCACAAAATTCACTCCCCAACGTCAATGTAACAAAAATAGCAATTTTTGATGATAGCAGTATTAAGAATTCAATTTTAGATTGATCATCTAGGGAAGTCTAAAAAGAAACTCTTTCAAGGAGGGCAAGTCTGCATAAAATGTTGTATTGTACTTAGGTAAAAGGAATATGGCTTAGAAATAGCCATTAGATTGATAAACATAAAGTACATTGGTGACTTTGAGAATAACAATTTCAGTGGAACATTTGGGAGTGAAAACCTGATTGATATAGATTAAATAAAGAAAAGGAAGGGAGGAATTTAGGATGAACATAGACAACTATTTTAAAAAGTTTTACTGTAAATAGAATAAAAGTAGTATGGCAGTAGTTGGAGAAAAAAGTGGCATATGAGATTGTTTGTTTTTGTTTTTATTTAGACTAGGGAAAAATCAGCATTGTTGTTTGCCAGTAAGAGTTAGTTTATTTTGCAAGTCAATTACATGAAATGTTGAGAATGATTTACAAAAGCTTTGTGATTCTCAGAAGGGGGAAAATAAAGATAGACTGTATATACATATCCATAAATACTAGTACCATTTAATTCTTTTGCCATGCAGAAACAGGAGGCTCCTATGGGATGTAAAATGCAACTTGATCTACCAGTTACTGAAAGAATAAAACTAATTAAGAATTGGAAAAAAATAAATATCCTTGTTACATGAACCACATTTGACTTAAGTTTGGCACTGTAAGAAATAGGATCAAAGTGGATAGGATTACAAGTGTGTTAGATGTCAAGAAAGCAAGTTATTGTGAATCAGAAATAATATGAGATAGAAATTCTATTAGTAAAGAAGACAGATATAGCCTAGAATAATCCTATTAATTAAACCATAGCAGATTACATTTCCTCTGAAAAAAGAAAAAAAGAATTTGAAGATCTCATAACTTTGTGAGATGCTGCTCAGTAACTGGAAGTAACAGAAAGTCAGTGGTAGGAAGGAAAAATCTGTAGAAGGAACCAATTAAAAATGGGTAGTTAAAGTTTGCAAGGACAAGTCTGAAGGTTTCTAAAATAATTACGGGTTAATCTTAGCAAAGGAATTTAAGAAAATAATATGTGCTCTTATCAATTTATATTGAGAGAAGATAAAAAAATAGTTTTTGTGATGAATGTTTAAGGACATAAAATTTTTCATAACTTGAAAATGATTAAGACTGTACATTTGTATAAAGTTTTTTTTTTTCTGAAAGAAAATGAAGAGGAGAATATGGTATAATAAGGCAAAATGAAGATCATATAGAAATAGCTATTGTATAAAAGGGAACATAAAGAATGTAAGGGATATTTAATAATTTAGATATTTTAAAGAGTTCATTTTAAAAGAAAATGTCAATAGCTTAAATTGGTTACTTAAAACAATGTAAAGTAGACAACCTCCATCTCTAAATAGGTGTCTGACTCAAGGCAATGTACTCAATTTGCAGTCCTATTTTCTTATCTATAAAGTGGAGATTAAAATAGCGTTTACCTCTTGGACTTTGTGATGTTTAAATGAGTTAGCATATATAAATTATTCAGAATAATCAGTGGCACTTACGGAGCCTTGATAAATGTTAAACATCATCATCATTATTCTAAATTATTACTTTATAACTGTGTAGAATCTAACACTTTGAATATTGATTCTGCATTCTTTGTCATGTACAGCCAGGTTTAATTTAACAGCTATTTATTGTTTACCTCCATTGTTTGATACTCTTTCCTAACTTTTGGGATAATAAGAGTGAGCAGGATAGACACTGTCTTATTCTATTCAGGAGAGTCTGTCTGGGGACATATGCAATTTAAGTGAGTTGAAGTTGAGAAAACAAATGTCCCAAGAGAGTCAAGTGTGGATAAAAATGCCTTAAGAAGAGATCTTTTCAAGAAGTAATTTCAGAGGTTTGGCATGGTATTGGTAAAGCTAAAGAAACTTTCATTAAGAGGTAGAAGTCTCAGTTACTGTCTGCTTCTTTGTAAAGCTAAGGAAATTTCATTAAGAGTTAGAAGGCTCAGTTATTGTCTGCTTCTTAATCCAAAAAAAAAAAAAAAAACATAATTTGAAAAAGGGGCCGGAGGGTAAAAAATTATGATAGGAAAAAGAATGTGCTGTGGAAGAACCTAATAGAAGCCAAGAAAATATTCTAGGAAGAGACAATGGAGTATGAAAGACCCAGAGGAAAAGAACAGGAAAACGATACTCTTTTAATTAAATGTCTTGTAGACCTATCATAAGAATACTTCACTAAAATACATTCTTTAAAACAGGTGACATATTAAGGACGTGGAAAGATTGATTAATAAGACTAAAGAACTTAAGTAGATAAGTACATGGATTGAATAACTGTTATTCAAACTGCATTTTATGAAAACAGAGAACAATTTAAAAGAATAAGAAATGTTGGAATAAAAATGGTATGTTGCTATCTAGAATAGCACAATAATGTTTTATACCAATATTTTTTTAAAACTCCAATATTATTAGGATTACTATATGAAATTACTGTTAAAAAAACAGTTTTCTCTCTTCACTCCCCACTCTCACCACTTCATCAAAGAAAGTGCCATGTGTGGTCTTAAGCTGAATAAATGACAGAGAAAAGAAGATGAATCAACACATGAAACTCATAGAGGTCTTGGACATAAGCATGGTAGAAACTGTAAAGGATATACAGGTATATCCCATTTTAAGAGAAAACTCTTTACCCTGACCAGTTCTGTCAGTCAACACCAGCTTTATTTTGTAAAGCTTTTTTTTTTTTCTCCCCATTCCTTCTCCTCCACCCATGAGGAGAATGGGACTAATGTACTTGTAAACCTCAAAGTTACCTGAAAGATAATTTCAATATTAAAAAAAAAAAAAAAATCTACAGATAAACTGTAGTCTATTTAAAAATACTCTTAAAAACAAACAAACAAACAAACCTGACAAATATCTAAATATATTATGTCAAATAAATGTGCGCTTAAGATATTATTGTTGAAGTCTTTCCTGTTAACCTCCTGGTGTTTAGATAGATTAAACTCTTAACTCCCTTTCCAGCAGGATTTGCCTATGAATTTTATTAGTATATAACATTATATTAGTTTCAGATGTACAACATAATAATTTGATATTCGTATATACTCCAAAGGGGCCACCACAGTAAGTTTAGTTGCTAACTGCCACCATATATTTGCCCCTTTTCACTCTTTCGCCTGAGAATTTTAAACTGGGGTCAAACCTCCAGAAGTCTTCCTCCTTCAACTGAATTCTTTTTTTGTTTTTTGACATCTTTATTGGAGTATAACTGCTTTACAATGGTGTGTTAGTTGCTGCTGTACAACAAAGTGAATCAGCTATACATATACATATATACATATATCCCCATATCCCCTCACTCTTGAGCCTCCCTGCCACCTTCCCTATCCCACCCCTCTAGGTCATCACAAAGCATGGAGTTGATCTCCCTGTGCTATGCAGCAGCTTACCACTAGGTATCTATTTTACATTTGGCAGTATATATATGTCAATGCTACTCTCTCACTTCATCCCAGCTTCCTCTTCCCCCCTGTGTCCTCAAGTCAGTTCTCTACATCTGCATCTTTATTCCTGCCCTGCCACTAGGTTCATCAGTACTGCTTTTTAGATTCCATATATATGTGTTAGCATACAGTATTTGTTTTTCTCTTTCTGACTTACTTCACTCTATATGACAGACTCTATGTCCATCCACCTCATTACAAATAACTCAGTTTCGTTCCTTTTTATGGCTGAGTAATATTCCATTGTATATATATGCCACATTTTCCTTATCTATTCATCTGTCAGTGGACACTTAGGTTTCTTCCATGTCCTGGCAATTGTAAATAGTGCTGCAATGAATATTGTGGTGCATGTCTCTTTTTGAAGTATGGTTTTCTCAGGGTATATGCCCAGTAGTGGGATTGCTGGGTCATACAGTAGTTCTATTTGCAGTTTTTTCAGAAACCTCCATACTGTTCTTCATAGTGGCTGTATCAATTTACATTCCTACCAACAGTGCAGTAGAGTTCCCTTTTCTACACACCCTCCCCAACACTTATTGTTTGTAGATTTTTTGATGATGGCCATTCTGAATGGTGTGAGGTGATACCTCATTGTGGTTTTGATTTGTATTTCTCTAATGATTAGTGATGTTGCACATCTTTCCATATGCTTGTTGGAAATCTGTATATCTTCTCTGGAGAAATGTCTACTTAGGTCTTCCACCCAGTTTTGGTTTGTTTTGTTGGTTTTTTTGATATTGAGCTGCATGAGCTGCTTGTATATTTTGGAGGTTAATCCTTTGTCAGTTGCTTCATTTGCAAATATTTTCTCCCATTCTGAGAGTTGTCTTTTCATCTTGTTTATGGTTTCCTTTGTTGTGAAAAAGCTTTTAAGTTTCATTAAGTCCTATTTGTTTATTTTTGTTTTTATTTCCATTTCTCTAGGAGGTGGTTCAAAAAGGATCTTGCTGTGATTTATGTCATAGAGTGTTCTGTCTCTCTTTTCCTCTAAGAGTTTGATAGTGTCTGTCTTACATTTAGGTTTTTAATCCATTTTGAGTTTATTTTTGTGTATGGTATTAGGGAGTGTTCTAATTTCATTCTTTTACACGTACCTGTCCAGTTTTCCCAGCACCACTTTGAAGAGGCTGTCTTTTCTCCACTGTATATTCTTGCCTCCTTTATCAAAAATAAGGTGACCATATGTGTGTGGGCTTATCTCTGGGCTTTCTATCCTGTTCCATTGATCTATATTTCTATTTTTGTTCCAGTACCATACTGTCTTATTTACTGTAGCTTTGTAGTATAGTCAGAAGTCAGGGATCCTGATTCCTCCAGCTCCGTTTTTCTTTCTCAAGATTGATTTGGTTATTCATGGTCTTTGTGATTATTGTTATTGTTAGTTTTCTGTGTCAGCATGAAACTAGTTCTCAGCTTGATGATATGGCAGCTGTTTTAGCTGTAACTTTCATCTCTTGAGTTCAAGTAAATAGAACATTTAAACACTTGTGAATAAAGCCGTGTGTGTGTGTGTGTGTGTATAGAGCAAGAGTGAGAGTTCAATCTAGGTGTTAACCCTAGGGTCTTGGAAACGTTCCCATTTGAGTAATTGAATTTTTATGAACTCACATCTTCATGCAAGTATTCTCCATTTAATGCAGTACACCAGTCTGCATCATTTCCAGCTGTTAAGGTGTTGCTACCTTTCTCCCTATGGTGACTACATTTCATCAATGAATTAAGTATTAATGAAATGAATTAAATATTTTTATTTTCATAAATGTGCTGTGGTACCCTCCCTTATTTTAAAACAAACACTAGAAAATAAAAGAGAAGATAGCAACATAGGTAGAAGAAATCAAGATGTTTGCAGGATTCCTGTTGTTTAAAAATATTTTTATTTCAGTATCACCCTTATTTCTGTTTTTCTATTTTTATTCTACAAAATAATGGAAGTAAATGGTTTCACTCTTTTTTTAGGTGATCCATTTAGAGAGTCTGGGAAAAAATAAAACTGGTTTAAAAAAAAACAAAATGTAGTAGGGGATAGATATGGTTGTTTGTTTTTGTCTCTGAATAGTGGCTGGTGACAACACAGATGTTAAATAAGAAATATTACAGGGATTAATTCATAGTGTTCTAGTTTGCATCCAAGGTCATGTGCAGTGCAAACAATAACTTACAGCCAGGCACTTTGTAATGGCAATTAAGGACCATCTAGGGTCGGGGTGAAGCTGAAGTTGGCTCCAACCCTAGGAGGTCTGCAGTCACTTCAGTGTACCTCCTTGGAATGCCTTCTTGTTCATATAAATTAAACAAAAGTGAATTTTCTCCCCGTTAGTGAACAAACAATCCGTGGCTCAGATGATGCAGCCTAAGCATTTCTTCCTTTAGAATTGCAAGTGAACCTCCACTAAACAGCAATTAGCATATTAATAGTATTAATAACATCCATGATTTTAACAATCTGAAGCTTTCTGCTTTTTATTGATGTCTTTTGTTGCAATTTTGTCTAATAGTGTGCCCAGGGTAGCAAAACATAACCAATTAGAACTTTTGCCAAACAGCCAGGAATCTGGATAGTTTCAGTGCTATTCATCTAAACATAAAAATGGTTGTATGAAAATAACATTTCCAGCCAGTAAGACTAGAGGATATACTGGAAATGTTAGGTTGGGCAGTCCCCTTACATTACTCTTCTGCATCAAAAATAAAGATACTTGCTCGATGTTGCATAACTAGTGGCAGATTAGAAAAAAATTAAGGCTGACAGTCTCATAGAGAGTCCCTTGAAGCCTGAACTCTGTACTCTTTACAGAAAGTATAAGTATACAGAAAACTGGGTAGTTTTAGTTTAATACCAGGTTGCACTATTTGTCAGGGAAGCCTCCCTAAATGTAAACTTAATTAGGTGTACTTATTATATATTCTTTTAACACCTTGCATTTTTCTTTCAATTAGCTCAGTATACCTATTTCTCTAATAATAATGAAGTAACTAGCACTCATTGAGCACTTCACTATGTGTGAGCTTTAAATAAAAACTTTATGTGATTCATCTCTTTTAATCATTACAAAAAACAATATTCTGGTGTCTATTATTATCTTTTTTTGTTTGTTTGTTTGTTTGTTTTATATTTTTTATGGAAACACAAACTTAGAGAGTTTATGTGTCCAAGGTCAAAATCTAGTAAATAAGAACAAGGATTCAAAGCCAGGTCCCCTAGCTTCCGAGTCCATGTCTTATGTTATATTGCCTCCCTTGTGTGATTTTTTTGGGGGGATGGGAAGGTATTGGCTTTATTTTGTTTTTGAAAAACTTCTGCCTCAGTGACTAGACTCTAAGATCTATGAAGGTAAGAATTGTTTCTATTTACTTCACTCCTTTATCTCTAAATTAGCATGGTGTTTGGTACACAGAAAGTGATTGATTTTATCTTTTTTGAAGGAATATATGAGTATGGGTAGATGTGTTCTGCCTAACCAGATTGTCATATGACTTTTGTTTACTTGCTTAGTGTGATTTAGGCCCTTTATAGTACTGATTCCTAAAGGAGGCATACAGAAATTTGAGCAATTTTTGGTATTCCATCATCTTGCTAATGTTAATTTTCCTCTAGGTTTGTCTGTTTATACATATGAATAATGTTATATCCTTTATTGTTTCCAAAAAGGAAGTTAAGTGGTTACACTCTTTGGTAGTCTTTCTCTTTCATGCAGATGCAGGCACGTGAAAGGAAATAGGAGTTATGGGGAATGATTTTGGAGAACTTTAGTGTCGCTCTTACCCAAATATGAAAATCTATGAATATATATATATATATATATATATATATATATATATATATATATATATATATATATATATATAAATATATATATATGCCTGGGATCAAATAAATATATATATTTATATATATATATATATATAAAATGCCTGGGATCAAACCCACCTCTCCTCTTTTCTAACTTTCTAGATTTTCAGTGTTGGGAAAGTTGCTTAATCTCTCTTTTCTTCAATAATAAGATAGGGAGAAAAACAGTATCTGTTTCATGATGTTGTGAATACACATTAAGCATGAAACACATGTGTTAATTATAATCTTAGCAAATGACTATTTAATCTTTTTATTCAATTTTTTACTCATGGTGGTTGATCTTGCTAAATTGTTAACTCAGCCAACTATGCCTCCTTGATTTTCCATGCTTTCTCTTATTTTTGCCTTTGTAAATTATATTATTGGGAACTTCAGGAAGAAATGACATTTTAGTCCATGGCCAGGTACATGTTTTGTACTGAGTTGTGAAAATTCTAATTTGGTCCCTCACTGACCATAACTCATAGTCCAAAAATTCAATTTAAAACAAAAGCAAACAGAAGTGATGTCACTCCATGTTGATTCAGTCTTTGTAAGGGAAAAAAGGAGAACTTGTTCCTATAATTTCCTTAGTGTAAAAATATCACAGCCTTTACTTCGGTATTATTGATTAATTGAATCTTCCACCTGACAGTGGAAAAAACCCTATGATTCCTTGATCTTTGCATTCTAGGGCATAACACAGAATATGGCCTATTGCAGGTACTAACTCTGTTTACTGAATCAAACCAAACTCCTTCCTTGAAAGTCAACTTGTATTTTAATACTATTTTAACATGGAATTTGAACACCCCCAAACTTCAAGTAAAACTTCATGGGAAGGAAATGATTAATTCTCTTAGGTTCAAATTCCCCATATTTTATGTGAAAACTTAAATGGCATATTGCTTAAAAGTGTTAAAATATTGAGCTATTTACTTTATTATGAATATGAAAATCAAAAATAATTTTGTTGCTCATCTAGCTTTTGACACATGCTTTCCTTTTTCCTTTTGTGATCCACTAAGATCTCCTTAATGAGCTCAATGCATACATATTTGTTGTCATATGAAGTACTAGGCATTCTAAGTTTATATACTTTACATCTAACTTTTGCTAGCTAGGGAGCTAATTAACAGTTACTTCTTATTGTGAATAAACTGCCCCATAAGATATAAGAATTCCCCAATTCACAAGTTCACATTCTTCTATGAGGTAACTTTAGCCATCTAGGTCAATTATAGCATGTTAACATTTCTTTGTTTCTGAAGATTATTTTTCCAGTTATGGAGTTGTAACTGTTTAAGTTATGACCAAAATGCAGGCTATATCAATCAGGTCTGTCTGAAAAGACAGGGTTAAAATAGTTTCAAACGAGATGAAAGCTATCAAGGGAAATACCTCACAGTTATTTTGACTGCTCTAGCATCAATATTCACAATAATATCTGGAAGTGATGAAAAAATAACAGTAATGAAATTATTCTTTTTTATTAGGTTAATGAAATGATTGAAGGAATATAAGATTGACAGTCCAGACATTTAAAGTATTCTTTTTAAAGAACAGATACCATATTCATAGCAGATAGGTAAAATTCCCTTTACAATACATCTCAGTCTTTTTAAGAGTGAAGTGATAAGGAGGATGATGATCTTGGGATAGTGTTGTTGCATATTAATATAAGTACTCATAAAATTACTGATAATAAATGTGGAAAGTATCATAGATTCAGACCTAGGCATGGTCCAAACATATTAGTACCTGCATTCTGAATTAATCCTTCACATTTCCAGAGGGTCATGAATGTGAGCCATTTCAACTGTAGACTTACAAACAATATAAAATAAACCTCAAAATTTCAGTCTTAGACAGAAAAGAGATGGGGTGGAGGGGAAACTTGATTACATTTATCCAGCAATGTGGACAGGTGAAAACTCCCCTGAGCTACCCAGGATAGCATTTTGACTAGTGTGACTCTAAAACTTCAAGTAATGTTGGAATTAACACAAACTTTTTTTTTTATTATGCATCAGAGAATATGACTCATCTAATAAAATTTTATTTATAACACAATTGAAATATTACTCTTTAAGTTAAAAAAACAGATTTAGGACATGGTTATTATTTTTTGTTATTCTTAGAATATTGACTACTGCTTCACTAAAAACAATTTAAATTTTACAAAAGCATGCCACATCTGATACTCACATCAGTTACATGTTCCACAATTAGTTGGTGTTCTACTTGAGATTTTATTAACTTTGAATGTTGCTGTTTAACTATATTTTTATGTTTTGCACCTTTTATTTTTATTGTATTTATTTACTAAAATATATTTGACTTACAATATTATATTAGTTTCAGGTGTATGACAGAGTGATTCAATACTTCTGTAGATTATATTCCATATGAAGTTATTATAAAGTATTGGCTATAATCTCTGTACTGTACATCATTGAGGGGTAGGGAAAGGGACAAGATAGGTAAAGGAGATCAAGAGCTACAAACTACTAGGTATAAAATACATATTTGTTTTGAATTTACAGCATTCACAGACTAGTGCTGAGTGCTTTGGAGAGTGCTTAAGAAATACTGTAAAATGACATCCCTATGACAAACACTGCCACTTTTACTTGAAACTGCAACTCTAGATTGTTCTTTAAGTAGTTTTAGTTCATGTTCCAAACAAATAATGCCTTTCAGAAAATGAAGACCAAATATCTTGCTGTTTTAAAAAGGTACCTAGAAATAGGAACTCCACATATAGTTGTATTGATCAGGTCAGGGAACTTGGCCCAAGTAGCAAATCTGTTACTTTGCAAGGGGAAAAAGGCAGGATTTTACATCGTACTTGTGATGCCTATGAAAATTAATGTTCTATTCTAGGACTTGTGTGGTTGTATGTGATTGTAAAGTCAATCAGGAGATAAGGCAATAATTTGGGGTTATTTCTTTCTGAAAAAGAAATCATTCTCTGTTGTTGCTTTCTGCAGTTTTCCTATAGTGAAAATATCTCTTGGACTTTTTATTGGACAGGTAATCTGTGATTCCTTTATATAATATATATTTTTAACTTATAATTCCCAGTTTCTAACACAAGGAAGGAAGGCTCAAAACCTGAATAAGTATGATGTTCTCCTGTTAAAGCCCCAGAGTGGTGAAAGTCTGATGTCTGTTCTAATTGGCTGGTGTCAGCGCTCAACCAATTGTTAAATATTTAGAAAATCATCCGTATAATACAACCATGGGAATTCCTAAGCAGAACAAGGAGGCCACAGCATTTCTCTTCCTAAGGAGTACTATGTCAAAAAGAAAAGAGAAGTTAAAAGTTTTCCTAAGGATAATTTGCACGGCCCTGGAATTGACATGAAGCAGAGTGATGGTGGTTGGTACTCCAGCAAGGCCTGGTTTCTGCCCTGCGTTAATCTACATCATACGTGTGCAAAATCTGCATCTCTCAGATACAAAGCAACTGACAAGAAACCTAAAGAGTAAGAACATGGAAAATGGAAGGTCTTTTCAGATTCGTGTTTGTCAAGACCATTGCACTGGTGATAATGAAGCCGGTTTGTTGACGGATCCATCACATAATTACATCACTAACAGATTTTTTGTTATCAAAAATTAGTCCAGAGGACTGAACACTAACTGAAAACTTCTTGAATCGCTTGAAGAGTAATACATTTGATATGAGCTTTATCAAAGATTGACGTATATAATAAAATCATTACACATTCAATTCATCCAAAATCTCTTCTAGTTTAGCCTTTTAAGTTTTACAAAATTAAGTTATTAAAATATTTAGTTTTCTGTAAGATATTTCTATCCATACTTTAACGTATCTATTAAAATGGATTAGCTCAAAAGTGCTCGAATCTCAGTATATTAAGCAATATATTATGTAAATTTAAGAGTAAACATTTTTCTTTCATGATTATACAGGTGATTTGAGATAATAATATTGATACTATGTTTGTCATTGAAAAGGAATTATAAGCCATGGTCAGAAGCATATCATACAAGTTTCTACTGGTCCCAGATAAATATTACTCAGATGTTACTAACTGAAGAGGAAAACATTTCTCTTGCATGATTTTTTTTAACAGTCAGTCTTGAAGTATAGTAATTATTGTTTTACTTGTGGTATAAGGGCTAAAAAATATATTGGAATTCTAATCAACATCTGCTACTCTTATTTTTTTAATGTCTTAAGTTTTTAGTTTCTTTGTTGATCTAGTGGGAATTTTAAAAAACACCAGGCACATAGTGGCAATAAGTAAATTATTTATTGTTTAGAAAGAGCTTCGAATTATTATGAACACTTAGGAATTAGGACTTATTACTAAACTGGATTTCACTAAATAAATGTGAGATAAATATTGAGTCACAATTGGACTCAATACTAAACTATTTTTTTCAGCATGAAATAATATATTTCTCTATTATTTTGATCAAAGTATTGTTTTAATAATGGTCTTTTTATCCTTGTCTCATTTGAGCTTTGACATAAAGGAATCTATTATAAAATTCTTCAGTTGGAATTATATTATTTTTCAAGTGAGAAAAAAATGATGATAATATTCACATACAGACAAAATCATTAACAGGCAATCTTGGTACATATTTTGCCAATATTAGAGCTAAGAGCCATAGTTGCTTAAATCTGAACAAGCCTTTCCAATCTATGTTCTCTTATGGTGATTAAAGAGTAGAATTTTTAGAAGCAGACAGATCACAGAAAGAAATATCAAAAGCCAAGGCTGATGTCAAATCAATGCCTAGGTTTAGTTGATTTTTGCTATATTTGGTTTGAGCACTGATTTAATCTAGAAAGTGCTGAGCTTGCTATGAGCTCCAAACAATGTGCTTTTAATGTAGTGATATGTTTGATAATAAAATAGAACACAACCTTTCAAAATGCAAAATAAAATACTATCAAAATAAATATAAATAAAAACTGTCAGTATTTAAAAAGAGGGTAGAAAAATCACTAGGTTTTTTTCTATGTTATCTGTATACTGTGCTTATTACTGAGGAGTCTGGCAACATCTTCTTTTAAGAAAATATCCTCATGTCTCTCTTGTCTTTCTTCTTAACTCTCAAATCTATATTTTATATTGTTTTTATCACATTTTAGACCCCTGGGATACTTTGGATCCTTTAGTAGATTAATCTTATAAAGGAGGAAACATGTTTATTTGCTCTAGATTTCATTACAAACTATCCTCATGCTATGGAAAGTATTTCAGCCAGTCCCTGTCTCACTTTCAAGCACAAATATTGTATATTGGTTGGATTTTCATCTACAATAATGAGAGTTTTCAGTTAACTCTTAGCTCACGAACAAGTATGAAAAGTTCACTATTTCATGGTGAAGGTACTAAGAACACAGATAGGTCGCCTATTTTTGGTAACTATTTCTATAGAAAAAAAATCACCTCATAGGTCTTACACCTCCTACTTAAGTAAAGATTCTTTAGAGACCCATCTGCTTTTGTTTTTTGAACATCTCTATTACCTGAAATTGATTCTGTGGCACCCAGAAGAAAAATGAGAAAAATATATATATATACGTATATATACACTCATAGTTGGGAAATTAGAGTTTGCAACTCTAATAATAATGCTTGGGTAACCCATTTAAAACAATGTTTATCTCTTTTCCCTCCTGTAGAGGGAATTCAGTAACATAAGAACTAATTTTGAACATAGAATTGAAATTTTATTTTGTAATTCACTAATACTCATTTTCAAGCTTTAACAGATGTAACAATCTGTATTTTGATACATTTTATACTTTCCTGAAAAGGTAATTTATGTGAGTGAATTTTGTGCCCTGGGCAACTAAAACTAAATCTTAACATAAATTAGCCTTAATTTAATGATTCGGTGTGAATGCTCTGTTTGGGTTAGCTTACTACGAAGGAAAATAGACAGCCAAATAGACAGACAGACATCTCTATATTTCTGTCGGATTTCTATTTAATATGCAAAATGATTTTGCTTGCATAGGTCAGAATATCCTGCATTCTAAAGCTGAGGTAGAAAAATCCTCCCAATTTTAAGGATAGTTCCTACTCCTTTACTGAATACTTATATTCATTCCAAAACAAGACTCTAATGTGTGTGTAATAATTAGTATTAGGTGAAGTTTCATTTTGGTGCAGACTTTGCATTACCCAAGACTCTTGTAGTTAAACTATGCAGATAAAAACTTCTCAAGTATAGTAAGTACATCAAAAGTTCACAGAAAACAACCTATTATGAAGTAAAAGACCATTGCAACATCTTCTTCAAGGTAATGGAAAAAACAAAGTTCTATTAAAACAAGGCATGGTTTTGGCCCCCGTGGTTGTAAATCTACAACCCTGTGACTTGGGAACCCTGTGAGTCTAATGATGAGTCTGGATGCCAGATCATATCTCTTCTATGACACTTTCATATTCCTATCAAACAAGTGGCCCTTTCAAAGTTTAAAACTAAGTGCAATGATTAGGAAAAGTCATATTCACAGAGAATGGTCATGAATCAACATCAAAGTATGTGACATTTGGAGCAGATTATAGAAGTTAGATCACTGTTGAACCAGGTAGATGATAAAAGAGGAATTGAGAAAGAAAAATAGAGCAGTCTTGTCTGAAGTATTTTTACATAATCTTTTAGCAGCACAATGAATTTGTGATTCATGGAATTTAGCAAAAAAGCAGAGACTTTATGACAAATTCAACTCTGATAATAAAATTAAAACACTGGATTTAATAAGCTACAAGATTTAAACATTCTCCATGCTATTAGTTAAATATACAGAAGTGTGCCAAGAAGTCATGAGGTAGTCTCCATTAATCAAATGTTCTAGAATATGATAATGAACTGAAATGTGGAAAAATAAATTAGTTGGAAATTAACAAAAATTCCTTTATTAATATTTTCCTTGAATGGATAAAACCTACAATTTGTTGCTGAACCACTCTATGGCAATATACCTATATTTACAAACCAACTGTTTTTCATGCATGTAAAATAAATAAGACAATGGCAGCTACAGAGGTACTTAGAGTTGCAGATAATTTTTTATCATATCAAGACTTGCCTCCAGTATGTGTAAAAAGAGCAGGGATTATTTATTCCCACTTGATCACCAGTCAACATTTGCCTTCTTCATTTCAGAGACTGTTATCAAGATACATAAAAATTGAAGACCATATTCTTCCAAAGCACAGCACTGATCTACTCTTTAGACCAACATTGTAGCTGCCCATCTCTGACTTATTATTGCCCTGAGCTATGTACTGCTGTCTTCCAGTGCTATATTTCTTGAAAGTTTGACATAGAAATCTGTGACACAAACTGTCAGCTTGGTGTGGAAAAAAATCTCAAGTTCTCTAATTAATATTAAACTTCTGGGGGAAAATGTGTGACTGAAACAAGCATTTCTTTTAGGATGAAAGAATTCATATATTACTATTGACATGATAATTGAAATCATATTCAGCAAAATGAATCTGAAGAAATTATACCCATACATTCTGAAAGAAGGGACAGAGATGGATCCAAAGAAGGAAAAGCGTCTTATCACAAAATGTGCAAGCATTCAGACATCCTTATCAAAATGATGAAACAATGAAAAGGAAAGTTATTGTGACCATCTATTATTGTTTTTAATGAGCATCAAAGGGGTTGTGATAAAGAAACATTATTGTCAGTCATTGCAACAGAATATAGCTGAATATGTACATCTTTTTATGACAATGCAGGCAAGAATAATTTGGATGTAAATCATGTCTTTGTCCCCACTTTATAATGGACTTTTTACACTAAATTGGGAATGTGGAGAGACAAAAAGTCAGGTACTTGATTCTGCCTTCCCCTCTCAGGAGTCCTTATGCAAAACTTCTAGTGATTTCAGAGGACAATAAAAATTGTGGACACTGTAAGGTCTGCTCTTGGGAGCTAAAGAAAAATGGGACTCCCCTCTTCCTCTTTTTTTTTTCATGTCACATAAAAACTACAGGCAATTTTCATTTCTCTACCTCAACTCAAAGATATTTCTTTGAAGTCAATATCATTGTAGTTATTTATTTATTTATTTTCTTTAACATACCAGATTTTTTTTTCTTCTGCTTTTCCCTTTGGATATATTCTGTTTGTTTGTTTTATTTTGGAAAGAATTCATCTGAGTGCAAGAGAAAATGAAACCTTAGTCTTGCTACACACTGACGAAAGGAATTAAACTTTTCTATGTTGTCATACCGTCATCGCTATAAAAATAAAATCACGTGAGAGTCAAGGCAAAATTATCTTCCAAAGCCAACTCTTTTGATAGTAACTAATATTTAAACAGCACTTTAAGGTTAGCAAAACATTAATGTACATTGTTTCCCATGATCACCATAATAACAATGTGATAAGAACAGTATTTTATTGTCACTTTAAAGATAAGAAAATTGAATTTGAGAGATATATATTAACTTGCTAAGCATCATGTACCTAGTAGGAAGCAGAACGTGTGTCTTAAACACAAACGTTTTAATTTAAATCCTGAGTTCCTTCTACTATATCACATAACCTAAGTTAAGTTTTTATATCATAGTAGATTTTCTAAAAGTTTGGTGGTTGCCAATATTTTTCTAGGGTCTAGTAAGCCTAGTAATTACCTAAAAGGATCAGTATTCCTTTCATAATATATATATATATATATATATATATATATATATATATATATATATATATATATATATGTTTTGAGAATTGAGGGGAACACAAATTCAGTATGTAAAGAATTAGCTGGGGTACTTATTCAGTGAACAATCCTGGTCCTAACCTCCTAACAATTCTGATTCAGTACATCTAAGTGAAACGTTATCATCTAGGTTTTAAATAAAGAACTACATTTGAAAATACCCTGTTGTAATCAACTAATAACTCGATGTATAGGTCCATACCCTAATTTTTGAATCCACAGAAAACATATTTTCCTTTCTTTTTTTCTTTTCTTTTCTTTTTTCATTTCTTTTTTTATTTTCTTCTCTTTCCTCTTTTTGTTTTCTATCAAATTGATATTCTCCAATTGTGCTACCTCTCTTACCTGCTTAAAAAATGATTTTAGATTGCTCAAAGGTTTAAAACAAATGTAAATATGACCAAGATTCTTGTAGAAGTTAATTATTTTATGGATTACTTAGTTACTTCCTGACTGAAAATGGATACAATGTAAGCAGATGGCAGCAGTCTTGAGTGAGGTAACCCAGGTTCAAATATCCTCCATTATTGTTATCTGGCTGAATTTTTAAACCTTCTATTCCTCAATTTACTCATCTGTAAAGTTGGAATAATAGCATTTTATGTGACAGAGATTTTATGAATATTAAATAAGGTTTTTGTTAACCTTTATCTAATGCATAACACTGTGCCCAGAATATGGAGAATGCTCAATAAAAGTAGCTATTGTTGTTTTTAGTTTTTACTGTAGTTGTTGTTATTATTATTATTTAGCTGATTTTATTATTAGAGAAAAAAATATATGCTCCCACTGACCATCTGTTTCTGATTTTTGGAACATTTCCTATGAACAGTTAAATGAATTAATTTTCAGAATACAGTTACTTTATATGACTATCAGTCTTTGAGAATGTTGACCAAAGGTAAAGATTTTCCTTTCATACAATTACTATTGACATATCCTTCCTAGTTTGATACCATGATTCATCGTATATTGAGTCATTCCTGAGCCACCATATGTTTTTATGTTATTTGATGATTTTTTTTAATTTTTTGTGGTTATTGATTTTGTTGTTTAGGAATTTAGATATGTCTGTATAATTTCAACATTTGAAGTGTGGTTAATACTTAATGATAGGGAAGGAAATTATCTAAAATATTATATCTGAAATTCTCAGATATATTTTCTCAAAGCACAGTAGAATTTCACTTTTATGTGGTAACCTCAGTCAATGAATGTGCAAGTATCAAGTGCTTGCATTAAAATGTCATTCATTAATGTAAAAGTGTTGACATTTACAGGTGTCAGATAGGCAGGCAGATGATAATTTTAAGAATTACATGTCTTTCTGAGACTTTTGTTTTCTTGATCTTTATGAAACTAAACTATCATATATGATATTAAATTTGAGTTACCTCTTTTGACTTTAGAGTGCATACAATAAGAATTATAATCTCCTCTGCATGTTTATTTGCGAGGTCAATTTTTTTAGGCATTTAAGCATGTATTCACTTATTCAAAGGTTTAAAAATTCTAAGAAGTATAAACCTGTCTGAATTGAGTGTAGGTACTATGAGAACCTTTAGAGGAAATGTAAATGAAGCATTAGAAAAGGAGCTAAAGGAAGGAAGACTGATAATACTGAAGAAAGAAAGAAAAAATATTACAAATAAAAAGCAATGAAATGTCATAAAAATGAGAGAAATAAGTATATTAGATTACAGAAATCTGCTAATTTTATTCTCCGGGTATTTGCACTTGCCATTTCATGTAACTCAATCTAGGTAAATTTATGATTTGCTTCTTTTTAATTACAATCTCACCTTAGATGTTGCCTATTAAAAGAGACTTTCCTGGCCCATGCCACTAGTAACAACACAAATCCCCAGCCAGTAGCTATCTCATTATTTTTCTCTGATATTCTGAAAATACCTTCCTTATTAAATATAAGCAACCTGAGGACTGATTAGTTCACCACCAGTCAACCTGAAAGAACACAGCATGCATATATATATATATATATATATATATATATATATATATATATATACACACACACACACATATAGTATCCAATAATATTTAATAATGACATATAACAATTGTCTATAGTCTTAGTAGTTTACATAGATTTTCTCACTTAATTCCCAAACCATCCTATGAAGGAAATAGGACAGTAGGACAGTATATCCTTTGTAATGTGTCAACTTGGCTAGGTTGAATCCCAGAACTCCCTTCCATGTATGTTCCCTGTCAATGGGAGACCACAGAGAGATTCTTGGGCAATATTTAGAGAACAGAAGTGAAGTAGCAGCCATTTAGTAACTCAAACCCTGTTGCTTATCTGAGGACTTATCTCTATGGTATAGGGGAGCAGAGAGTCTGTAACCACTCTTCCTCCCCTAGATGCTATACCACTGTGTGCTTAGCACCAGAAGGAAGGGTGCCAAGTTCTTTTGAGCATGAATACCATCAGGATAAGAGATCCAGCTCGTACTTGTGGATTTAAGTTTGTTCTAACTCCCTTTATTTTATATCCATCTTCCCTTCCTGACTGCCTATTCTGCAGATTGGAAGCTACAGAATCAGCTATGAAGACAACAACCTTACATACACTTTTAAACCAGCATTCACTATTGAGTAAGGTCAAACCCCATAACATATCTATTTATCCATCACCTGTTTATCTATCTATTTATGGAATCCATCCATCTACATCATATACCTCTTAGTTGTTCTGTTTTTCTGATTGAACACTGACTAATACAATCACCCTATAATATCTAAGGAAACTGTGGCACCCAGTTTAGTAAAGATCTGCCTAAAGGGCATATGATGACCCAAGAAAGACTAGTAGTTAAGTAATAGGTTATAGATAGCTTAAAAGATTTTAGTGATAAGTTTATCTGCAGCTGTTTTGTTTATCTACTTTCTTTGCCTTATGTTAGAATGGGAGTGTAAGTGGAGTGAGAGGGGTGATCAGCCTTTTTTTGACAGATAGTTTATGAATAATGGCTTAAGTTCTCAATTTCTATTTTTACTACTTTTATTAAAACTTCTACTAAATACATATATGAATCATGCAATATACTTCAAAGACAATGATTTCAAAAGGTATGAGCTCCTGAGCAGGGTTATATAAATAAAGGCTTAAGAAAAAAAAAATCCATTTTATTAGCTTTTTCAGACTAAATGTTGGATTTTGTTGCTCTCCTACATTGTATTGTTTATCTTTTCCCCACTAATCACTCTAACCTCAATTCTAGTTTCATCATGTATGTTATATTTTTCTACTTCCAACGTCTTAATTTGATTTTTTAAATCATATTTATTTAACAAACACTCGTATAGTACACATGTGCCATGCACTGTTCTCAGAACTTTGCAAATATTAATTTATAAAATATTCTTAACAACTTTACAAGGTAGGCACCATTGTTTTCTCTATTTTACATATAAAGAAACTAAGACCCAGAAAAGTTAAATAACTTGTCTGAGATCATTCAACTGTAAGCTGTCAAACTGGGATTTTAACTCTGAGAGTCTGGCTCAGGAGTTCATAACTTTCCTAATATTATCATTTAAAGCTATAGTTTTTCTTCAAAGTTCTACTTTATAGAAGGGAACAGGATACAATGACATTCAAACAGAGACCTAAGGGAGTGAGGAAGAGGTTAATATGGAGGTAGGGGGGAAGAACATTCTAGACAGAGAATACTAAGTATAAATAAAGCTTGAGCAGGGGACTTTGCTTGACCTGCTTTGGAAGTTTGGGGGAGATTGAGCAAAATAGTGTGTATCAGAATGAGGGTGATAGAAATGGTAAAAGATAAAGTTCACAGAGGTAGAAGGGAACCAGATCATATAGACCCTTACAGATAGGGTGACACATGTTCTAGTTGCCCAAACACCCCATTTTCATGCCTGTTAACCTGGCATAGTTATTAATAGTTCTCATTTCACTGAAACAATTGTCCAAGTTTGGACTATAAATCATAGAGTCACCTTTCTTATAAGTCATTTAAAATACTTTCTTTTTAATCTAATGAGATGAAAATTCACTCTTGTTGTTCTGTTGATAATACAATGTAGGGGAATCATGAAAAGATAGATACCAACTAAAAGCAGTATTTCAGATGACAGAGTGATGGTAACCTGGGCCAAGGTAGTTGTGAATGTGTTAAGCAGTGGTGAGATTCTGTGTGTATTCTGAAGGCCAAGAAAGTGGATTTGCTGATGGATTAGATGCTGGGTATGTGAGCAAGGTAAACCAAGAATGATTGTAATATATAAGCTGGAGCAACTAAAAGGGTGAAGCTGCTATTTAATAAAGAAGGAAAGACTGAGGGAGGAACTGGATCAGGGGAGGAGTATAAATTCAATTTAGATGTGTAAAATTTAAGATATTTAAGAGATATCCAAGGTTTGACGTTGAGTTAGACGTAGGACTCTAGAGTTCTTGAGAGAGGCCTAGGTTAGGTTTTATTTTTGGAAGTTAGCAGGTTAGAGATGATATTTAAAGTCCCAACGTAGAATAACTTCACATAGAAAGTGTTAATAGTGTGAATTAACTCTCAACACTTATATTTTCTAAGCAAGTGGGTAGTTGATGTCAGAGATATATAGACAGATAGTTTAGATATTCCCATTAATATTGGGGTCTAAGAGATTAGAGATTAGGAGTGAAGGGGGAATGGGGCATGTTCTAGTACAGAAGGCAGAAAGGTAGTGTCAAGATCAACTTGTTAAACACTGCAGGAAACTTTTGCAGATGCCCACAGATTGTGTTGGATGATACTTGGTTTTCTCACACTTTTCCTATTTCTATCACTAAATTTGTACATTATAATTATTTGTCTCCCTTTCCAAAATTTCAGCTCCTTTTTGTCACGAACTGTGATTTATTTTTCTTTGTAGACCCATGAGAGACATACAGTCAAGCTCATTTATGAGAGCAAATATTCAATTATCTTTTAACCTATAAAACAACAATTTCATATAATCAGACCTAATAGATCACTAGTAGTTGAACAATAAAATGAATGAATTGGAGGGAAAGACAGAAACTCAATTATTAAAGTAGGTCCCAAGGTATTCAGACCTGTTGTTATCAATGGGCCCTGGGACAAAAGAGGTGTTTACTTACTGGTTAAGATGTAGAAACATCTGTTTTGATGATGGTACATTTAAAAACTACTTAAAAATTCTGGAAATTTCAAGTTTCGTTCAGAATTGGCTCTAGTGTAAGGGTGGGGAGGAATTGACAGGTTTAAGGGAAGAAGCCCAATACCTAAGGGATGAAAGAGCAGTAAGATAAACAAATTATATACCCTATACTTTCTAAATTTACATAATTTACATTTAGATATGATGAGAATATTCAGTAAATAGCATTTAAAAATAAATTTATTAAATTCATACAATTATAAATAATTTATTAAGATACATTTTTAAATGCTTACTTTTGGTAAAAATATAACAGTTAAATAGCAAGCAGGACTAACATTCTTGTCCGCTATGAGAAGAAAATCATTTTTGCCTTCAAATATCACTCATAGATTATGTCAACACATAGTATAAATCAGAAAAGTTTGAAAACTCCATAGGCATTTTTCAAAAAATTTATGTATATAGTTAATATGTAAAATAATTTCTTGTGTATTTTATTAATATGTTATTGAAATTATTTTTCTCATGTTTTATTATCTTTTTAAGTTATTGCCTAGGATATTATTTGGGGGGTCTGGTATGGATTGAATGTGTATGTCCCCTCTAAAATTCATAAGTGAAATCCTAACCCCCAAGGGGATGGTTTTAGGAGGTGGGGCCTTTGGGAGGTGATTACATCATGAAGGTGGAGCCCTCATGAATGGGATCAGTGCTCTTATGAAAGAGACCACAGAGAGCTCCCTCATCCCTTCCCACCATGTCAGGTTACAGCAAAAGACAGCTGTCTAAGAAGCGGGTCCTCAACAGACACTGAATCTGCTGGCACCTTGATCTTGGGCTTTACAGCTTCCAGAACTGTAAGAAATAAGTTTCTGTTGTTTATAAGCCACCCAGGCCTGGTATTTTGTTATAGCATCCCAGACTAAGACAAGTGTCTACCCCCCAAATTTCCAAATATTCTTTTAATATACTGATTTTTCCAGCTTAGCAAGTACTGACATAAAAAATATACCCTTTGCACTGAGACCTAAATGAAGAATCCTTAAAAAACTTATGAGATACTTCTAGAAAAGCATAATATATGTGTGCATAAGAAATCTATTTAGCATTTATGTTTTATACACATAATATTTCAGAAAATATGACATGAAGTTATTTAAAATACATAATAACCTTGAAAAAGAAAAGAAGCTTGGAAAAAAATTACTTGACCTCAGGAAGATCAATCTGACTAAATTAATCTTCTATAGAGTAAAAGATCCATCAAATTGCATAAATTAAAAAATGGACTTCCCTGGGGGCACAGTGGTTGAGAGTCCGCCTGCCCGAACACGAGTTCGTGCCCGTCTGGGAAGATCCCACATGCCGCGGAGTGGCTAGGCCCGTGAGCCATGGCTGCTGATCCTGTGCGTCCGGAGCCTGTGCTCCGCAACGGGAGAGGCCACAACAGTGAGAGGCCCGCGTACCGAAAAAAAAAAAAAAAGAAATAATAGACAATCCATTTTGACTTTCATTTTTGTCTTGCATAACTTAATTTGCTTAACACTAAACAGAGAAATAACAGGTTTTGATAACGTTAATATTAAGGAGTGATCACCTTAAGTGGTTTTTCATGTCCATTATAGTTATTAACATATTACAGGTAACCTAAAGGGGCATGACTCATAAATTTATTCATTTTACAAATATTTCTTGAATTCTTATGTAAGAGAATGTGTCTTACTTAAAGAGAGAGTCCTCCAAGTTTAGGTGGAGAATTAGGTGTTGTCTTACATTGATTTCCACTGAAGCAGAGGGCAAACTGTTCTCTCTTAACATCTAGCCAACAACAAAAAGAAAACAAAAAAAACCCCACCAAAATCCATCTTTTTCCAGAAGTTACTGACCTCAATGAGTTTATATTCCAGTTCTAAAGTTATCACACACACTAGCAGTTGGTGTATGAGAGGAATTGGTAGTGCCAAAATAGAGATACATACACATCACTGAAGCACAGAACTGACCATTACTTCTGTTTGTGGTCTGTAGAATGGTAAGAATATGGATAAAGGAAATAGGTTTGGGGAGGAGGTGGTTTTGAATTGTGCTTAAAATATGAGTGGGGTTTTATAGGGATAGCTGTAAAATGGTGTTCATTCCTGGCAGTGGAAATATCTTGACCACATACTTGGAGATGGGAACACGTGGGGCATCTTTGGAGAACTTCAGTAAGTTCGGTGTAAGTCATGGGTAGGGTACATGATGAGTATAGTGGAAGGTAAGGCTTGCAAAAATCATCTGTGAATCTTGAATAGCACTATAGGTAAAGTGCATCTTATCTTGTAAAGATAGGGAGTAAGTTTGGTGTTTCTTCACATTAAGAAGAGTTACTGAAATCAAATATATCTTCAGAGGAAGAAAAGTTATGTCAGCCTTTCGGTATGGAAAGAAAAAAAGCACATTTACATATTGAACACTTTACTCTGGACCCAGAATTTAACATACTTTGTCTCACTTAATCCTCACATTTTATGAGACAAGAGATATAATGTCCAGTTTATACATGAAAATACTGACTCCAAGAGAGGTTATGGAACTTGCCTTTGTAGCAGTATCTGTGTTGATATTTAAACCTAATTCCTAACCCTGGCTGCTCACTAGAATCATCTAGAGAACTTCTTAATCAGTATTTAAAAATACTGGTTCCTAGACCCATTCTAAGAGACTATAGTTTAATTGACCAGTTGTCTAGAACATAGTTTCTCACAGAGATAAGGTTAAAACTCATTGATTTTCTTAATTAAAAGAGTTGTCATGAATAAAAATAGAGTTATTCAATAATGCTGAGTAAAGAGTAACAGAGCTTAAAATTAAAAAGAAAAGACAAAACTCTGACAAAATACTTAGAAGATTGTTTCTTAAGTCCCCTCAAATATACATTCTTCATAAAAATAAGACAAATTTCTAACTGAAAATATTTGTACTGGAAAATATGTGCACACACAGATATATACAGCTGATCCTCATTATTCACAGATTCTGTATTTGAAAATCCGTCTACTTGCTAAAATTTATTTTTAATCATAAAATCAATGCCTATGATATTTTTGCAATCATTCACAGATATGTGCAGGATGGGGGCAAAAATTTAAGTTGTTCGACACGCACATCCCTAGCTTAGATCCAATCCCACCTTAGGTCAAACAGGGTGACAGTCTGCCTTCTTTTTTCAGCTCTCAAACTGTAAACAAGTGTCCTTTTGGCCTTTTAGTGATTTCTCTGTTTAAAATGGCCCCGTAGCGTAGTGCTGAAGGATTGTGCAGTGTTTCCAAAGCACAGGAAAGCCCTGACGTGCCTTACAGACAAAATATGTGTGTTAGCTAAGTATTGTTCAGGCCTGAGTTACAGATCTGCTGCCTTTGAGTTCATTGTTAATGAATCAATAATATATATTAAATAAGGTGTTTTTAAACAGCAACACACATAAAACAAGGGCATGTGTTGATTGGTTGACAAAAATGTTGTGACCAAAGGCTTACAGGTAGCTAACCCTGCATTTTCCCCTAAGGGCTAACTCAGTATTCCTAGCATAAAACAATACCAAGAATAACAGGAACCAACTGTCTATATAGTCATAAGTGACACACAATTTTTCAAAAGAACCCTAAAAGTGATCATTGTCATTGTATTTACTTATTAGTTCAATGAATAGTTGTTGAATATTTACTATGTACTGGCAGTGCACTTGGCTGAAGCGTTAGTGCTAGGTGAGATAGAGTCAGTTTCTGCACTCAGAGTTTATTCATTCATTCACCTCTTAGGAGTCACTGCCACAAACAAATCAATGGTTATCTACGGGCTCCGATAGACAATAAGGCAAACATTCTGCCTACTTAGGGTCGTGTCTACCCAGTTTACACACCTCTCTCTAGAATCTGTCTGCCTTACTGACCCAGCCTCTGGCTTAGAGAAGAGCCCCAGGCCATGCTTCTGTCAATTTACCTAAACACCACAGCCTTCCCCAGGCAGTGGGCTGGCCTCTTCTACACATACATTGATGGTGCAAGTCCCACCTGACCCTCAGAAGCTCTGCCCCAGCCTTCACCGATTTCAGACTTGGAATGTGCTGGTGGGAAAAGGTCCAGCTGCTGCCACTTACAGGGCAGAGCAAGCAAAGACCAGCGAGTCAAAGCGAACTCTGACCAATGAGAGCCAAGGGTCAGGAAGAGGAGAGTGAATAAGCTTCTCTCCTTCTTCTCTGACTCTAAAAAAGGAATGATCCCAGACACACCACTTGTACAAGTCCTTTCTGGGAGATCCTCCACAAGGTTGAGAACCAGTTATGTTTTCTTGTGAAGTTGTAGCCAGCTCAATAATTACCAATTTGTATTGATTTTCTTTCCTTCTCTGCTCATTTTCTTTGCTCTTCTTGTATGTTGCTGGCATTACACTTTCTAGAAAAACCATAGTATGTAAGCTTTGTCTTAGGCTCTGTTTTCTGCAGAACCTGGACCAAGACCTAGTTATTTCAAATTATAAGTTGATCTAGTTCACCCCATGTATAATGGATTTATTTCTCCTTTTCTTACCAAGTTTCATTCTTCCTTCCTCTTATTTACTAAATATATAGAAAATTCTTGGGGTAATACAAGGGGAGAAACAAACTTCACTATGCTGCCAGGTGGATATTTCCTGTGTCTCTGTTTCTTCATACTTTAAATGAGGATTACAGAACCAACCTTTTACTGTTGTTAGAATTAAGTGTGGTAACGCATTTTCAATGCTTCGCAAAGTGGTGTTATGAACAGTATTTATTATTGTTGTTATTATTTTGTTGTTGTCATCATCATTATCATAACTAAAATTTACTGGGTATATTGTTTGACTGATTGCCAGATGGATACTCCAGGAAGCAACTAAGATAGTTTACTTCATAATACAAAGCTGAGATCCAGACTGGAAAGATATCTATAAGAATAATAATGAAAGAAATTTAGAATCACTTAATAGAAAAGGATGAGAGCTATTTTTTAAAAATATTTTCTAATTACTCTATAGGGGCTAGTGATTATTTCGAGGCTAGTAGTTTCTATTTTCACTAAGCTTATAAATAATACAAGCAAATAGGTTTAAACAAGAACATGTGTAGTTTACACTAGAGAAAAGACAAAAATATTAATCTTTAACAAATTAAAATTTAGGCTTCAGTATTCACCTTAGGATGTCTTTTAAAAATAATTGGTTACTCTTGGCTGAGAAGGTTTTGACTAAGTATAACACCTTAGGACAGGACAATGAAATAGTTCCCAGAGGTTCCTACTCAAACATTTGACTTTAGAAACACTGAAATTTGTATTTAAGTATTGTGCATTTGTCATATATAGATATTATATGGAAGATGAAACAACTAATTATGGGATAGTCAAATTATATCATTCCCCATGTACCTGAGAACCAGATTCTCAATATAGAAGGAAGAAAACACACATAATATAAAACAGGTTAAGTAAAATTACATAGCCCAGAATTATAATTAGGTATCAATATAAATGGGGTATTTTCCCTTCCTGTCTGTAATCTATCTGCTGAAAACTCCTAGAAAAAATGGTCAACCAATAACAATGACTATACTTCATACCCTGATTGTGATGTTGTCATTTTTCTATTAAAAGAATGATGTCAGGAAGTCTTAGAGAATCGTTCAGTCCAGGTCTAGGACAGGAAAATGCAAGATAAGCCTGGAACCAATCTTGTTATCATGATAAGCAAGAATATCAAAGAATAATAGATTCATCTACAAAGGTTTCTATTTTTCCCAAATGAGGCAATCTGAGTTTCAAGAAAGTAAAGTATTTTAATAGATAGACACTGTTAACCAGTTTAAATCCATGAGTTCAGATTTGGTTATTATATATTTTTTATTAATACTCTTACAAATTACCCCAAAATTTAACAACTTAAACCAGCAATATTTTTTATCTCACAGTTTCAGGGCTTTATTGGGAGAGGATGTGATCTCAAGTCCACTCATGTGGCTGTTGATAGACCTTGGGTCCCTACCAGCTATTGGCTGAAGACCTGAGGTCTTTGCCACAATGTCTCTCCATAGGGCAGCTGACAACATGGCATCTTGGCTTCTGTCACAGCTAGTGAGAGAGAGAGCAAGACAATATGAGACTGTTTTGTTTTGATCAGCAGTTGTCAAGATAATAGCAGGTCAATGAACTGAAACACTTTCAAACACCATAAAATTTAGAGAATTAATGAATTTGCAACTAAGAGTTCACATAAAAGAACTTTTTTGTGTGTTTACTTTGTGTCACTTCTATGTCAAACTTTATTCTTTTAAATATATACCAAGCCAGACAAATACCATTTGAATTTGTTTATGATCACTATAAACAAATGTGTAGCCAAGTGAGGCATCTGGGGAAGTCTTCAAATGTTAACCTCAACATTTTAACAAAACACATTTTGATATTTTTTATTGTTGTTACAATCTTTGTTGTAGTGATGAACTGAGGTTATACCCTTTCCCTTCCGTATAATCTTTGACTCAAGAAAGAGGAAGGATAATTAATGCTTGGTATAGTCTGGGAAATGCTATCAGCTTTTAACAGACTTATTAAAGTATGTTTAGTTTTTAAAAGCATACAGTGTGTTTTAACTGGCTGTCTATTGAAACTCTCATGAGTTCATGAGGTCACATAAACATAAGAGGATGTAAATACTCTGTGAGAATCAAAGTGAAGAAAATGAAGAAGATCAAAGTGATCTAGTTTACAGCTTTCATGGAATGTGAGGCCAGATTTTGAATTCTTACCCTGATGATACTAACCATATACTTTGTAGACCAATGCATGAGTGGTGGTATATTTTTGAAAATGTTTTTAACTTATTGAAGTACAGGTTTACTACATTTTTCCTAAACTGAAATTAAAAAAAGACATAAAACTGGAACAAATTAGGAATATTGGATAAACTGGAAACTTCAAATAGAGTTCAAAAGTCTTTGGGGGGAGTGGTGTTGAGAAGTAACAGAGTAGATTCTTTTGACTTCTATTTCACAATTGGGCACAGATACATTTTTTCCACAAAAGTGATAGATTGTAGTTGTTAAATCAATATTAACTATGGAATTGTTAGTGGACAGGATATTTGAAAGGTTATACATTTCTTGTTATACATTTCTAAAAGAAACCCAAACACTCCCAAAGTCAGGATGTCACTTTTAAAAAATTAAAGACTTTAATAAACAGAGGCTTTTCACATGTACCGCAGTGAACAGAGTGGACATAAGGACACATAGTGAACACAGTGAACATGAAGATATGTGATTGACTGGAATGCTCATTTACTGACCTCTCATCAGTTTTTCTGTACTTCCCTAACTCAGATTCTACCTTGTTTTCAGAGGATTTCAAGTATTAGGAGTAGCTTCTCCCATTTAAAATTCCTACTTAGAGCTCTGCTAGCATGCTCACTGTATTGCTTTCTTACAGTGTATTCTCAGAGTTGAAAAAAGCAATAAAGAGTACTTTGTAGTGGAAGGAATCATTTCAAGAGAAAGAATGCATTTGACTTCATCAATTTGATGGAATCACTTTAGCGATCCTCCAATACATCTTATCTTCTAATACCTCTTCCCTCCTTCTTCCATCATAATAATTTTCTTTTTTTTCCTTTTTAAAAATATTTGGCAGTTTGCAGTGAGATATGTGCAAGTAACTAAGTTCTTAACTGGGAGTGTTTTAAGTGAGGATGTTCTGGGGCAGCTTCCAGAAAGCTTGCTTAAGAGTCAGCTGACCTATGCACTTTGCCCTTTTTCCTTTGTCTCTCTCTTTCCATGTGATGCCTGCATAACTACCAGCTTGGACCATGGGGAGGAAGTACACACCCTGGAGATGATAAAGGTATGAGTGGGAAGGAACCCTAAGTTCCTGAGGACTTTTTTGAATAGAGCTACCATACTAGTTTCAGACTATCAAGCCCATAGCCTGAGAGAAATACATTTCTATCTCACATAAGCCAATGCCTTTTTTGCAGGGGAGTCAGGAGGTTGGGGTGGGGGGAGGAGGACAGGCATTTCTTTCTCCAACTGAACATAATTCTAATCAATAAGCGGCACCACAATCAGATTTTTCTATCAGTACTTGGATTCATGACTATATTTAGCCTTTAGCTTGGGGTTCCCATTCTAGGCCAAATGTCATTTAAAATATATCAAGAAATTATCAAACTTACCATATGTAAACAATTTGGTACATAGGATAGCAAATTGATCTTTATGAAAATGAAAGTGATTCGATTGGGAGTCATCTGTATTCTTCACGCCAAGACAGAAGCATGAGGAAAGTGGCTTTGGGACTTTATAAAAAAAATACATTTAGATTTAAATCTTCAACTCCTCATCCCCTCTCCCCCTGTTCTTCCTATCAACTAAAAAGACATGAAAATCATGTTAACCTTGTTAATAAGTGTGGCATTTACCAGAATGCTTTCTCCCTTCATTTTTACCTATATTAACCTTGTCTAAGGAGATGACAAATATTAAAATCAGCATTCAGAACTTCTCACCTGGCACAAAATTGCTGGCCTCAGGCTGAAGTGTAGAGCTGTTTTTGGCAAAAATGTGGAGTGTTTATTGTTGTATGTAAGTTATACGCATCCTTCCAATAATGTCCTTTAGAATCGAATGACCTTTATTGATTCTCTTGTGTCACTTGATAGTATGCCTAAGCTGAATTCCAAAGGCCATGCAATAATTTTTAAAAAGCAATGAACGATAGAAGTGTAGCCTAAAATCCAATACCAAATGTGAATCATCTTTTTTCTCGGATTCAATTTAGGTCTTATTTTCTCAGAAAGTATGTTCCATAGGAAAGCATTTTCTCCTTCAAGACGGAGGCCCGATAGGACATTTTATAGAGAGCTGGTGTCAGATTCTCTACACAGCTTGATTTTTGAACCAGAGCAAAGTAGCCCCCACTAGGTTCACAAACACCCCACCATTTCCCCTGAGGCATATCTGGCTGAGAGTCAGCTGCTGCTGACACTGTGTGCTGGGGTCTGGTCCCACGGCTCCTGGGATGAAACAGGCAGGTGAGATCGATGTGAAAGAGCAACGGTCGGGTGGAAGCACAGGGCGAGGTTGTCCTTTTCATATTTTTATATGAAGCATTTCTGTGAACTAAGGGAAAAGGAAAAAAAAAACATAGATTGAGTAGGATTTTACAGCAAGGAGTATTGATGATGTTAGAGTTTATTTTTCCTTTCATCTTTTATTTTAAATTTGACACTGTCTGCTTAGGTATTTGTAAAATGACTCTCTATGAGCAAACCTGAGTAGATGCCCTGAACAGTTAAAGGAAATATGGGTGAAATAATGTCCCGGTTTTTACTAGGATGTTTAAGTAGTTTTCAACAGGGAAATGAATCTATCATTGAGATACATCTTTCTCTGTGCTGTTGCCTTTTCTGAAGAAAATGTGTAATTTATAGCAAGTTTTAATGACTATTTTCAGTGATCTACTTTTCAGAAGGATTATGGCTTAGGTAAAAGGGAAAGATCCTACTTAATCTTTTTCTAATGTATCCTGTACTCTCCTGGGGTGTTCTTATAAGATCTGAGATACAATTTCATTCATTTTCAAAACAGATTGAAAAACTGCCTCTTGCCAGCCAATGCATCCTGTTATCATATCGGAGAAAGTCTGCTAGAGACTGCAAGATATTTTTCAATCTACTCCCAATTTGATGACCATATTTCTTTGAAGGAAAATTATTTTGAGGGAGAATTAATGGAATATCTGAAGAAAAATTAAGGAAGAGTAGGCCACGATTGAGAATGAGATGAGTAAACTATAGAATAACAGGATTTTGGTTTTTCTCAAAAGAAGAAAACTCACAATAGTTACCTTTTCCTTCCCTAACTTTGCCAGTTCTCCTCCACTTTTCCTTCAAAAATCCCTTACCTTTCAGTTCTGAACACACACGTTCCTTCAGGCCAGTGCTCAATTCCCTTACCTGTTTTGACAAGAAATGCATACTGCAGTCACACGCCAGAGGCCATGGTTATACATAAAGTCCCAGGTCAATAAAGATCACTTACATTTCTTATGAGCCTTTTCATCTTCCTTTCCTCCTGTGTGGGCAAGGCCAGCATAAAGGGAAAGATAGAAATGTCAAGGGGCCTGGCTGCCAAAGTCTTAAAGCAGCCCCCCACTCCCACCAAATAATTTGATGGCCCTTAAACTTTTGTTACCTCACTTTAGGAAAAATGGCCTTTTCTCTTCTATTTCTCATCAAAAGGTATTCCTATCTCTTTCAAAAAAATTAAAGCCTTGACTCTCTTCCTTGATGATATACAGTAAAGTAAGAAAAGATTAGTAGGTTTTCTTTAAAACTCTCCTTTAAAAGGACCAAGGGAAATGATCTACACTGTACTTTAGTTTAACATATTTGTCATACGTCTGTGAGTTCATACATGTTTCTTGAAGGTCATAAAGATGGGGTTTGTAAATTAAATTTACTTTGGGAAATTTTAGGTACCTTTTCTAATGTAATTATGCATTACCAGTATTTACATGGTCATTTTCTTCTATAAGTGACCATACGCATGACTTGAGATTATGACTGGAAAAATTGACCCCAGTTAGGTGGAAGGTAAAGTTTGCTATCGAACTGGAGAGGCAAAGGGAAATAGAATGTTCAAGAAGATATTCCTTTCGAGGACAATTAGGACATACTGAGTGAGATAAAGATGTAATAGTCATTAATAAATTAAATATTAAAACAGTTTAAAAATGCAGGTTTGAGTTTTTCACTTGTGAAATAGATATGCATGTGTATAATAGTGAATATGTGTGAAACCAATTATAAGCTAGGACTCTGACCTATGGACTTGCAAGTGAAATTTGTCTTAGCAAATTTAATGAATGAAAAATTAAGAAAGCTTAAAATCCCTGCCCATGGTTCCATAATTATAAAAGCTTATAAGCATTAGGATATGAATTAGTATTTTGTCCTCCTTATAACCTACATTTATACATTCAGTCTTAATTGAAGAGCTACCTTTAGGCTCCTTAGTTACATAAAAATTAAATCTATAGAATTTGAATAAAATTACACAAGAATAAAGCAATGATTGGATAAGTTATTGTTTTCGCACACATGGAGAGACATTTTGGGAACTTCAGTCATTACTTGTGATATTTGCTTAATTTTATGAGGCTTATACTTCAATAAGTCATTCTGCTTCTATGGTAGTGCCTCACACTCTGCAGAGGACACTTATTAAGTCCTCAGTATATAAGTATACAGGTTACTTATTTGTATTAATTATCTTAGCTTGTCACCTAATGCAGTGCACCACATTGATTCACAAAGAGAGAAAGATTTGAGTTGGAAAAAGCTTTGGTTTTCTTAAAGATTCCTTTTCTCATATCATATTTTAGGGGTTTTACCACAAAATGTTTACATTTGATCCTGTGTAACAATTCCTCAAGAATGAACTTACTCGTGATTCAATAAAAGAAGATCCTTCCTCATAGAAGCGTGTTTTAAAATAGTATAACAATTTATTTCCAAAACCTGAAATCATTGACCCTTCAGTGAAAGGAAAATAGGTAGTTTTATGATTAACATGTTCTTGGAAATAATTAAATGCATATTCACTAAGCCTAGGAGTATGGCTCAGAAAATAGCAAGCTGTTTCAAACTTCTTGTCACTTGATTCATCTTCAGACTTCCCCTATAGTGGTGCTTTAAAAATCATGATAGAAAAGCCTATTTATTCATGCCCTATTTCAAGGTGTTTTTGCAGTGCTGGAATCTTTATTTTAAATTGAATTTTATAATTATATTCATAACTGACCTGACTTTGCCATACTTAGTGTTGACTGCTTCCCTTTGAATCAAGACAGATTAAAAATAGACACATTTTGTTTAAGAGTACAAAGGGTCATGCTTAATTTCAAACCACAAGCTGTCAAAAGCCTGGTATTCTCCTAGCCCAGTCATTTTATACTTGATAAGTAAACCCACTTGAGGAATGTTTATATGCCCTTATGCTTTTGGACAAGTTCACTGACAGAACACATTCTTTGAAGAAATATATCACAACTGTTTATCTCCCTGAGTGTTACCCTAAACCCTGTCAGTGCTAATGATATCAGGACATGGATTAAATAAATTCTTTTGAGAGGAACTATGGGTATTTCTGCATTCAAATCACAAATATAGGCATTTTGGCTGTGAAAGTGGGCAACAGATATTTAAAAGTGTACAGCATTCTGTGCATATGAAAAGCTTTAATAGAGAAGTGCTCCAGAGATGCACTGCTGTCACTCTTGGGTTTAACATACAATGGCTGCTTTACATAAGCAGGACAGAAAAAAAAAAAAAAGTACACTTCTGCACAGATTACATGTGTACATCACAGTTCTGTCACAGTAAAGTAGAAAAAAATAATATTTATAAAGTGATGAATATAGAATATAGAGGTGTAATGCTGGTTTCCTAAGTGATAGTAGTGACTGCAAATTGTGGGTCCCTCCCATCTTCCTTTTTCTCACACCATACATAATGGTTTTACTTTTCTATTAATGGAGTCAAGAGATTAAAATCTGTACAAATCATCCTGTGACTTCTGAGACTAAATTTATTATCTTTATTTTCAGCACAATGGTATCCTTTACCTTTCTTTCAGTGAAAATTATTTTTCAAGAAACTGCCATTTTTCAACATTGTTTTTCTCTATGCAAGTCATAATTTATTTTAAAACAATTCCAAATAAATATTTTGCAACAAAAGATCATGTCTTAAAAATCATTTACATGTATTTTGTATCAAGTCTTTTGTGATAGTGATTCTTAGGTTAAGACCTATTTACTTTGATTTAGTTTTAATTTAGTGTATTTATTTAATTAGCAGAAATTATTATTGTATGTTCATAAGTGTCAATATAGCATCAAAACTTATTATGTTTAATGTGTAGATTAAATCTGAGAAGTAATTGAAAGTGTTTTACTCCTAAACAACAAATAAACTTGCTTTTATTTCTAATAGCTTTTAATATGAAGGTATCTTCTGACATATTTCTTTATTTTTTCAATTAAATATGACACATAGAACAAATTCTTACAGTCGTTATTTATACCCTGGAATAAGTTGATTTATTACACTAGAAACCCTTTTTTAAAATCCATAGAAAATATATATTTACATAACTATTTTCCAGATCACCACATATTTGCTTGTGTTTTAATCTAAATGAAGAAATTTGTTATTGTTTTTTTGTTTTTTCTTTTCTAACTACAAAGTCAGGTATTCTATTGTTTATTTATTATTGACTTTTCAGATAAACATTTTTTTTAAATTATTTTATTGCCTATTTAAATTATTGTGAAAAATATATATATTTAAAGTCCAGGAGAAAGTGTAACATCCTAATAATTTGAGAATTAATCTCACAATTCAGTGATATTGTAAAACTTGAAATTATTCAGCGGCTGACAGCAATTTTGTTAGTTGTGAAGTTTTAATCAGAAAACAACTGAATAAAAAAATCAAAATCAAATAATGGAAATAATGATGCTTCCCTTTAAACTTCTTTTTTATGTCTGATCTTCTTAAATATAATATGAATGAAGCCCTTCCTTATGTACTATTTCATAACTGCCACTAAGTAAAAGAACTAGATACTTTAGAATCAATTAACCCTTTATATATAATATTATGAATAATCTTTAAGGATGAAATGATCCTGCAGAAAAGTTGAAGAGTGGTTCAATGTAAAATATTTCAAAAAATGTATTTTAGATGTGTAAGTAAAACAGGTACATGACATTATAATTGCAACTGTAATGTACTATTGTCGACCTCTTCTTAGCAGTTTCTATCAGTATTTATAAAATGGACCAAAAAAAATCACTACAGGCAACTGCCTAACAGTCTATTAAACCAGAGCTGCTCCATTACTGTAACTGACTCTGAAGTGGCACAGACTGTGCTGGGCTTCGGTGAAAAAAGGAATTTCAAAAACAAAGAGTATTTTTTATTTATTTATTTATTTTTATTTTTTGGTATTCATGCTATTCAGAACTAAGTTCTGAACAGACGAAAAGAGACTTTAACAAAAAGCAGATTTCTCTCTGATTGCCAGCTTCATCCCAGACCATGTTAGTTTCAAAGAGACAGTAGAGTTGATAAACTACAGTATAAAAGGTCGGTGTGGGACCACTTGCTGAGGGCTATGATTTTTGTCCTATAGCCTATCCAAACCCCACTAGAGTTTACATGTTTCATTTTAGGAGAAATAAAACTTCTGTGTTGTTAAATTGAAAGTAAATGAATGAAAAAAATTTAGAAGAAAAAAAATAACTGAAGTGTATCAGTATACATTTCTTTTATTAGAAATTAACATCTTTGGCTTCACTTGTTTTTTATCTTAACAGACACCTATAATATGCCTTTTACTCTAATATCCAGTATACTTATTTTTATGTATTGTTATTTATTTGTATTTATAATATATATAAATATAAATGACCACTACATGCAAACATAAAATAATAAACAGTACTGTATATATAGACACACATAATTGTTATTACATATCATTTAACTCTGGTTTGGTTCTAACTTAAATTCTAGGCATTACCACAAGTTTCTAATAGTCTATTTATCTTCTACTTATTGCATTTGATGCCATTCTCAGGAAGGATCTTTAAAGAGTATTTTAAATACTAGTTTCTATATTAAGTAATTCATTTCATGGAGTATAGCATAATGAAAGTAAACCTTTAAAAGTAACCCTTTTACTAAATTTTTTAAAAAGAATTCAGTTTTCATTAATTAAATCCAGAATTTACTATGTAATTATTATTATTTAATATGTTAAAATATTTGTTATCATTATTTTTTCTCACTGAAATTTTGAAAAGATTACATTATATTGAATCAAAATTCAAATGAAATATAAAAGCAAAGAATAATTTTGTATTTGTATTTTTGTAATGTCTGTATAGTTGTGTTATTTTTATTGAATGCTCTTTTAACACTCATTTTGTATTTTCATTTATTTATTATGATAAGATAGTCACCAATACTGATTTTCATACATGATTTATTTTTTAAAAACCCTAAATAAATATGGTAGTATTGTTATATTTACCATGAAATCAGATAAGAAATAAGACTGGTTGGCTACACTAGCAAGTCTAAATGATTCCTGATAAACCTTCTCAAATGACTAGCAAGTATAAAATATCCTGATGTACTTCCAAAAGTCAGAACACAAGCTAAAACTTGATTAACTTTCTCTGAAATTCTACACTCAGAGTTTTATTTACAACAAACCAAACCAAACAAACAAACTCTCACTGTTTTCACTGTATCCTTGATATTTTCAATTTATCTCTGAATAAGTCTTTGAGTCTTCTAATATTTGTTATTTCGGTTTAATCCAGGATAAATCTATGAGACAGAAGGACTTGATTCATAAATATGATGACTTAATGTGCAGATGTTCACACTTACAGATTTCTGAATAGATGATATGTTTATTGTGTCTGGAACACAAATGTTCTAAATTAGAGTATTTTAATAATAAATAATCTCCTGCTCTCTTTTTCAAAAAGTAACATTGGTTATAGATGTGTCAGTGAAGCTTTCTAATCACAGAAGAACTACTTAAATATAACCAATTTTCCTCCACTTCTGATACATTATTGTAGCTTCAAGATGGACAATACATATAAAATACTACTGAGATAAATAACCAAAAATATTTTATGGTACCAAGTCTGTTTACTTTTGGCGATTTGGATGTTATCTTCCATGTGGCATCTACTTGTTAGGGGACCAACTCTTCTTGAGTAGGCTTCTGTGCAATTTGGAAGATTTTAAACTGTCCAAATAAAAATATTCCAGAACAAATGTGAGATAACTCCTTACCCTTAATTGTGAATTAGTATCGTTGTTACACAATAGAATTAAGATTTCCCTTTCTTAACTTAAAGTTCTGTCCTTTTGCTATCTCAGCAATTTACAATCATTGTTTTCCATGTCAATATTAGTATATGATGAACTATTCTGAAAGTAATTATGCATCCATGAATTACTTTCTCAGAATGTGTTGTTCATATTATATAAAGCAACTCAAGATCATAGATTTTTAAAAATTTCCATGTCACAATGTCTTGAATTTTTCAAGACTTTGACTTAGATTCTAACTTAACAATTTCCATAGGTTACAGGTAACATAAGAATCTGAGATGGAAAAAGTCTTGACATAACAATACATATCTGCATTTACGTTAATGATTACTCATGGAAATCATATAAGGATATTTAAATGAATGCAGCCAATGCATTTGAGTGCCATATCATCCATTATAATGAATATGCATTGATTTGGTTTGAACATTTGATTTGGTTTGAACAATCACATTATTCCCTTTCCCTCATTTTTCATGCAAAAAACAAGGAAACTCTATTTGAAAATAATATTAACACAATGTCATGACTGAGCATTTAAACAAACAAAAGTCAGGAAAATAATTTTCTCATTTGTCTAGAGCTATAGCTTGGCAACATAGTATGTATCTTGAAGAATAAAACCACCAAAAAATGCATAAGATATTCCTAAATAAAACAACTGTTCATTTCATTTTCCTTGCTAAACATTTTTAAAGAGGAAAAAACAAGTAATATCAAATCATTGACAAGCTAATATTAACAGTGAGCAAACCAAATGAAAAGTCCTTAAATTATTCTAGTCAATTCAGTAAAGCTTTGCCCAAGACATGTAAAAATATGGATGGTTGAAAACTAAGATAATAAGCCACATGGGCAAGGAGAAAATAATTGTATTCTGATGACCCACCTGGTCTCTCAAAGTGAACTATTTGTATTTGATATTTAGCAAAGATTGCTTGGAATTTTCCCATGACCATTCAACATTTCTAAACTGAGTCCATACTTACTCAAAGTTTGCACAATGAATGACACAAAGAGTGGAAACATTCTCAAGTTTTTCTGTTTAGCTAATTATCCCCCTTCTTCTTTGACATAATTCAGAGAGACACCAAATAATCCCAGTTCCTCATAAGTAAATATTTCTCTATGTAACCTGAATTTCTTCAGAAAAGTAAAAAAGGAATAAATTCTAATTTTCGTGTCCTTAGGTGAACATTTTATCTCAAATTATATTTGATTACTTTTTCTTCCTAGATCAATTTAATGCCCAGGAAACCATTGTATGAGAAAGATTGAAATCAGAATATTGAACAACTTTGATTCTAGTGAAGTTACAGTAATGATTCACTGTGAAAAGCAGCAGTATAAATAAACCCTGAGGACTCAGAAAGACTGTCTTGAACTTAACCCAACACAATTTTGCTATACTCTTACAGATAAGTTTTTCTGCATACAGATAGCCAAGGCAGGAGTATGTGACAAAAGTAATGGAGATAGAAACATTTGATCATAGTATTTTGAGAAAATAGAAAAGGGGTTATTGAGGATTTGAAATAAGAAAAGATAGGTGAAATGGATGAAGTAGGATATGGTCAGTACATACTCTGAACACATGGGTTCTATGATCAAAAATTCTCTGTATTAAAAGTTATTTCCTTTCTCTTAGGGAATAGCAATATGTAGTACATTTTAGGTCCTGAGAACTTTTTCAGTAATGTAATACATTTAACTTTATTTAATTATTGTATTCCACATTGCTTGACATTGAAAACCTTTATTTAAGAAATAGCTAATACTGTATTAGGATATTTTATTGTCCAGAACATATTTTGGAAAAAAAATAGTCATAAAATTGAGTACAATTACCATTATTGGCAAACTACATAAGTCAGGATGGTTGAACAATAGAATGATTAGAACAAGAATTGTGAGAGAAGAGCCTAGAGAAGTTAGTCCAAATAAAGGTCTTGAATATCATTGCTAATGCTTTCATACAGTATCCATAGACTGTGAGGCTATACGAAGTTGTTAAGGGATTTTTAACATGCATCTGCTATGATCATATCTACATTTTAGATATATCCCTGAAATGAGTATTTAGAATATAACTGGGGGAACAGAAATTAGGACTGATAACACTGAAGCTAGAGAAAAGAGTTAAAAACCACTGCAAAAAGAAGAGAAAAATAAAAGTCTAAAATGTGGCTATGGAGATGGGGCTAAAATGAGACAAATAGAATTAGGAGATAGTAAAGGAATAGAATTAATAGGATTAGGTGGCCAAATTGAATGTAGAAGTTGAGTGAAATTTAGAAATCTGTGATAAATCCCAAATCATCATGGAAAAGTCAGGTGGAATGGCAGCCTAAAGAACCAGGGGAGAGTGGTGGTGAATTTTTTAAATTGTTTTTGTGATGACTTTATAACCTAAGTCTTCTTGACTGAAACTTCTTGACCAAAGACATTGGAAAACTTGATAGACAAGTTAAGGTCTCTAGTGCATTGTTAGGTAAAGATTATAACAGAGGAGCATACTGCATCACAGTTGTGCCTAGTAGGAGAATTCAAACTCTTTCTAGTTCCATTATGGGAATGAATGAGAGTTTCTTTCATGATACAGCCATGTGCCCAACTCTCTAGTTTTATTTGGTGAGGTTGGGCTCCTAGATGGATTATTCACGTGAGAAAGTGTTGAAACATGCAGCTTGATAAAATCTTTGAGTATGGATAGATATTATTACACATTGAGAAGTTAATGTTAAGTAAGTTGACTTCTAAGGATTGGTGTTTACTAGACCAAAAGGAATAAAAAAGCTGGACACTGACCCAGGTACTATGAAGCTTCCTAGAACTGGTTTCAGAGAAAATGTTAATAAAACATTTTTAAACTTTAAACAAATATCTATATATTTATATCTATGTCTATAAATCTGGATGAAAACATGATCCACAAGTAATAGATTGTACAAATTACTGTTTTATACATATAGGGCCTAATGATATGTACATATAAGAATAACAGAAAATAAAAATAAACACACTGATTAAAAGAAAAGAAAAAGTGTTCACCTTGTCCATGAAATAGAGTTTTGCATTGCTAAGAACAGTTTCCTGGCTTATACTTCTTATGCTTGAGAAATAACAAGGCTTTCATGTCATAAATAGAAAATAACTGAGAAATTCAAAACTTAATTACTCATTGTGGTTTTAATTTACTTACTTACATTGGCATAAAAGCTTTGAGGCATATTGCATTCAAAAGAATACTATTATATTAGTTTCCTAAGGCTGCTGTAACAAAGTACTATTAACTTAGTGGCTTAAAAGAACAAAAATTTATTTTTTTATAGTTCTGGAGTTAGAAGTACAAAATTAACTTATTGGCAGGGCCATGATCTCTGTGAAGGCTCTAGAGAAGTGTTGTTCCTTGTCCCTCCTAGCTTCTTGGAGTTCCTTGAATTTTAGACACATTACTCCACCTCTTCCTCCATGGTTACATAACATTATTTCTGTGTGTATCTGTGTCAGAGTACAAAGTTCCCTCTTATAAAGACACCAATCACTAGATTAGGAACCACACTAATCTAGCAGGACCTCATTTTAACTTGATTACATATGTAAAAAACCTATTTCCAAATAAGGTCACATTCACTGACACCAGGGGTTAAAACTTCAACGTGTTTTTGGAGAGGACACAACACAATTTGATCTACAACAATCATAATGCTTTAAGAATTTTTCAATCTAATAATTAGCCAAGAAATGGTGGACATCACAATTAGGTTGAATATGTTATCTGAATAGCAAATTTGTTCAAATACATTTACATCACAGTTCTTTGGAAATTCAGGTGCCTTACTTTTTAAACTGAAATTCTTATTAAGATAATTTTAGGTTAATATTTTTAAATCTTTATAAATATTAAAGTTATTTAAAAATAACGCAGAGAGGTCTGGTATATACTTTATGCAGTTTCCCCCAGAGGCAACGTCCTGCAAACTATCACAGCCAGGATATTGACATTGATATAATCCACTAATCTTATTCAGATTTCCCTAGTTTTATTTGTACTCTCATGTGTCTACTTAGTTCTACACAATTTTATAACATGGGTCTGTTTGTGTATCTATCACCGTAGTCAAGATACAGAACAGTTCTATCACCACAAGTATCCTTTATGTTAACCTTTTATGATCATAACCCTTCTTTTCTGCTCCCATTTCACCCCTAACCCCTGGCAATTAATTAATCAGTTCTCCATTTCTAAAATGTCATTTTAAGAATTTATGTAAGTGGAATATATAGTATGGAACTTTTTGAGTCTGTCTTTTTTACTCAGCATAATTCCCTACAGATTCATCCAATAAACATTGTTACTTATTACCAATAGTTCATTCATTTTTATTGCTGAGAAGCATTCCATGGTACACATGCATCAGTTCATTTAACCATTCTAGTGGTTCTATTTCTAAGAGTAGAATTTTATTTTAATTACTGTTTAGATAGAAATAACTTTCCTGAGTTCATTCCAAATATTTCTAGCTTTCTTTTTCAAAGTTCTTAGGTCATTTTGTTTTAGAGTTTTGTATTAGTTTTGTGTTGGTACTCAGGAATTTTTGTGATGAATTTTAGTGTGGACAATTTGTAGATTGTTAATCTATAGAAGATGGGGGAGCAGACCTTTGTATGTTGATCATTCTGTTCCCTTCTCCTTCCCTCTTCCCATTCTTCCAATGAATTATTAAGTGTCAGGTGTACAGTGTTAAACCTTCTTTCCCCCTTTAAAATCCAAGATATGGGATATGTGTTTATACAAAAGATGTTTATAGTATTTGTTATATGTAGGAGAACAGGGTATATTAGTTAATATAATATGAAAAATGACCTCTTTATGTAGAACTTTAAAAAATGGTAATCTTCTTAATCAGGGTTTTACCAAATGCAAAAAAAAGTGGAGCTTACATAATTAAAATCAGGGAAATAACCAAGATGTTTTGTCAAAAATGATTCTCCAATGCCAACTTGTAACATCTTGTTCTTTTCTCTCTTTCACATTATTTTTGGCATCAAACCTGATCTTCTCTTTAAGAGAAGGTAAAAGAGGAAGTTATAATTTATTGAGTTGATTCTGTGTCAGGAACTTTACCTTCATTGTTATCCCAGTTGGCCTTCACCAAATCTCTATAATAAAATAATTCTGTGTTTATTTTTACAGATGTTAAAATGTAAGTTCAGAACAGGTATAGAACATAAATATGATTAAGCCTCCAGATTTTGAAGTTACACATATCTGGATTCAAACTTAGTTGTGCTCCTACTACTGATTATTAGAAAATATGCAAGTTACATAAACCCTCTTGAACTCCAATTTTCTCATATGTATTATTGCAGGGTTTACAAAACCTATCTATCAATTTTTTCATAAATAAGTTAATCAATGTATATAAAATATACTCAAGATATTGACTGGAGTGAGCTCAGTTTTTGGAAAATAAAATAATTATTTTAAAACATAAATATTTTAAATTAAATTAAAATTGATTAATAATATTTGAGATAATAGCTGGAAATTACAAAGAACTTCGAATGTAGGTGTAGATGACAATTAGACTGAGCTAGGTTTTGTTGCTGTAACAAATCACTCTATATCTCTAACTAGAAATAACAAAGAATAATTTCCTACTGTTGCTGTGTGTCCATCTTGGGTCAGCAGGTGTTTTCTGCTCATTTAAGTCAGTTAGAAACATAATTTAATGGTGCTACAGCATTTTGAATGTTGCCGGGCACTATACTAGAGAAAAAATAAAACGTTCTTATGAAGTATCCATTGTCTCTTAAGACTGCCTACAAATGACTCATCACTGTTGTTCATATTTCATGGGTAAAAGCAAATTACATGACCACATGTGAAATCAAGGGACAGAGAAATGCCATGTTGTCATGTACCCACAATGTGAAAGAACACTGGTAGTTTTATTAACAGTCTTAATACCCTTTTCCATTATAATGTAATAATTCCAAATTCTTTGTCTTCCTTTCTTTTTTCAGTCTACTGACAAAAGAAAGATTTGGAAAATTACTAATTCTTATATGGAACGTTTTGTGGACACTAAAAATGATGGGAAAGATAATTGAAAGGAATGAAATCACATTTTTCCTTCCTTAGTTCCACAAATATATCTATATGTTCATTCCTAAAACCAACATTGATACTCTAAGTGTGTTGGGCATTCACTAGAACACTTGTCATTCTCTCTTTGTAAGTCAGTGAAGATATTATTCCTTGTATCACCCAGGTAGAAAAAAAGATAAAAACTGCAATCCAATTCCCAGTGAAACACTGGCAGAAAAACAAACAACAAAAACCCAAAACATAAAAGCAAAAAGTTGTTATGCTTAGCCAACCCAAATGATGTGAAATGAAATGAAAAAAAAAAAAAAAAAAGAAGAAACAAAAAATATCTCACTGTTGTCTAAGCTGTTCAGCATTTGAAAATTGACACATCCTTGTCAGGCTACCTAACAATAAAACAGAGTTTATAAGTAGAATCTTAGTGAAAACTTTGCAACTGAGAACTAATTAGTGTGTTGGCAAAACTGTCAACTAAGACTTTTTTTTTTTTTCTATAAGTGGAAAATGAATGACGGTAGATTTTGGAGATATATAAATACAATTTGGTGTCAAACATACTCATATAAATATCCTTTATCTCACACCTTTGAGAAACTTAAAAAAGTTATTGCTTTAATTTGCCACTTATACTTGATAAATGGAGATAAAATGGGCTCATATAAAATAATTCATTCTTTTATTTAAATATATAATATACACCTAGTTACAGCAACTAGTATAAGAATGTACACACAATAAGAAATCTATTCAGACCACACAGGTGCTTGATTACTGTACCTCAAAGACTTAAATAGAAGATATAAATTCTTGATTGGCAAATGTGTTGAAAATGAGGAAGAGAAGATGAAGCATGAGGGGCTGGCAGTTAATAGCAGAGATTTTCTCTTGCTGGCTTAATGTTTTAGGTTTCAGCACACAATCACTAACAAATGCAGAAAGGCCCTGAGGATACAACTAAGACCACTCTCAACTGTCCTTCTAACCACAAGAAATTATTCAGTGATTACTGCTAGCCTTTCACTTTAGATATATTTTTAATCATTCCCAAAATTCTATGAAATATTAATATCCCAAGTATAAGGGAGAAGAACCTTACTCAGAGAAGTTAAGCAACTTATTCAAGATGTGAAATGAGTAGCAATTTGAATTTGAGTTCTCACATTATGTTACCTTACATGACAAAAAGGATTTTGCATATGTCATTAGGCTAAGGATATTGAGATGGAAGGTTATTATTCTGGTAGGCATAATGTAGGACACAAGTGTCCTTATAAGAGTAAAGGGAAAAGGTCGGAGAGAAGGCAGGGTGTGGCAATAGAAGCAGAGGTTGTAATGATAAGCATTCAAAATCATGGAAAGGGTCTTGAGATATGAATTGCAGTTGACCCCTGGAAGCTGGAAACAGATTCTCTTCTGAGTTCCCACAGAAGGAACTCAACTTTCCTGACACCTAGATTTTAGCCCTTACTTTTCCCTCCATATATAATACCTTAGTTTTGTTTTAAGCCACTAGGCTTGTTGTAATTTATTATATTAATAATAGGAAACAGGGTTGGACCTTCAAGATGGTGGAGTGAGACTTGGAGATTGCTTTCCTCCCCACAAATACATCAGAAATACATCTACATGTGGAACAACTCCTACAGAACACCTACTGAACGCTGGCAGAAAACCACAGACCTCCCAAAAGGCAAGAAACTCCCCCACGTACCTGGGTAGGGCAAAAGAAAAACAGAGACAAAAGAATAGGGACAGTACCTGCACCAGTGGGAAGGAGCTGTGAAGGAGCAAAGGTTCCCCCACACTAGGAAGCCCTTTCGCTGGGGGAGACTGCAGGTTGGCGGAGGGGAGAAGCTTCAGAGACGCGGAGGAGAGCGCAGCAACAGGGGTGCGGAGGGCAAAGCGGAGAGATTCCCGCACAGAGGATCTGTGCCGACGGGCACTCACCAGCCCGACAGGCTTGTCTGCTCACCCACCAGGACGGGTGGGGGCTGGGAGCTGAGGTTCGGGCTTCGGAGGTCAGATCCCAGGGAGAGGACTGGGGTTGGCTGCGTGAACACAGCCTGAAGGGGGCTAGTGAACCACAGCTAGCTGGGAGGGAGTCCGGGAGAAAGTCTGGACCTGCCAAAGACGCAAGAGACCATTGTTTCCAGGTGCGCGAGGATAGGGGATTCAGTGCACAGCCTAAGTGAGCTCCAGAGACGGGTGCGAGCCGCGGCTATCAGCACGGACCCCAGAGACGGGCATGAGATGCTAAGGCTGCTGTCGCCGCTACCAAGAAGCCTGTTTGCGAACACAGGTCACTCTCCACACCTCCCCTCCCGGGAACCTGTGCAGCCCACCACTGACAGGGTCCTGTGATCCAGGGACAACTTCCCTGGGAGAACACATAGCATGCCTCAGGCTGGTGCAACGTCACACCAACCTCTGCCACTGCAGGCTCGCCCCGCATCTGTACCCCGCCCTCCTCCTGGCCTGAGTGAGCCAGAGCCCCCAAATCAGACGCTACTTTAACCCCATCCTGTCTAAGAGAAGAACAGACACCCTCAGGTTACCTCCACACAGAGGTGGGGCCAAATCCAAAGCTAAATCCCGGGAGCTGTGCGAAAAAAGAAGGGAAAGGGAAATCTCTCCCAGCAGCCTCAGGAGCAGCGGATTAAATCTCCACAATCAACTTGATGTACCCAGCATCTCTAGAATACTTGAGTAGACAATGAATCATCCCAAATATGAGGCTGTGGACTTAGGGAGCAACAATATATATATATATATATATTTTTTTCCTTTTTCTGTTTTTATGAGTGTGTATGTGTATGCTTCTTTATGTGATTTTGTCTCTATAGCTCTGCTTTACCATTTTTCCTATGATTCTGTTTGTCTGCTTTTTGTGTCTTTTTTTTTTTTCAGTATAGTTTTTAGCACTTGTTTCCACTGGTAGATTTGTCTCTTGATTTGTCTCCTGTCTAGACAGGAGATTTGTCTCCTGTTTAGACAGGAAAAACAAGAGAAGCGAAAGACCTACAGTAACAAACACAAAACAGTTAAGAAAATGGTAATGGGAGCATACATATCGATAATTACCTTAAATATAAATGGAGTAAATGCTCCAACCAAAAGATGTAGACAGGCTGAATGGATAAAAAACAAGACCCATATATATGCTGTCTACAAGAGACCAACTTCAAACCTAGGGACACATATAGACTGAAAGTGAAGGGATGGAAACAGATATTCCATGAAAATGGAAATCAAAAGAAAGCTAGAGTAGTAATTCTCATATCAGACAAATAGACTTTAAAATAAAGACTATTACAAAAGACAAAGAAGGACACTACACAACGATCAAGGGATCAATCCAAGAAGAAGATATAGCAATTGTAAATGTTTATGCATCCAACATAGGAGAACCTCAATACATAAGACAAACACTAACAGCAATAAAAGGAGAAATCAATGGTAACACAATCATAGAAGGGGACTTTAATACCCCACTTTCACCAATGGACAGATCATCCAAAAGGAAAAAATAAGGAAACACAAGCTTTAAATGGCACCTTAAAGAAGATGGACTTAATTGATATTTATAGGACATTTGTCCCAAAAACAACAGAATACACTGTCTTCTCAAATGCTCATGGAACATTCTTCAGGATAGATCATATCTTGGATCACAAATCAAGCCTTGGTAAATTTAAGAAAATTGAAATCATATCAAGTATCTTTTCGAACCACAATGCTATGAGACAATATATCAATTACAGGAAAAAATCTGTAAAAAGTACAAACACATGGAGGATAAACAATACACTACTTAATAACGAGGATATCACTGAAGAACTAAAAGAGGAAATCAAAAATACCTAGCAACAAATGACAGTGAAAACATGATGACCAAAAACCTATGGGATGCAACAAAAGCAGTTCTAAGAGGGAAGTTTATAAAAACAATCCTACCTCAAGAAACAAGAAACATCTCAAATAAACAACCTAACCTTTCACCTAAAGCAACTAGAGAAAGAAGAACAAAACCCCCCAAAGTTAGCAGAAGGCAAGAAATCATAAAGATCAGATCAGAAATAAGTGAGAAAGAAATGAAGGAAATGAAAGCAAAGATCCATAAAACTAATAGCTGGTTCTTTGTGAAGATAAACAAAATTGATAGAACATTAGCCAGACTCATCAAGAACAAAAGGGAGAAGACTCAACTCAGTAGAATTGGAAATGAAAAAGGAGAAGTAACAACTGACACTGCAGAAATACAAAGGATCATGAGAGATTACTACAAGCAACTATATGCCAATAAAATGGACAACCTGGAAGAAATTGACACACTTAGAAAATCACAACCTTCTGAGATTGAACCAGGAAGAAATAGGAAATATAAACAGACCAATGACAAGCACTGAAATTGAAACTGTGATTAAAAATCTTCTAACAAACAAAAGCCCAGGACCAGATGGCTTCACAGGCGAATTCTATCAAACATTTAAAGAAGAGATAACACTTCTTCTTCTCAGACACTTCCAAAATATATCAGAGGAAGGAACACTCCCAAACTCATTCTATGAGGCCACCATCACCCTGATAACAAAACCAGACAAAGATGTCACAAAGAAAGAAAAATACAGGCCAATATCACTGATGAACATAGATGCAAATCTCCTCAACACAATACTGGTAAACAAAATCCAACAGCACATTAAAACGATCATACGCCATGATCAAGTGAGGTTTATCCCAGGAATGCAATGATTCTTCATTATACTCAAACCTGTCAATGTGATAAACCATATTAAGAAATTGAAGGAGAAAAACCATATGATCATCTCAATAGATGAAGAAAAAGCTTTTGACAAGGGCTTCCCTGGTGGCACAGTGGTTGGGGGTCCGCCTGCCGATGCAGGGGATGTGGGTTCATGCCCCAGTCTGGGAGGATACCGCATGCCGCGGAGCAACTGGGCCCTTGGGCCCTGGCTGCTGAGCCTGCGCATCCGGAGCCTGTGTTCCACAGCGGGAGAGGCCACAGCGGTGAGAGGCCCGCGTACCAGAAAAAAAAAAAAGTTTTTGACAATATTCAACACCTATTTATGATAAAAACCCTCCAGAACGTAGGCCTAGAGGGAACTTACCTCAACATAATAAAGGCCATATGTAACAAACCCATATCCCACATCATTCTCAATGGTGAAATATTGAAACCGTTTCCACTAAGATCAGGAACAAGACAAGGTTGTCCACTCTCACCACTATTATTCAACATAATTTTGGAAGTTTTAGCCACAGCAATCAGAGAAGAAAAATAAATAAAAGGAATCCAAATCAGAAAAGAAGAAATAAGCCTGTCACTGTTTGCAGGTGACATACTACTGTATATAGAGAATCCTAAAGATGCTACCAGAAAACTACTAGAGTTAATCAATGAATTTGGTAAAGTAGCAGGATACAAAATTATCATACAGGAGTCTCTTGCATTTTTATACACTAATGATGAAAAATCTGAAAGAGAAATTAAGGAAACACTACAATTTACCATTGCAACAAAAAGAATAAAATACCTAGGAATAAACCTACCTAAGGGGATAAAAATCCTATATGCAGAAAACTGTAAGACACTGATGAAAGAAATTAAAGAGGATACAAACAGATGGAGAGATATACCATGATCTTGGATTGGAAGAATCAAGACTGTGAAAATGAGTATACTACCCAAAGCAATCTATGAATTCAATGCAATCCCTATTAAATTACTAATGGCATTTTTTTTTATAGAAGTAGAACAAAAAAATTCACAATTTTTATGGAAACACAGAAGACCATGAATAGCCAAAATAATCTTGAGAAAGAAAAACGGAGCTGGAGGAATCAGGTTCCCAGACTTCAGACTATACTACAAAGCTCTAGAAATCAAGACAGTATGGTATTGGCACAAAAACAGAAATATAGATCAATGGAACAGGATAGAAAACCCAGAGATAAACCCACACACATATGGTTACCTTATCTTTGATAAAGAGGGCAAGAGTATACAATGGAGAAAAGAGAGCCTCTTCTATAAGTGTTGCTGGTAAAACTGGACAGCTACATGTAAAAGAATGAAATTAGAACACTCCCTAACACATACAAAATAATTAACTCAAAATGGACTAAAGACCTCAATATATGACCAGACACTTTAAACCTCTTAGAGGAAAACATAGGTAGAACACTCTATGACATAAATCACAGCAAGATCCTTTTGGACCCACCTCCTAGAGAAATGGAAATAAAAACAAAGATAAACAAATGGGACCTAATGAAACTTCAAAGCTTTTGCACAGCAAAGGAAACCATAAACAAGACCAAAAGACAACCCTCAGAATGGGAGAAAATATTTGCAAATGAAGCAACTGACAAAGGATTAATCTCCAAAATTTACAAGCAGCTAATGCAGCTTAATATCAAAACGAAAAAAAAAAACCAAACCCAGTCCAAAAATGGGCAGAAGACCTAAAGAGACATTTCTCCAAAGACGATATACAGATTGCCAACAAACACGTGAAAGAATGCTTAACTTCACTAATATTAGAAAAATGCAAATCAAAACTACAATAAGGTATCACCTCACACCAGTCATAATGGCCATAATAAACAAATCTACAAACAATAAATGCTGGAGAGGGTGTGGAGAAAAGGGAACCGTCCTGCACTGTTGGTGGGAAATGTAAATTGACACAGCCATTATGGAGAACAGTATGGAGGTTCCTTAAAAAAATTAAAAATAGAACTACATTACAACCCAGCATTCCCACTACTGGGCATATACCCTGAGAAAACCATAATTCAAAAAGAGGCATATACCACAATATTCACTGCTGCTCTATTTATAATAGCCAGGACATGGAAGCAATATAAGTGTCCATTATCAGATGAATGGATAGAGAAGATGTAGCACATATATACAATGGAACATTACTTAACCATAAAAAGAAATGAAATTGAGTTATTTGTAGTGAGGTGGATGAACCTAGAGTCTGTCATACAGAGTGAAGTAAGTCAGAAAGAGTAAAACAAATACCGTATGCTAACATATATATAGAACCTAATATATATATATATATATGTATATATATATATATATATATATATATATATATATATATATATATATATATATATATGATTCTGAAGAACACAGTGGCAGGACAGGAATAAAAAGTCAGAGGTAGAGAATGGACTTGAGGACATGGGGAGGGGGAAGGGTAAGCTGGGACAAAGTGAGAGAGTGGCATGGACATATATACACTACCAAATGTAAAATAGATAGCTAGTGGGAAGCCACCACATATAACAGGGAGATCAGCTCAGTGCTTTGTGACCACCTAGAGGGGTGGGATATGGAAGGTGGGAGGGAGATACAAGAGGGAGGAGACATCTTGATGTATTTATATGTATAGCTGATTCACTTTGTTAGAAAGCAGAGATTAGCACACCATTGTGGAGCAATTATACTCCAATAAAGATGTTTAAAAATTAATAATAATAGGAAACTAATGCAAATAGCTCATCACTATCTTGGTTGATCTCTTAAGCCTTAACTGAATGTCCTCCATCCTCAAAATGGTCCTCATAAATAAAAATGGCGTGTGACAGTGAGGTCTAGATTCAGAAGCATGGTCTTGTGGAGTAAGAAAAAAGTCCTTGTAGATATAATATGAATCTTTACTTGAACCTGGCTTATTTTTTCATGCCTGTCCCTTCACCGACCTGAAATATATAGATGTCATGGGAAAGAAAAGGATGCTTGATAAAACTAAAAGAAAATTGTAGCTATGAGTCCCAGTTCTTCCACTCTTATAACTATCTAAAAAAAAACACAAAAAACCTAAATCCTGAAGAATTGATACTTAAAGTATCATCTAGAGATTGGATCAACAGTGAAGAATCTTCTATGAGAAAAGATGACCAAGATTCCCTAGGGGGCACTAGAGACAAGTATCAAACTTTTCAAACTCTCTGATGGAAAGAATCAGGTGTTTGTTTCTTTGTTTTAGTTTCTTTTGTTTTTCCAATTTGTTGCAAGATCAATACTTTGTACAACACTGTAAAAATAAATTCCTTTCAAATTTTGGACTGACATCATTATTGACTTGTTTAAAAAATATTGATAACTGACACTAGTTTGTAGACCACACTTTACATAGCACTGTTTTAGACAACACAGTGATCCATATAATGTATTTTCAGAGCGTATTTGTGTAACACATATTAACAGGTGTCCCATATGGCAGAACTGTTGTCTGTTGTACATTCGAAGACACTCCACTCTGATGCTAGAACCCTTGTGGAAATGTATAGATATTTACAAGCTACTCTGGGGAGAAGGAGGAATGATTGCTGAGAATTACATAGAGAAAGTTTTCTAAAACTTCTATTCGGATTTTTGTCCTACCCTTCAATTATTCTTACTTACAGAAGCAGTTGAAAGAGCCTTGTCTCTCTGTCCATGCCACACTCCCATTATAAATAATCTTTACATCACTATGCCCCAGTCTTCCCACTGGTTGACCATACTGGGCCAGTGTTGTACAGCCTAAGAATTTGGCTCATTTCTCTATTCCTCAGTTTCCTAATCTAAACATAAAGACGGGAGAGGGCATAATGACTGTGTTTACCTCATAAGAATATCATAAACATTAATATATACTATATTTGGCATAAGACAAATGCTATGTAACTCTTAGGTAATATTATTTTTTTCTCATAAAGGGAAGCCCAACTCATTTCCTCTGAAGTATAGTTCATTTTATTTAAAGTGGGTTTTTAAAAAATCTTGTTTTTTTAATCCAGTCTTAAAATCTGTCTTTTAATTGGAGCTGTTTAGACCAGTTTCCTTAATATAATTATTGATATGGTTGAGTTTAAATCTACCACATTGCTCTTCTTTTTTACTAATTATCTGTTATTTTTTCCTTTTTTCCTTTTTTCCTTTTTGTATACCTTCTTTTTGATTGAGTATTTTTATGAATCCCTTTTATCTCCTATGCTGGTTTATAAGCCATAACTCTTTCTTGTGGTATTTCAGTGGGTTTACAACTTAAACCTGTCATAATATACTTTCAAATTCTATTATAAAATTTAATATATAGTATAAGAGCCCTATGATAGTATACTTCTATTTCTCCCTCCCGAATTTTGTTATTATTGTCATGCAGTTTACTTTTTCATATGTTAAAATGCACATAATACATTGTAATTATTTTTGCTTTAAATAACCAATAATTATTTAAAGATATTATAAATGCTAATAAAAAACTTTTATGATTATCTTTATAGTTATCATTCTAATGTTTTGTCAGTTCAGGTACCTCCATGATATCCTCTTCCACCTTCCTGATGGTCTTCCTTTAGAATTTCTTGTAGTGTTGGTCTGCTGGTGATAAATTATTTCAGACTTTGTATGTATAAAAACTCTTAATTTTGCTTTAGTTTTTGAAAGATATTATTGCTGAGTATCAAAATGTAGAGTAACAGTAAATTTTGTTCAGTACTATAAAGAGGCTGCTCTACTATCTTTGGGTTAACATTTTCTGAAGAGAAATCTGTCATTGTTATTTTTGTTCCTTTGTACAAAATGTATCTTTTTCTCTGGCTATTTTTATGACTTTCTCTTTGGTATTGGCATTTTAATTATTCTGAACCTTAATGTGCTAGGGTTTATTGAGCTTCTTTAATATGTGATTTATAGTGTTCATCAAATTTGGAAAAATTCAGGCATTCTTCTTCAAATAATTTTCTGACCCACCCACTCTCATTTATGAAATATAATTACACATATATTCAGACATTTAAAGTTATCTCAAAACTCACTAGTACTTTTTCATTCTTTCATTCCTTTTTCTCTGTATATTTTATTATAAATAGTTTCTGTTGCTGTGTTTTCAAGTTCTCTATTTCTTCTGCAATGTCTAATCTGCTGTTATGTAAAGTATTTGTCACAAGACAGGTGCTATGTAACTGCTAGGTAATATTATTTTTTATTTCAGACACTGTAGTTTTCAACTCTAAAATTTCAACTTGGGTCTCTTTTATATCATCTGTGTCTCCAGGTAGCTTTCTGAACATATGGAATGCAAGTATCATAACTGCTTTAATGCCCTTTTCTGCTAATTTTAATACCTGTGTTTGGGTTTCCATCTACTGATTTATCTCTTCAGTAAGTGTTGTATTTTCTTGCTTCTTTTCATGCCTGGAAATGTTGTATGTGTTACCAGACTTTGAGAATTTCACCTTGTTGAGTACTGGCTGTTTTTGACGTCCTACAAACATTTTGAACTTTCTTTTGCAATGCATTTAAATTGTTTAGAAACTTTTGATCCTTCAGGGCTTGCTTTTAATCTTTGTTATACAAAGACAGAGCAGCATTTAGTCTAGGTATAATTTGTCCCACTATTGAGGCAAAACCATTCTGATTATTCTGCATAATGTTCCTTTGTCAATTAAGAAGTTTTCCATTCTGCCTGTTATAACCAGCCATCTCAAATACTGTGAAAATTCAGAAGATTGTTCACTCTAAACCTTTCCATTGTTTATTCAGTGTTTGGAGTATTTTTCCTCTCACAGATAAGCTAACCAGTATACAAAGCTTAAGACATGAGGGATTTCCTCTGCTGTCTCTGAAGTTCTTCTTTCTCTGAAGAGTTATTTCCTCTCTGGTACCCTACTCTGGATAGCTCCTTGCCCTCCCTGAATAACAATTTTCTTCATCTCAGAGAAAGTATTTAGTTCCCTAGGTCCCCCTCCTGAGCTACAGACAGGAAACTCTCTCCATCCAGAAAGCTGGGCACTCATAAAGCTCACCTCATTTGTTTCCCATCTCTTGTGGATTACTGTCCTTTGTTGCCTGATAGCTGGTATCTTCAGTATTTTGTTTTGTTTTGTTTCTTCTTAATATATTATGTCATTTTTTTAGTTAGTTCAGGCATGAAGGTAAATCTGATCCCTATTATTCTATCTCTGCTGAAGCAACAGTTCCATTGGCTATAATTTTATCTTACTGCTCTTCTGGAAATTTCTTATATATATGATCTTCCACTGTATTACATTAGATAAATGAAAAAATTAAGAGAAGTATTGAAATTTCTATCCTCTACCCATAGACCTTGCAAAAATACAAAACCTATCTAATCAGAATTTGACAAGTTAAGAGCAAGTTTAATATTCTTAGAAATCCATCAATATCTTCAGGCTATAGTGGTTGGATCTTAGTGACCAAAGCCTTAAGTAAGGCTAAATAATAACAAGTAGGAATGAATAAAAGTCCTTGCTTATTTTTTGAAATATTTCCTATGTAGTAATGCTCGCACAACAAGATACCTGAACTGTGATATCAAAATACATTTTAAAAAATGAGCACTTTCTTATCAGTAAGTTATGAACATTTTCAATCTCCATGAAAATGGTCAACAAAAAATTCCACACTATACAACATAATAGTTTCTAGCCACATGTGACTATTGAGTACTTGAAAAGAGGCTAGTGGAACTAAGGAACTAGATTTTTTATTTAATTTTATATTTTTATTTATTTTTTTTTTTGCGGTATGCAGGTCTCTCACTGTTGTGGCCTCTCCCGTTGTGGAGCACAGGCTCCGGACGGGCAGGCTCAGCGGCCATGGCTCACGGGCCCAGCCGCTCCATGGCATGTGGGATCCTCCCGGACCGGTGCACAAACCCGTGTCCCCTGCATTGGCAGGCAGACTCTCAACCACTGTGCCACCAGGGAAGTCCTATTTTCTATTTATTTTAATTTTAAAACTAAAATATTTTAAAATATGTTTGGAATCATTTGAGCTTGTTAATCTAATTGTTCATGTGTAAATTTTATGAACTCTGTATACACATTAATATTTTTGATAAAAATTTAGTCCAAATTGAGATGTACAGGCTTCCCCGGTGGCACAGTGGTTGAGAGTCCACCTGCCAATGCAGGGGACACGGGTTCATGCCCTGATCCGGGAGGACCCCACATGCCGTGGAGTGGCTGGGCCCATGAGCCATGGTCTCTGAGCCTGCGCGTACGGAGCCTGTGCTCTGCAACGGGAGAGGCCACAGCAGTGAGAGGCCCACGTACTGCAAAAAAAGAAAAAAAAAAGATACACATTGAGATGTACTATAAGTGTTAAATAGACACCATATTTTAAACACTTTATAGAAAAAAATCCTAAAATTTTCCTTAATATTTTTTATATTGATTACAAGCTTAAATAATAATCTTTTGAATGTATTGGGTTAAGTAAATATATTATTATCATTACTATTATTTTTTTAATTTATTTTTAATGTAGCTACTGGAAAATATAAAATTACATAGAAGCCTCATATTTCTATTGCATTAGTGCTTATTTAATGATTATGTTTTGATATGTATATTAAATAATTTATTAAGAAATACTTTGAAAAGTCAGCATGATTCTGTAATTGACAATTACCTAAGAAAATTTAAACTATCACAGACTCTCCAATACAAGAGAAGTCCTACATACTAAAATTTTTACTAGAATTGCAGATCTGAAACCTGTCATTGAATTTTATTACTTAGTCATGTATTTTTAAATGATGAATTAATCACCATAAATCAAAGAATTGAAAAAATGAGACAATAAGTCTGTCTTTTGGAAAACAGGGAGGAAGAAAGACCAAAGTGTCATCAAGGCTCTAGACATTGCTAACCAGCACGTTAATGTTCAACTATTTATTCAGACTGTGAGTCCTTAGAGAATTTAACTAGGTGATAAACTCTTTTCTATGTTAATTTCATAAACATGAAAATAAATATATATTGAGTACTACTATGTGAAGAACATATTAAAAATGTATGGTTAGGGAAGTATGATTTAAACAAAACAGTTTGTGAACAAATGCATTAAACATGATAGAGATTCCTTGAAACATAATGAGATAGGCCTGAATTTGACTTTTGGGAAATATGTTAAGGTAAAAGTTAAGCTACTTTATTTAACAAAGTAAAAAATATATGTTTATTTCCCTTTCAAGTATTGCCTGGTCTATTTAGTGGCCTAGGCTAATTCTATATTTCTGTATGATCCCCTAGGGTACTGATTTTGTCTTCATGGTTAAATTTAGATTGCTGCAGTATCCATATGCTGATTTATGGGAAGAAGGGGAAATAAATCCCGGGCAATCAAATTACTTTTAAACAAGTCATATTGAAGGTGTACATATTAGTTCTGCTCATATACCATGAGTGAGAATTTAGTGAGATGGCCACACAACTTACAAGTGAGGCTGGAGAATGTATTCCCAGGTGGCCAGTTACGTGCCCAGCTAAAATTCTTCTATTGTCCAATAATGGGAATAATGAGGCTTATTAGAGATAGAGAACCCTGGTTCTGATTGATTATCTAAGAGTATGGACCTATATGCTCTAGTGTATATGCAATGTTGATAATAATATTATGTAAGAATGCAGAATGCCCACTGAGAGTAAATCATTGTCAAATATATGTATGTAACATGGCAAAATTTTAATACCAAATGTAGATTTCCTAGTTGTGTAATCTCTGCTTGAATTGCTTAAGAAAGGTATAGTTTGTTGTGGGCAAGGTAATCTGAAGGGAAGGCTAGAATTTTCAAAAATTCTGATCCTATTCAATCTGCTTGCTTTATCATTTTTCATTCTACTACAACTTTAGAGGTCTTTGGAAAAATGGGAGAATGAGCTTTGAAGAACAATTTGCAAATTTTATTTCTACTTCCATTATTTCATAGTTGTTTGACTTTAAATGAATTTCTTAGTATCTCTGAGCCTCACTCTTTACCATATGTAAAAATGTAAGAATAGAACATATTTCCAATAATTTTCTGAAGATTAAGTGAGAAAATACATATGGAACTACCATATTCTAATGTGGTTAGCATTCCATATTTGTCAAGTGGATGAATAAATCAAGAAAAGTGATGATCTCTAGTTGGGTTTATGTTATGTACTATTACAACCATAGTATATTTTGTGTAAAGAACTTCAATAAGGAGAGGACTTCCGGGTAAGATGGCGGAAGAGTAAGACGCGGAGATCACCGTCCTCCCCACGGATACACCAGAAATACAGCTACATGTGGAACAACTCCTACAGAACACCTACTGAACGCTGTCAGAAGACCCCAGACCTCCCAAAAGGCAAGAAACTCCCCCACATACCTGGGTAGGGCGGAGCGGAGAGATTCCCGTGCGGAGGGTCGGTGCCGGGCGGCCCAAGAGGCTTGTCTGCTCGCCCCGGCGGCGCTAGAAGCTGAGGCTCGGACTTTGGTCGGAGCGCGGGGAGAGGACTGGGGCTGGCGGCGAGAACTCAGCCTGAAGGGGGCTAATGAGCCACAGCTAGCCGGCAGGGAGTCCGGGAAAACTCTGGAGCTGCCGAAGAGGCAAGAGACTTTTTCTTCCCTCTTGGTTTCCTGGTGCGCAAGGAGAGGGGATTAAGAGCGCTGCTTAAAGGGGCTCCACAGACGGGCGTGAGTCACGACTGAAAGCACGGAGCCCAGTGACGGGCGTGGGACGCTGGGGCTGGTGCTGCCGCCGCCAAGAAGCCTGTGTGCGAGTGCAGGTCACTGTCCACAGCGCCCTTCCAGGAGCCTGTGCAGCCCGCCACTGCCAGGGTCCCGGGATCCAGGGGCGGCTTCCCTGGGAGAACACACAGCGCGCCTCGGGCTGGTGCAACGTCACGCCGACCTCTGCCGCTGCAGGCACGCCCCGCACTCCGTGCCCCTCCCTCCCGCCCAGCCTGAGTGAGCCAGAGTCCCCGAAGAGGCTGCTCCTTTAACCCTGTCCTGTCTGAGCAAAGAACAGACACCCTCCGGCGACCTATACACGCAGAGGCGGGGCCAAATCCAAAGCTGAGACCCAGGAGCTGTGAGAACAAAGAAGAGAAAGGGAAACCTCTCCCAGCAGCCTCAGAAGCAGCGGATTAAAGCTCCACAATCAACTTGATGTACCCTGCATCTGTGGAATACATGAATGGACAACAAATCATCCCAAATTGAGGAGCCAGGAGTCAGTGCTGTGCCTCTGAGGTGGGAGAGCCAACTTCAGGACACTGGTCCACAAGAGACCTCCCAGCTCCACATAATATCAAACGGCGAAAATCTTCCAGAGATCTCCATCTCAACACCAACACCCACCTTCACTCAACGACCAGCAAGCTACAGTGCTGGACACCCTAAGCCAAACAACTAGCAAGACAGGAACACAACGCCACCCATTAGCAGAGAAGTGGCCTAAAATCATAAAAAGTCTGCAGACACCCCAAAACACACCACCAGACGTGGACCTGCCCACCAGAAAGACAAGATCCAGCCTCATCCACCAGAACACAGGCACTAGTCCCCTCCACCAGGAAGCCTACACAACCCACTAAACCAACCTTAGCCACTGGGGACAGACACCAAAAACAACGGGAACTACGAACCTGCAGCCTGCAAAAATGAGACCCCAAACACAGTAACATAAGCAAAATGAGAAGACAGAAAAACACACAGCAGGAGAAGGAGCAAGATAAAAACCCACCAGACCTAACAAATGAAGAGGTAATAGGCAGTCTACCTGAAAAAGAATTCAGAATAATGATGGCAAAGATGATCCAAGATTCTATTTCTCAGATCCAAAATCTTGGAAATAGAATAGACAAAATGCAAGAAACAGTTAACAAGGACCTAGAAGAATTAAAGATGAATCAAGCATCGATTAAAAACACAATAAATGAAATAAAAAATACTCTAGATGGGACCAATAGCAGAATAACTGAGGCAGAAGAACGGATAAGTGAGGTGGAAGATAAAATAGTGGAAATAACTGCTGCAGAGCAAAATAAAGAAAAAAGAATGAAAAGAACAGAGGACAGTCTCAGAGACCTCTGGGACAACATTAAACGCACCAACATTCGAATTATAGGGGTTCCAGAAGAAGAAGAGAAAAAGAAAGGGACTGAGAAAATATTTGAAGAGATTATAGTTGAAAACTTCCCTAATATGGGAAAGGAAATAGTTAATCAAGTCCAGGAGGCCAGGATAGATCATATCTTGGGTCACAAATCAAGCCTTGGTAAATTTAAGATAATTGAAATTGTATCAAGTATCTTTTCTGACCACAATGCTATGAGACTAGATATCAATTACAGGAAAAAAGCTGTAAAAAATACAAACACATGGAGGCTAAACAATACACTACTTAATAACAAAGTGATCACTGAAGAAATCAAAGGGGAAATTAAAAAATACCTAGAAACAAATGACAATGGAGACACGATGACCCAAAACCTATGGGATGCAGCAAAAGCAGTTCTAAGAGGGAAGTTTATAGCAATACAATCCCACCTTAAGAAACAGGAAACATCTCGAATAAACAACCTAACCTTGCACCTAAAGCAATTAGAGAAAAAAGAACAAAAACATCCCAAAGTTAGCAGAAGGAAAGAAATCATAAAGATCAGATCAGAAATAAATGAAAAAGAAATGAAGGAAATGATAGCAAAGATCAATAAAACTAAAAGCTGGTTCTTTGAGAAGATAAACAAAATTGATAAACCATTAGCCAGACTCATCAAGAAAAAAAGGGAGAAGACTCAAATCAATAGAATTAGAAATGAAAAAGGAGAAGTAACAACTGACACTGCAGAAATACAAAAGATCATGAGAGATTACTACAAGCAACTCTATGCCAATAAAATGAACAACCTGGAAGAAATGGACAAATTCTTAGAAATGAACAACCTGCCAATAATGAATCAGGAAGAAATAGAAAATATGAACAGACCAATCACAAGCACTGAAATTGAAACTGTGATTAAAAATCTTCCAACAAACAAAAGCCCAGGACCAGATGGCTTCACAGGCGAATTCTATCAAGCATTTAGAGAAGAGCTAACACCTATCCTTCTCAAACTCTTCCAAAATATAGCAGAGGGAAGAACACTCCCAAACTCATTCTACGAGGCCACCATCACCTTGATACCCAAACCAGACAAGGATGTCACAAAGAAAGAAAACTACAGGCCAATATCACTGATGAACATAGATGCAAAAATCCTCAACAAAATACTAGCAAACAGAATCCAACAGCACATTAAAAGGATCATACACCATGATCAAGTGGGGTTTATTCCAGGAATGCAAGGATTCTTCACTATACGCAAATCAATCAACGTGATACACCATATTAACAAATTGAAGGAGAAAAACCATATGATCATCTCAATAGATGCAGAGAAAGCTTTCGACAAAATTCAACACCCATTTATGATAAAAACCCTGCAGAAAGTAAGCATAGAGGGATCTTTCCTCAACATAATAAAGGCCATATATGACAAACCCACAGCCAAAATCATCCTCAATGGTGAAAAACTGAAACCATTTCCACTAAGATCAGGAACAAGACAAGGTTGCCCACTCTCACCACTCTTATTCAACTTAGTTTTGGAAGTTTTAGCCACAGCAATCAGAGAAGAAAAGGAAATAAAAGGAATCCAAATTGGAAAAGAAGAAGTAAAGCTGTCACTGTTTGCAGATGACATGATACTATACATAGAGAATCCTAAAGATGCTACCAGAAAACTAATAGAGCTAATCAATGAATTTGGTAAAGTTGCAGGATACAAAATTAATGCACAGAAATCTCTGGCATTTCTATATACTAATGATGAAAAATCTGAAAGTGAAATCAAGAAAACACTCCCATTTACCATTGCAACAAAAAGAATAAAATATCTAGGAATAAACCTACCTAAGGAGACAAAAGACCTGTATGCAGAAAATTATAAGACACTGATGAAAGAAATTAAAGATGATACAAATAGATGGAGAGATGTACCATGTTCTTGGATTGGAAGAATCAACATTGTGAAAATGACTCTACTACCCAAAGCGATCTACAGGTTCAATGCAATCCCTATCAAACTACCACTGGCATTTTTCACAGAACTAGAGCAAAAAATTTCACAATTTGTATGGAAACACAAAAGACCCCGAATTGCCAAAGCAATCTTGAGAACGAAAGATGGAGCTGGAGGAATCAGGCTCCCTGACTTCAGACTATACTACAAAGCTACAGTAATCAAGACAGTATGGTACTGGCACAAAAACAGAAAGATAGATCAATGGAACAGGATAGAAAGCCCAGAGATAAACCCACGGACATATGGTCACCTTATCTTTGATAAAGGAGTCAGGAATGTACAGTGGAGAAAGGACAGTCTCTTCAATAAGTGGTGCTGGGAAAACTGGACAGGGACATGTAAAAGTATGAGATTAGATCACTCCCTAACACCATACACAAAAATAAGCTCAAAATGGATTAAAGGCCTAAATGTAAGGCCAGACACTATCAAACTCTTAGAGGAAAACATAGGCAGAACACTCTATGACATAAATCACAACAAGATCCTTTTTGACCTACCTCCTAGAGAAATGGAAATAAAGACAAAAATAAACACATGGGACCTATTGAAACTTAAAAGCTTTTGCACAGCAAAGGAAACCATAAACAAGACCAAAAGACAACCCTCAGAATGGGAGAAATTTTTTGTAAATGAAGCAACTGACAAAGGATTAATCTCCAAAATTTATAAGCAGCTCATGCAGCTCAATAACAAAAAAACAAACAACCCAATCCAAAAATGGGCAGAAGACCTAAATAGACATTTCTCCACAGAAGATATACAGACTGCCAACAAACACATGAAAGGATGCTCAACATCTTTGCTCATTAGAGAAATGCAAATCAAAACTACAATGAGATATCATCTCACACCAGTCAGAATGGCCATCATCAAAAAATCTAGAAACAATAAATGCTGGAGAGGGTGTGGAAAAAAGGGAACACTCTTGCACTGCTGGTGGGAATGTGAATTGGTACAGCCACTATGGAGAACGGTATGGAGGTTCCTTAAAAAACTACAAATAGAACTACCATATGACCCAGCAATCCCACTACTGGGCATATACCCTGAGAAAACCATAATTCAAAAAGAGACATGTACCAAAATGTTCATAGCAGCCCTATTTACAATGGCCCGGAGATGGAAACAACCTAAGTGTCCATCATCGGATGAATGGATAAAGAAGATGTGGCACATATATACAATGGAATATTACTCAGCCATAAAAAGAAATGAAATTGAGCTATTTGTAATGAGGTGGATGGACCTAGAGTCTGTCATACAGAGTGAAGTAAGTCAGAAAGAGAAAGACAAATACTGTATGCTGACACATATATATGGAATTTAAGAAAAAAAAATGTCATGAAGAACATAGGGGTAAGACAGGAATAAAGACACAGACCTACTAGAGAATGGACTTGAGGATATGGGGAGGGGGAAGGGTAAGCTGTGACAAAGTGAAAGAATGGCATGGACATATATACACTACCAAACGTAAGGTAGATAGCTAGTGGGAAGCAGCCGCATAGCACAGGGAGATCAGCTCGGTGCTGTGTGACCGCCTGCAGGGGTGGGATAGGGAGGGTGGGAGGGAGACGCAAAAGGGAGGGGATATGGGAACATATGTATATGTATAACTGATTAAATTTGTTATAAAGCAAAAAATTTTTAAAAATAATAAAAAAATGTAAGAGAGCAATATGAATGCTTCTCTCTTAAAAAAAAAAAAAAGAACTTCAATAAGGAGTTTTTGGAAGAGATCATACCATATGTCTTGCAAGCCATGATAAGGATTTTGGACTTTATCTTTGGAACAATGAGAAGCCACTGAAGAGTTTAAAGGAGGGCAATTATAGGATTAAATTTTCATATTTTACAAAGATTATTTTACTGCTATGTGTAGAGAAATCAAAAGATATTTTGAGCTAAATTAAAATGAAAATACAACTTGTTGAAATTCGTGGGATATAGCAAAAAAACAATGCTTAAAGGGAAATTTATAGCAAAAATCACATATATTAGAAAAAAAGAAAGATCTAAAATAAATAATCTAAATTTGTACCACATGAAACTAGAAAAAGAAAAGCACATTAAATCCAAAAGAAGCAGAAGAAAGGAAATAATAAGTAGAGCAGAAATCAATGAAATTGAAAATAGGAAACCAATAAGGAAAAAAAAAAAAACCAGTGAAACCAAAACCTGGGTCTTTGAAAAGATCAATAGAATCTATAATTCTCTAATCAAGTTAACTAAGAAGAAAAGATAGAAGACAAAGACTACTAACACTGGAAATCAGAGAAGATCACTACAGATCCCATGGAAATTAAAAGGTTAATATGGACATACTAAGAAAAACTCTATGCTCACAAAATTTGATGACCTAGATGAAATGGACCAATTACTAAAAGACACAATTTGCCCAAACTCACACTGGAAGAAACAGATGATATGAATAGGGCTATATCTGTTAAAGGAATTGAATCAATAACTGACAACCTTCCAAAACAGAAAAGACCAGGCCCAGACAGGTTCACTGGTAAAGTCTACAAAACATTTAAAGAAGAAATTATATCAGTTCTCTAGAGTCTCTTATAGAGAAAGAAGGACACATTTACTACCTTTATAGGACTTCCTAATTCATTATGTGAGGCCAGCATGACCTAATACCAAAATCACACAAAGACATTACAAGAAAAGAAACTTTAGACCAATATCTCTTATGAATATGAATATTGATGCAAAAATCCTCAACAAAATAGTAGCAAATCAAATCCAAAAATGTATGAAGAAAATTTTACATGATGACGAAGTGAGATTTTTCCCAGGTAAGCAAGACTCATTTAACATTTGAAAATCAATTAGTGTAATCCATCATCATCAATAGGCTATAAAGAAAAACTATATTATCAATAGGTGAAGAAAAAGCACCCATTCATAATAAAAATTCTCAATAAACTTGGAATAGAGGGGAACTTCCTTAAGTTGATAATGAATATCTACAAAAAACCTATAGCTAACATCATACTTAATGGTGAGAAACTTGAAGCTTTCCCACTAAAATCAGGAACAAGACAAGGGTGTCACCTCTCACCATTCCTTTTCAACATTGTGCTGGAAATTCTAGCTAAGTAATAAGACATGAAAAAGAGATAAAAGGTATACAGATTGGGAAAGAAGAAGTAAAACTGCCTTTTTAATATACATGAAATAATCATCTATGCAATCTGAAAGTATTACCAAAAAAATCTCCTGGGACTAATAAGTGATTGTAGAAAGATTGCAGGATACAAGGTTAACATATAAAAGTCAAATTGCTTTTCTATATACTAGCAATAAACACACAGAATTTGAAATTTAAAATAAAACAACATTTACATTATCACCCCCCAAAAATGAAATACTGTACTTGGGTATAAATCTAACAAAATATGTACAAGGTCTATATGAGGAAAACTACAAAACTCTGATGAATGAAATCAAAGAACTAAATAACTGGAGGAATATTTCATGTTCATGGATAGAAAGACAATATTGTCAAAATGTAATTTCTTCCCAAATTGATTTATTGATTCAATAAAATACTAATAATAATCCTAACAAGTTAATTTGTGAATACAGACAAACTGATACTAAAATTTATTTGGAGAGGCAAAAGAACCAGAATAGCCAACACAACAGAGAAGGAGAAGAACAAAGTTGGAGGATTTACACTACTCAACTTTAAGACTTACTATGAAGCTACAGTAATCAAGAGAGTGTGGTATTGAGGAAAAAAATAGATCAATGTAACTGAAGAGAAAGCTCAGAAATAGATCAATATTCATTTAGTCATCAGATCTTTGACAAAGGAGCAAAGGCAATACAATGGAACAAAGATGAGATTCTCAACAAATTATTTGGGAACAACTGTAATCCACATGCAAAAAAAAAAATGAATCTAGACACAGACTTTACACTCTTCACCAAAAGTACTTCAAAATAGATCATAGACCTAAATGTAAAAGGCACAACTTTAAAACTCCTAGAATATAACATAAAAGAAAACCTAGATGACCTTGACTGTGGCTATGACTTTTTAGATATAACAGTAAAGGCACAGTCCATGAGAGAACAAACTTGATAAGCTGAACTTCATTAAAATTAAAAACTATGCTTTACAAAATACAATGTCAAGAGAATAAGAAGACAAGACACAGACTAGAATAAAATATTGCAAAAGACACATCTGCTAAAAGACTTATCCAAAAAATACAAATAACTTAATTTTGAGAAAATCTAGTTAAGAAATGAGCCAAAGATCTTAACAGACATCTCAACAAGGAAGATCTACAGATAGGAAAAATGCATTTGAAAAGAAGTTCCATATGATATGTCATCAGGGAAATGCAAATTAAAACAACACTGAGACACGACTGCATACATATTAGAATGGCCAAAATCTGGAACAATGACAACATCAAATGCTGGTGAAGATGTGGAGCAATAGGAGCTCTCTTACATTGCTGGGGGAAATGCAAACTGGTACAACCACTTTGGAAGGCAGTTTCTGATTTCTTAAAAAACTAAACACACTCTTACCAAGTGATCTAGCAATCACACTCTTTGGTATTTACCCAAAGAAGCTGAAAACTTATGTCTACATCCTGCACCTGGATGTTTATAGAAGCTTTATTCATAATTGCCTAAACTTGGAACAACAAAGATGCCCTTCAGTACATGAATGAAAAATAAACTGTGTTACATCCAGACAATGGAAAATTATTCAGCACTCAAAAGAAATGAGCTATTAAGCCATGGAAAAACATGAAGAAAACTTAAATGCATATTACTAAGTGAAAAAGCCAATCTGAAAAGGTTACATAATGTATGATTTCAATTACATGATATGCTGGAAAAGGCAAAACTGAGAAGGTAAAAAGATCTGTAGTTGCCAGGGGTTGGATGTCATTATAAATTTGTCTGTACTTATAAAGTGTAATACATCAAGAGTAAACTGTAAACTATGGACTCCAGGTGATGATGATATGTTGATATAGGTTCATTATTTGTAACACATGTACCACTCTAGTGGAGGATGTTGGAGAAGGCTATTCATATGTAAGTTCAGGATGTATATGGGAAATATCTGTACCTTCCTTTCAGTTTTACTATGCACGTAAAACTACTCAAAAAAATTGTCTTAAAACACACACACGGGCTTCCCTGGTGGTGCAGTGGTTGAGAGTCCACCTGGCGATGCAGGGGACATGGGTTCGTGCCCCGGTCTGGGAAGATACCACATGCCGTGGAGCGGCTGGCCCCATGAGCCATGGCTGCTGAGCCTGTGCGTCCGGAGCCTGTGCTCCGCAACAGGAGAGGCCACAGCAGTGAGAGGCCCATGTACCACAAAAAAGCAAACAAACAAACAAAAAAACCCAAAACACACACACAAGCCATATAATTGTATTTATATAAGGTTCAAAACTATTCCTTGACATTACCGAATTATATTGGTTACCTTTAGTGCAGAGAACTGAGGCAGTGGTTGGGGAGGGCCAAGAGATATCTTCTTTAATACAAGTCACATTGTATTTCTTGACCTTGATGGTAGTCTCCTGAGTTTTTTCATTTTGTGATGATTCATGGGGCTTTACTCCATGATATTTATACTTCAATTTTTTTTAAATGAAAAAATAAAGTAGTATGTAACCCAGAGTCCCTGTTCGCATTTTACTCTCTCCAAGTAAGAACTATTGTTTAACTCCTATTCTTGATTATAACCTAAAAATTTATGCTTCAAATTTAGAGCATGGCTAAACAGAGTAGAAAGTTGAGTGAGAGATCCATGCTGAAATCAAGGTCACAGGATATGAAAGAATATAAATGAAGTAAATGATTGTTATCTTAGGCCAATATATACATAGGAAAATGTACTTATTTTAATTTCCAGGGATTCTGGAAAATGTGGCAGCATAGGCAGTTTAAAGTATACAGGATATTACTTATCATGGTTACATTCCCACTATAATAATTTTTATTGGGGAACATGGGTTTATATAATTTCTTTTGGAAAAAGAGTTCAGTTGTAATCAGAGAAAATAGTGTTAGTATTCATTTCAATGTGTGAACATTTAATATTGACCATACAGAATTTTCAGTGGGGATTTAAAGTGTGATATATGAGGGAGTTTAAGTACAATACATTTAATAACATGAACGTTCACTCTTTTACTAGCAAGAACTAAGTTTTCCTCATCTATACAATGCACTTAGCAGTGTTAATGTTCTTTTCCTATGGCTACAAATAATCTTCAGGAAAACTCTGTAAAATTCCTCATCATAGTCAATCTAATGCCGACATTTATGTAGTTAAGTATGGCTATGTGCCTTTTAATGACTCATTTCATGGGAAAATAATCATTCTCTTAAACTTCCTGGACAAAGTACAAAATCTCCTCTGTGGGAGAGAGAAAGAAATCTATGCAAGACTTATTATGTTAAAGGAGGTGAATAAAAGGACCCTTGGCAATTTTCACCTCTGAAGAAGATGTCTGTTTATTGTTTGACATTTTCTTGACAGTCAGTTTTTGAGATATAATGTGGAAACTTGGCAAAAGATGCATAGAATTTTTTTTTCTAAATTGTTGTTTATTGAACTTCACGCTTTGTGTCAAACAGCTGGAGACTAGGGGAAGGATATGAAGCCTTAAAGAAGACTGGCTCTGATGTGACTCTTCCTTTGCCTCTATCAAATAGAAAAATAATGAATTATTATGGGTAATAGAGGACAATAATGGTTATTGAAAGGAGGAAGATTCCTTTTACCTGGTCTACAAGAGCTTTAATTCTGAAAAGCCTTTGCCATGTACAGAAAGAAGTCCTATGGAAATTCAAATCACAGAACCTGATAACATTTGTTAAAATACAGTTCTAAAACATGTCTAAAGGGTCAAGCATAAATGGTGATTCTAAATATTTATTTAAGAATCTCTCATTTTACCACAATTTCTCCTTGTTTATTATATGTCTAGGATGTCCTTAAAGCTCTCATTATGGCCACGAGGAGTCAGCCACTATGATCTACTATAGACTATGTATGTATGTAACCTATGTAGCAGGAAATCAAAAGCATTTGTTGTTACTTAAGTCCCCTTTCCAATCTGTGCCATCATTTTAATTTTCTAACTTTATTTACTGTCATGATTCTAACATAGTGCATTATATTTTTGTAGTTATCTTTTTAAACAATAGGCAAAACTGATGCAGGCTGGATTTTAACTTGTAGGTAAGGAAATTGAAGATCATATGTCACATATTTGGATTATAAGTGATGCAGTTGGAGTAAATATTATTTGAGTCAAAGTCCATCTGATTCCAGAGCAAATGTTTATCCAGTACTTCACTACTTGACTCCCACACCATTCTCCTTCAGGAAATTTTTAAAAAGATTAAGAAACCAAAAAACTTCTTACTGACTGCTAAAGCTGCATATCAGTCATGTTCTTTTGTGACCACTGTCATCTAAATGTGACATGGCTAATCTTAGGAGTACCATCCAAGTTGTGGAATGGGTTAAACTAAGTGCTTTTTGTGGTCACAAACTCATTATTAAGTTTATACACTAGAAACAAATAGATTGGCTGGACTTTGAGGACAGTGATTCAAGATGGCAGCCCCTACAAGTTCGAGAATAGAAGCCCCTCATGTTGGAAGAATTCAAAGAATACCAGAAAACAGTAGGAGCTGGCACCTTTAGCTGGGGCCTAGAAGATGATACACATGACACAAAATGGACAGGGATGCTAATTCGGCCTCCAAGAAAAATTTATAAAAACTGAATATTCAGTATAAGATAGAATGTGGACCTAAATACTCAGAAACACCTTCCCTTTGTGAGGTTTATAACAATAATATGAATGGAGTTAATAGTTCTAATGGAGTGATGAACTCAAGAGACATATCTGCTAGCAAAATGGCAGAATTCCTATAGCATCAAAGTTGTCCTATAAGAGATTTGTCACCTAAGAGTGTTGAAAGAACATATGAAACTCCCTCAGCCACACAAGCACCCCTTCCCCTCTATTCTATTTAAACAGTTTTCATTTCACAGCAGTAAATCTTCTAGATATGTCTTGTAGACCTTAAAGTTGTAGAAAGGAAACTCACATTCAAAGCAATTTATCTTACGATACTATAAGTGATACTAACTTTTTGTTCATTTGAAATATATAAATTGTGCTATAACACGTAATCCTGTCAAGTGTAACCACTAATCCATTTAGTGTAACTTTTGGATGAAGAAAATAGATTTAAATTGATTTCCATTAGAACCGGTGGGTCATATCTAACTCAACTGAGAAAAGAGACATCACACAATCACTTTGCTGATGATTATATGGCCTGGGGTCTCTGTGTTTTCTCCCATCACCTTCTCCTGCCTCCCCTGCCTCTTTCCTTTCTTTTCCTCTCCAGGTTGGGTGGTTGTTTAGATGTTAAAGTTTCAGGTCACAACCTGTGGGACTATTGTTGGGTGTATGAAGGCTCCTCTCTGTACCTCTGGTTTCTTCTTCTTATTATTTTTTTAAGTCTTAAACTATGCCTACCTTCTCAATTATAGTCTTTTCCCCACTGTCCTCCATTACTCTTGTTGGAAGTATATATTGTACTCCCTATGCTGCCCTCTGAAATTGGCCTTTGGTGAGGAATTCAGGAATTTTCCCATATCATCTCTCCCGCACCTTTAATAAGGAGTGCTACTTTTTCTTTCCTTCTCCTCAAGTTCCTTTTTGTACGGTCACAACCCATAACTTTTCTTGATACTTCCTAGCTTTGACTAGAAGCCATCAGGTAAGGTTGGAAAGAGTCTCTGGCCTCCCTCATTTAGTTTTGGGACCACATTTAATTACTCTTCATCAGCTCCTGGGAAATGAGTATTAGGTCCTTAGCCCTGCCACTCTCTGCTGTCATCATTAGCTGATACATTTTTTTCTTTTTAGCTCAGGCTTTGATATAATGAAAAAAGTCATCACCAGTGGTACTCAGCTCTTAAAGTCTTTGGTGGTTAAACTTGGCTAAACCACGTGAAGACACTTGTTAACACAAACAATCCCTCTGAATAAATTTTATTTTCCTGTAATTGTTTTTGCTTTTGAAAATTGTAGAAGTTTTAACGTTTTTAAGTTTTAAATTCTTCTTAAATTATGAAGTTTTACATAACAGGTCTCTCATTTGGTCATCTTTGCAATTCATTTGTATCTAAGTTGGAATCTGACAACTGGAATAAAAAGAACCTTGAATTCAGTGCATGTTCTGTTTGTCATTATTCTCACCAGGGCTTAAGAAAGAACCCAGTATGCATGACAGATTTCTGAAACTGGAGGGCTTGACTTCCTGGTAAATTGCTGCCACTCTCTTAGCCACTCCATGTGTTCACTAACCCAGAAGTCTCTGAACCCTGCCCTTTTGGCTTTTATGGAGCCTTCATTAAATTGGCATGATTGATTAAATCATTGGTATTTTGTTATTAAGTCAATCTCTAACTCCTTTTCCCTGTGGGTAAGAGGGACAGTGGGGTTTGAGCTGAAAGTTGCAACCCTCTAATCATATGGTTCTCCTGGCAGCCAGTCCAACATTTAGGGACTTTCCAAAAGTCACTTCTTTAATATAAAGTCAGGTGTGTTTGAAAGGGTCTTGTGAATAACAAAAGACACATTTATTGCTCTTATCACTTAGGAAATTCCAAAGGTTTTAGAAGTTCTCAGTCAGGAACTGGGATAAAGATGAAATATAGATTTCTTTATCATAAATCACAATATCATAACAATACTAGCTTTGTGCCTGGTTTATAATTTCTGTCAATCATTTTTGATCAGATTCTTAAAATCAGAAATCATCTACTTAGTGTTTAATTTTATGAATACTTGAAAATGATTTTTTCATATAGGTGAATTTTGAACTTCTAGAAAACATATATTAGTTAAATAATTTGAAATGTAAGAATAGTTTTTTTTCTGTCTCTTTTTGTATTTGGCATTCTAAATATACAAAAATAAAATAATCCAGGAGATATTCAAGATGACAGAGGAGTAGGTGGACGTGGAGATCATGCCTCTCCACAGATGCATCAGGAATACATCTATAGATGCAACAGTTCTCAAAGAACACTGGCTGAAAACTAGCAGAAGACCTTGGCCACCAGAAAGGACTATAAAGATCCCTTCATAACTGGAAGAGAAGCATTTGAGGCTGTCAGAAGAGGGTGAAGCAGCAGATCTGGGGCAGACGGGACAGAGTGAGAAATACACAGACGGTCTTCACCACAGCCCTACATGCCCCAGACGGGGACATGTGTTCACAGGCTAATCCTCCAAAAGCAGAGGCAGTGAGAGAACATGTGTGCACTGGTTCGCATGGGGAAGCAGTAAGGATGGAGCCCGGCACCACCTCCTGGTTCTCCCTCCAGGGAAACTAGGAAAACAAGAACTAGCAAGAACTTGACAAACACCTAGCTTTGAATTGGAGACCATTCACCTGCCTATTGCTTCGTTTTGGAAATTTCACTGAAAATAAGTAAGAAAAAAAATACCTGAAAGAAAGAAAACAAAGAACAAAATACCCCAGAATTCCTAAAGAACAGATCCTGGTATGCTGGCAGGTGTCAGGCCTAAACCTCTGAGGTCGGAGAGCCAAGTTCAGGACATTGGTCCACCAGAGACCTTCTGGCTCCAAGTACTATCAAATGGCATAATGACTCCCAGAGATCTACATCTCAACACTAAGACCCAGGTCCACTCAACGACCAGCAAGCTACAGTGCAAGACACCCTATGCCAAACAACTAGAAAGACAGGAACACAAACCCACCCATTAGCAGAGAGCCTGCCTAAAATCATAATAAGTTCACAGACACCCCAAAACACACTACTGGACGTGGTCCTGCCCACCTGAAAGGCAATAACTAGGCTCATCAACCAGAACACAGGCACCAGTCCCCTCCAGCAGGAAGCCTACACAACCCACTGAACAAAGTTACCCACTAGGGGCAGACACCAAAAACAGTGAGAACTACGAACCTGTAGCCTGCGAAACAGAGACCCAAAACATGGTAAGTTAAGCAAAATAAAAGACAGAGAAATATACAGCAGATAAAGAAGCAAGGTAAAAACCCACCAGACCAAACAAATGAAGGGGAAATAGGCAGTCTACCTGAAAAAGAATTCAGAGTAATGATAGTAAAGATGATCCAAAATCTTGGAAATGTAATAGAGAAAATAAAAGAAACGTTTAACAGGGACCTAGAAGAACTAAAGAGCAAACAAACAATGATGAACACAATAAATGAAATCAAAACTTCTCTAGAAGGAATCAATAGCAGAATAACTGAGGCAGAAGAATGGATAAATGACCTGTAAGATAAATAGTCAAAATAAATACTACTATATTTGAATTATAGGGTTCCCAGAAGAGGAAGAGAAAAAAAAGGGGGGACTGAGAAAATATTTAAAGAGATTATAGTTGAAAATTTCCCTAACATGGTTAAAGAAATAGTTAAGTCCAGGAAGTTCAGAGAGTCCCATACAGGAAATATCCAAAGAGAAACATGCCAAGACACATATTAATCAGACTATCAAAAATTAAAATACAAAGAAAAAATATTACAAGGAGCAAGGGAAAAGCAACAAATAACATACAATGAAATCTCCCTAAGGTTAACAGCTGATGTTTCAGCAGAAACTTGGTAAGCCAGAAGGAAGTGGCAGGACATATTGAAAGTGATGAAAGGGAAAAAACCTACAAACAAGATAACTCTACCCAGGAAGGATCTCATTCAGATTCGATGGAGAAATTATAAACTTTACAGACAAGCAAAAGTTAAGAGAATTCAGCACCACCAAACCAACTTTACAGCAAATACTAAAGGAACTTCTCTAGGCAGGAAACACAAGAGAAGGAAAAGACATACAATAATAAACCCAAGACAGTTAAGAAAATGGTATAGGAACATACATATTGATAACTACCTTAAATGTAAATGGATTAAATGTTCTAACCAAATGACAGAGACTGGCTGAATGGACACAAAAACAAAACCCATACATATGCTGTCTACAAGAGACCCACTTCAGACCTAGGGACACATATAGACTGAAAGTAAGTGGATGGAAAAAGATATTCCGTGTAAATGGAAATCAAAAGAAAGCTGGAGTAGCAATTCTTGTATCAGACAAAACAGACTTTAAAATAAAGACCATTACAAGAGACAAAGAAGAAAACTAAATAATGATCAAGGGATCAAAAGGAGAAGATATAAAAATTGTAAATATTTATACACCCAACATAGGAGCACCTCAATACATAAGGCAAATGTTAACAGCCATAAAAGGGGAAATTGACAGTAACACAATCATAGTAAGGGTCTTTAACACCCCACTTTCACCAATGGACAGATCAACCAAAATGAAAATAAATAAGGAAACACAAGCTTTAAATGATACATTAAACAAGATGACCTTACTCAATATTTATAGGACATTCCATCCAAAAACAGCAGATTACACTTTTTTCTCAAGTGCTCATGGAACATTCTCCAGAATAATGATGTCTTGGGTCACAAATCAAGCCTTGGTAAATTTAAGGGAACTGAAATCATATCAAGAATCATTTCTGACCACAATGCTATGAGATTAGATATCAATTACAGGAAAAAATCTGTAAAAAGTACAAACACATGGAGGCTAAACAATACACTACTAAATAACCAAGAGACCACTTAGGAAATCAAAGAGGAAATTAAAAAATACTTAGAAACAAATGACAATGAAAACACGATGACCCAAAACTTATGGGATGAAGCAAAAGCAGTTCTAAGTGGGAAGTTTATAGAAATACAACCCTACCTCAAGAAACAAGAAACATCTCAAATAAACAACCTAACCTTACACCTAAAGCAATTAGAGAAAGAAGATCCAAAAATCCCCAAAGTTAGCAGGAGGAAAAAATTCATAAAGATCAGATCAGAAATAAATGAAAAATAAATGAAGGAAATGATAACAAGGATCCATAAAACTAAAAGCTGGTTCTTTGAGAAGATAAACAAAATTGATAAACCATTAGCCAGATTCATCAAGAAAAAAAGGGAGAAGACTCAACTGAGTAGGATTGAAATGAAAAAGGAGAAGTAACAACTGACACTGCAGAAATAGAAAAGATCATGAGAGATTACTGCAAGCAACTATATGCCAATAAAATGGACAACCTGGAAGAAATGGACACATTCTTAGAAAATCACAATCTTCTGAGACTGAACCAGGGAGAAATAGAAAATATAAACAGACAAATCACAAGCACTGAAATTGAAACTGTGATTAGAAATCTTCCAACAAACAAAAGCCCAGGATCAGATGGCTTCACAGACGAATTCTATCAAACATTTAGAGAAGAGCTAACACCTATCCTTCTCAAACTCTTCCAAAATATAGTGGAGGGAGGAACACTCCAAAACTCATTCTATGAGGCCACTCATCACCCTGATACCAAAACCAGACAAAGATGCCACAAAAAATGGAAACTACAGGCCAACATCATTGATGAACATAGATGCAAAATTCCTCAATAAAATACTAGCAAACAGAATCCAGCAGTGCAGTAAAAGGATCATACACCATGATCAAGTGGGTTTTAACCCAAGAATGCAAGGATTCTTCAGTATACTCAAATCTGTCAATGTGATAAACCATATTAAGAAATTGAAGGAGAAAAACCATATGATCATCTCAATAGATACAGAAAGCTTTTGACAAAATTCAACACCCATTTATGATAAAAACCCTCCAGAACGTAGGGCTAGAGGGAAGTTACCTCAATATAGTAAAGGCCATATATGACAAACTTACAGCCCACATCATTCTCAATGGGGAGGAATTGAAACCGTTTCCTCTAAGATTAGGAACAATACAAGGTTGTCCGCTATCACCACTATTATTCAACATAGTTTTGGAAGTTTTAGCCACAACAATCAGTGAAGAAAAATAAATAAAAGGAATCCAAATCAGAAAAGAAGTAAACTCGTCACTGTTTGCAGATGACATACTACTGTATGTAGAGAATCCTAAAGATGCTACCAGAAAACTACTAGAGATAAGCAATGAATTTGGTAAAGTTGCAGGATACAAATTTAATGCACAGAAGTCTCTTGCATTTGTATACACTAATGATGAAAAATCTGAAAGAGAAATGAAGGAAACACTCTCATTTACCATTACAACAAAAAGAATAAAATACCTAGGGATAACCTACCTAAGGAGACAAAAGACCTCTATACAGAAAACTGTAAGACACTGTTGAATGAAATTAAAGAGGATACAAACAGATGGAGAGATATACCATGTTCTTGGATTGGAATAATCAACATTGTGAAAATGACTATAATACTACCTAAAGTAATCTACAAATTCAATGCAATCCCTATCAAACTACCAATGGCATTTTTCACAGAACTAGAACAAAAAAGTTCATGATCTGTATGGAAACAAAAAAGACCCTGAATAGCCAAAGCAATCTTGAGAAAGGAAAATGGAGCTGGAGGAAACAGGCTCCCAGATTTCAGACTATACTACAAAGCTCTAGAAATCAAGACAGTATGGTACTAGCACAAAAATAGAAATATAGATCAATGGAACAGAATAAAAAGCCCAGAGATAAACCCACGCACATATGGTCACCTTAACTTTGATAAAGGAAGCAAGAACGTACAATGGAGAAAAGACAGCCTCTTGAATAAGTGGTGCTTGGAAAACTGGACAGCTACATTTAAAAGAATGAAATTAGAACACTCGCTTACACCATACACAAGTGTAAACTCAAAATGGATTAAAGACCTAAATGAAAGGCCAGAGACTATAAAACTCTTAGAGGAAAACATAGGCAGAACACTCCATGACATAAATCACAGCAAGATCCTTTTTGAACCACCTCTTAGAGAGATGGAAATAAAAACAAAAATAAACCAGTGGGGCTTAATGAAACTTAAAAGCTTTTGCACAGCAAAGGAAACCATAAACAAGATGAAAACACAACTCTCAGAATGGGTGAAAATATTTGCAAATGAAGCAACTGATAAAGGATTAATCTCCAAAATATACAACAGCTCATGCAGCTCAATACCAAGAAAACAAACAACCCAATCCAAAAATGGTCAGAAGACCTAAATAGACATTTTTCCAAAGAAGATATACAGATTGCCAACAAACACATGAAAGGATGCTCAATATCACTAATCATTAGAGAAATGCAAATCAAAACTACAATGAGGTATCACCTCACACCAGTTAGAATGATCATCATGAAAAAGAACCTACAAACAATAAATGCTGGAAAAGGTGTGATAAAAGGGAACCCTCCTGCGTTGTTGGTGGGAATGTAAATTGATACAGTCACTATGTAGAACAGTATGGGGGTTCCTCAAAAAACTAAAAATAGAAAAATCATACTACCCAGCAATCCCAGTACTGGGCACATACTTTGAGAAAACCATAATTCAAAAAGCGTCACATACCACAATGTTCATTCCATCTCAATTTACAATAGCCAGGACATGGAAGTAACCTAAGTGCCCATCGACAGATGAATGGAATAAGAAGATGTGGCACATATATACAATAGAATATTACTCAGCCATAAAAAGAAACGAAATTGAGTTATTTGTAGTGAGGTGGATGGACCAAGAATCTGTCATACAGAGTGAAGTAAGTCAGAAAGAGAAAAACAAATACAGTATGCTAACACATATATATGGTATCAGAAAACAAAGAAAAATATTTCTGAAGAACCTACAGGCAGGACAGGAATAAAGATGCAGATGTAGAGAATGGACTTGAGAATGTGGGATGGGGAAGTGTAATCTGGGATGGAGTGCGAGAGTGGCATGGACATATATACGCTACCAAATGTAAAATAGATAGCTAGTGGGAAGTCGCTGCATAGCACAGGGAGATCAGTTCAGTGCTTTGTGACTACCTAGAGTGGTGGGATAGGGAGTGTGGGAGGGAGACGCAAGTGGGAGGAGACATGGGGGTGTATGTGTATGTATAGCTGATTCACTTTGTTATAAAGCAGAAACTAACACACCATTGTAAAGTAGTTATACTCCAATAAAGATGTTAAAAACATAATAATCCATAAATTTTACACTAAATGATTTTTTCAAATGACAGAAATAATACAATTTAGTAATAATGTCCTTTATTCAAGGGAAAAGAATTCATGGGTTTGGGGAGTACAGCACCTCACAAGCAGTGGGTCACTTCCCAAGGGATTTGGGGCAAGAGTCAGTTTACAAATCTTTAGAATAGGCAACTTGGAAATAGGGCCTGATTGGCTAGGAGGTCTGGGATTTCCTTATAAGGCTAGTAGGTCCTATTTTCTAGGGTAAAATGAGCTAGCTAAAGTCAGTTTGGAGGACTGTGATTGGTTGTATGTAGTTTCTTTGCCAGTGCGGCATTTCTAGTAAGTGCTGGCAAACTTATTGTAGAGTTGTGACATTGGCTGGGCCACCGGGGCAGCCTCCTTTTTGTGGGTTCTGCTACACAAATTACCTTCATCAGTATTGCACTGTTCTAACAGTCCTCATGGAACCTCCAACACACCAGTGTATGCTGAAAGTGCTCAAATATGTGGTGGTTCCACATTGCCAGTTCTACTGCATGGTGGTCTTCAGAATGCCTAATGTAAATGGCAAGCCAAATTTTCCAAGAGAGACTATAAGAGAAATAGAACGATTCTGGGGTTATTTCCAGAAAAGTTTTCTACTATCTTTCAACTGAGTTCCTGAGTAACTATATAACCAAAGAAGCTATATGCTTATTTTACTTGCAGAGAGAAAGGTGGATCAGTGGTTTAGACAGGCTAATGTCAGATAATTCAATATTTTTATTTTGTGGGTGTTGTAGAAAGGAAATAAACTAAGGCACAAATATGGTCAAGAACGTTTTGAGGGTCCACATGGATAAAATGGTCTGTATTATGTATAAAATGTAGGCAAGAATAAAGTAGAAAGAAATATTAAGGGGTCCCCTTTGTTAGCTGACAAAAGCATAGAAATAAATTATGTAAAATATACTTTTGACCATGTCATAGATAAGTAGCTACAGCAAGGATAATCAAAATATATTATTAATATTAATTTATATTTGCATAAGATTTTACTTATAGAGACTAAAATACTATGTTTGGCAATGAGACTTTTGATCATTTTAATAAAAAATAAGAACTTATAGCATAAGCAATCCAGTTTGTAAAAATAATGAGTTACAGTATCTTCAAATATATCAACAAATATTCAACTGATTGTCCAAACCCAATATTTAATATTTCTGGAATTTCTCTGGAAATTCTTGATACTTTAAATGAAAACAAAATTTAAGTCTTGAGCACAACTGAGATGCAAGAAAATTGCAATTTGATGGTAGCATTTCAAAAGATTCCTGAAGTTGTGGAAAACAGAAACAAAATGAGTTCTGGGAATATACCCCAACTAGCTATAAATAAGTAATTGCATTTTTCACATTTTGATCTACAGAAGTTTTGTCGTCCTTCTTCTCAGCCAAAGCACAGTTTATAGCTTCTTGTATTTTATACTGACTCTGAGTAGTTTATTCTGGTGAATTTACACTTAAAAAAATACATATGCTTTACTACTGGTTTTTCCAGACCAATTAATCAACAAAATTCAAGTCAGAGAGGGACTATTGGTCATCTAAATAAGGAGATAAATTTTAAAACTTTGAAAAAAATTTTGCATGCCTGAAGGAATTCTCCTTCAGAACATCTATCATTTCACAAATCTATTCAGATAGGAGACATTTAACGACACTGACAATCAGTCCTCCTCGCAGCCGACTACAGGGCTTTACTTTCTTGTCAGAACCAATCAACGGACTTTAGAACAAGAACTCAGCAGTAGTGAAACTGAGAAAAAGGAAAAGGGGAATTTCGTGGTCCAGGATGCATTTCAACAAGCTTAAACTCTAAGTGACAGATGAGGAATTTAAGCTGCTCCCTATAATTCTACAAATGAGGTGTGTGAGAGAAGTTTTCATTAAAATGAGTCTCATTTTACACAGGCTTATGAGTGTTCCTGATGGTGTTCTCTGACTCTCATTAAAGGACCTGCAAAGTGTAAAGCTTCTCCAACACAGTTTTTCACACTCACTCTCTATATGTTTATATATATGTGATATATGAATTTCACCAGGAAAACATCTTGAAAGAGTATTTGAACTGAAAATTATATTCATAACATGAATTAAACAAGAGTTCTGTTTGATCTTTCCTTGAGAAAAATGCATTTACATTTTCAAATGTGATCATTTATTAAAGTGCCATAGTTTGTGTCAGACTTGGCAGAAAAGATCATGCTTTCTAGCTGGGGTGCAGGCTTTGGCTACAGGTGAATGGATTCACAGATGTGTCTTGGGGTACATTTTTGTTATTCAGCGAATCTTTTAATTCCTTGTAAATGTTATAATTACTAGAATCATGCTTTTGATGCATATCTCTAGGGCTTATAATGAAATAAATGCAAATCAGTATTTAGAAAGTCTAGATTAATACTATCATCAGGTTGCTTTATTTATTTTAAATGGGATATCCATAATCAAATTCCTCATTGTGGCTTTTTTATTCTTACTATTTTCAACACATTTGTATTACTCTTTGTCAATAAGCACATATGTGTGCCCAAGCTATTTTTACAACAGGAAAATACATTTAATGTCTAGGGATTTAAATTTCATGAAAGATAAGAAGACTTATTAAGAGAAAACCTAAACCTAAAAGACTTAATAGTATCATTAGAAAATTGGTTTTTATTATGATAAATTAATAAAGTTTGTTGTTTCATTTTTACATTTGAAATAATTACTCTTGTATAGCTATTTTTATATAAATGAACTCTACATGCCTTTTTAAAATTCAATTTATATAACAGAAAACTAAATGACACTGAGATTGCCATGACTTACCTTGGTGACTTCTACAAGATGAAAGTTTTAGTCATATGATCTATGTTTAATAATTTAACATGTTAATAATATTTTAGATGTGGATTGTTGAACATAAGCATGCAGATTATTTAAATGAATATTTAATTTTTATTCACCTTGCCAGAAGACAGAACATGCATTTAATTGCCTGATATGAAAAATGTAAGAAAGATCAGTAAAACAGTAATATAAAAAAAAAGTTTAAAATAAAATATGTACATCTCTTACTTTTTGGACCACAAATAATAATAATTGGCTTGTCATTTGATATTATATAAAAAAAGTATTGGACAATTTCACCTTATTTTTCAGTTGGAAAAGATTGAATCTATATGAGCCACATATTCAAAATGTACATGTTAATTTGGATCTATTTTTTAATTCTGAATATGTTAAATAACATTATGAATATTTTACATAATGAGATTAGCACTGTGCCTAGAATGAACACTTGATGAATAAATACCTTTCTGTGTTTTTCTTCTGTGTTGATTGCCAAAAAACACTAGATAAAACTACTGTTAAGGCAGGTTGGGACACTGACCCCACCAACAGGCAGTCAGGATGTGGCTGTGAGTAACACTCTGAATATTGCAGAAAAGAATATTTTAATATTAATATGTGAAGAAGGGTGAAATTTATGGTGGAACTAGTCTAAAATACACAATCCAGATTTCCATATACTGGGAGTTCATGTTCTCTTACCCTATTTGGAGTAAATCAGCAACTTAGGGAACAGTGTATTACGCTCACACTCACACACACACACATACAGCTTTCCTCTAACTATATTCTAGAGACTCATACAGGGTGAGTTAAAATGAGTTACTTTTGCAAACTAATATTCTTTGACTATGGTTCACATGCTGAAATCCTGATCTATAGCAAATACTGTTTAAGGACCCTCTGGTGTATTTAGAGTATTTAATGCAGCAGGCAGTGATTGGTGAGCATTGATGCTAGAACAACTACTCCTGAGAATTTGTAAATCAAGCTGTAGCATTTCCCTTAATGTCTATTTTCAGTGTCCATTTTCACCCACCTTCTCCCTTTTTTCCTTCATGCTCTTTTTCCACTCTCATCTTTTTAGCTTTAAGTACCCAAATTGGGAGTGAGGGCATAATCAAGACTTAAGAGTATTACTGCCATTTGGACAATTTCCTTTCCCTGCCTGTCCCACACCTCACCACACCTAACTTGTCCTGTGCCATTTCCAACATCTTATGTACCTATGCCTTGATTTAATTTGTCCCAATTCTGAAGACACACTATAAATAAAGAAACTCTGTCCTTCCACAGTAGGTTGTCATTTAAAGGAAGAGAGGAATACGCAATATAAAACCTTTATTGTATGTGTGGAAGTGGGGATAAATTCCTTCACATTACTGAGCTGAAATTATCCCTGTAACTTCATCTGCAATTTTCTCTGATTGGGGAGAATTATTTCTATCTTATTCAGTTCAGCTACAGGCAAATAGGCAAATTTAATTTCAGGAACTGAAATTTGAGAACATTGGAATGTTTCAGATACTAACCTCTACATTTTACTGTCTTGTGAATCAACAGTATATTTAAGTAAAGTGAATAGAACCAAGGACACTCATTAAAAAAAAAAAAGGTGTAAATGGCTATCTTTACATAGTTTAATTAACTCATACTAGGCATCCAGTTTTTTTTTTCCTCCTAAAAATACACAATTTATTGCCCTTTCTTTTAAGAGTAAAAGCCCTGATTTCTTTTCTCTCTCAATAGTACACACATTTTTATGGAAGAAAACATAAAGAAAAACTCCACATAAAAACTCTATAACCAGATGGACTGTTACAGAGTTTTCCCCAAGTCCAATCCAAGTCTCAAACTCCCTTGAAGCTCTCACAACAATATGTCAGGTAACATTTGAGATAGCTCTTTGAGATACTTACTGCCTGGAAACTTTTCCACTTAGGATTTACACGCAAGTACACCAGAGTAGTTCTCATTTTTAGGAACCTCATGAAAAATAAGAAATAGAAGTGTTTTTTGGTTAATATATATTTGTTTTAATTAAAGAGAGAAATCAGATGTCATGATGAGAGGTACTGTTGAGTGTTACAGTCAGATCGTTGGGTGATATTTTTATTTTAAACAAATACGCAAACTCTGAGTCAGAGAGCCAGAAGCTTCTGAGTTCTGATCCCAGAGCTGTCATTAGTTTCCTCTGCTGTAATGGATATGTCATCTGAGCCCTGTCTGCCTCCATCTTCTTATCAGTAATACCAGAATAAGACTGTAGTACTGACCTCAGAGGGGTAAAATAACAAGTATTTTAGCTTAAGAAATATACAATTTAAGTGTCTGAGAAAATTGCCTGTATTTTAAATATATATACTAGAGAAATAGGTTGAGTATATTCATCATTTAAAAAAAAGTTTTATTGTACTTACTGCTAAAGAAAAGGTATGCATTTTGTGAGCTAAAACAGAAGTTAAACATTTTCTTTCTTTGAGTTTCTTGGCTTCCAACACAAAGACTTTGGAATGCAAACTGACTTCTACACTATTAGATGATTTCTGATATTTGTGAGGTTTTTATTCTGTAAAATAAATTGCTGCTATCCTTCTCAAGTAATTCCCTATAATAGTAAGATTTTGTGCCTGAACTGAAGTGGGGGAGTGATAGTGTTAAAACATCTATTTAAATGCAAAACAAGTAAATAATTTTAACAAAGTTAATATAACCAATAAGAAAGAAAACAGTAGACAACCCTTCAAACTGTTAATTGCATAAGGGGCCTCAAACTTCATTAGGCTATCCCACTTTCTCTTGTTAAATGGTATTGGTCCTTTAGAAATTTATCTTATCCAATATCTGCTACAATAACTCCTCTTAGGGATTATGAGAATTCAAGCCGTTTCTCCTGTGGCATTCACTCCTTTATAGCTTAAAGCCAAGTGAATTAATACTTCCCACACAAAGAAAATATCAAATTTCAAACAACACAATTTTAGTGTTTATATAGTCATATAAAACACTCTTTGAGTTAAAAGATATTTTCTGTGTTTAAATAATCTCTTGCTTAAATCAAACATTTAACCCTTAAACTGCCTTGTCTGAAACCTTAGGTCTATATTTGGTAAAGGAATATTTTAATATTTTTTTCTTCATATAACTCATGGAACTATGGATGAATCAAATGCCTTTGCAATTTGAATTTAGTCTCTTAACTGCAGTGAACTAAGACTTGAAAGCTCCTTTATATATAAAGGAGAGTAAACATAGCATATTGATTGAGTTGGATAAGGTTTTAAGGATTATCTGAATTTTCTGTGGTTGTGTAAATTCACTATTTTTGCAAGATGATATTAAATATATACACAAAATGTACATATTAGTATTTATGTATTTTAACATAAAGTGTAAATTAACAACAGAAATTGTTAAAGGTAAGGAGATTGGCTTGTTGACTCTTTTTAGTCTTAGCACCAGATATTTTATGACATTATTAATTATCTATAATACTTTTGTTGAATGAATGATTAATTTTGGATTATGTGTATCAGTTAATACTGGAAGGTTTAAACTACATATGAATATAATATGTGTTCCATAAAACAGAGGATGAGCCACATTGATAATTCAAAAGCCTAAGATATTTAAAAAAATTATGTTCAGGAATAATTTCAACCTCCAAAAAATTAAACTTCTTCCATTGGGGAATGTAGTTGCTTTATTTATTTATTTATTTATTTATTTATTTATTTTATTTATTATTATTTTTTTAAACATCTTTATTGGAGTATAATTGCTTTACAATGGTGTGTTAGTTTCTGCTTTATAAAAAAGTGAATCACCTATACATATATCCCCATATCTCCTCCCTCTTGTGTCTCCCTCCCACCCTGCCTATCCCACCCCTCTAGGTGGTCACAAAGCATCAAGCTGATCTCCCTGTGCTATGTGACTGCTTCTCACTAGCTATCTATTTTATGTTTGGTAGTGTATATATGTCCATGCCACTCTCTCACTTTATCCCAGCTTACCCTTCCCCATCCCCATGTCCTCAAGTCCACTCTACATCTGTGTCTTTATTCCTCCCCTGCCCCTAGGTTCTTCATAACCTTTTTTTTTTTTTTTTAGTTTCCATATATATGTGTTACCATATGGTATTTGTTTTTCTCTTTCTGACTTACTTCACTCTGTATGACAGACTCTAGGTTCATCCACCTCACTACAAATAACTCAATTTTGTTTCTTTTTATGGCTAAGTAATATTCCATTGTATATATATGCCAGAATTTTATCCATTCATCTGTTGATGGACACTTAGGTTGCTTCCATGTCCTGACTATTGTAAATAGAGTTGCAATGAACATTGTGGTACATGACTATTTTTGAGTTATGGTTTTCTCAGGGTATATGCCCAGTAGTGGGATTGCTGGGTCATATGGTAGTTCTATTTTTAGTTTTTTAAGGAACCTCTATACTGTTCTCCATAGTGGTTGTATCAATTTACATTCCCACCAACAATGCAAAAGGGTTCCCTTTTCTCCACATCCTCTCAGCATTTATTGTTTGTAGATTTTTTGATGATGACCATTCTGACTGGTGTGAGGTGATACCTCATTGTAGTTTTGGTTTGCATTTCTCTAATAATTAGTGATGTTGAGCAACCTTTCATGTGTTAGTTGGCAATCTGTGTGTCTTCTTTGGAGAAATGTCTATTTAGCTCTTCTGCCCATTTTTAGATTGAGTTGTTTGGTTTTTTTTGGTATTGAGCTGCATGAGCTGCTTGTAAATTTTGGAGCTTAATCCTTTGTCAGTTGCTTCATTGGCAATTTTTTTTTTCCCATCCTGAAGATTGTCTTTCCATAAGTGGTGCTGGGAAAACTGGACAGCTACATGTAAAAGAATCAGATTAGAACACTCCCTAACACCATACACAAAAATAAATTCAAAATGGATTAAAGACCTAAATAAAAGGCCAGACACTATAAAACTCTTAGAAGAAAACACAGACATTACACTCTATGACATAAATCACAGCAAGATACTTTTTGACCCACCTCTTAGAGAAATGGAAATAAAAACAAAAATAAACAAATGGGACCTAATGAAACTTAAAAGCTTTTGCACAGCAAAGGAAAGATATTGGCTTTTTAACAGAGCAAAGCAAAGTGCAAAATACATAGGGTCAGAAACCTTTAAATCTTAATCTCTACTTTGTTACTTACTTCTACTTACTGTGTGGCCTCAGGCAAGGCACTAAGCCTATCATTTTATTCAGTTTTGGTATAATATTACTTACTTTATATAGCTATTGTTTGTATTCAGTAAACAATGATTGCAAATCTCTTTGAAGACTGTAAAATATACTATAAATACTGAGCTAAATTCTTTCATTCAGTATCTTCCTTTGGGTTATAGACAGAGAATTCCATACATATGGTGAAAACTGTGTGAAGAGTAACTGATAATGAGACTTTGGGAGAATTTTTAGTGGGCAGAATGTTATTATGCAATTAAGAAGGTATTGTTTGGCCTGTTTATCAGAGGTAATTCTTCTCAGTTGCTGAGGCAAGCCATGGGACTTCTAAAAATCAACAAATGGATACAAAATCCTGTTTAAATATTGTATTTTATAATAAAGAACTATATCCCATATATATTGTAGAATTAATTGAAAATATATTTAACAATTATATTCATCAGGTGGCTGATAAGTTAGGATTAGATTCAGTTGTGAGTTACAGATAAACCCGAATTCGAGTATCTTAAATAAAATGGATTACCTAATGATTACCTGTAGGTCATGTGTCCCAGGCTGGTATGGACCACCGTAGTATCAAATGCAGCTCTTCCCTTTTATTGTTTGCCCAACTTCAACATGTGGCTTCCAGAGCATAGTCAGAAATGACTTATCCAGTTCCAGTCACCATCTTCCCTTTCCAGAGAGGAAGACAAAGAAAAGGATAGCGAAGAACAAAGGACATATACCAGCAAAATCTTTCAGAAATCTTGCAGAAGCTACTGTATGACTCCCATTGAACAGTGCTTGGTCACATAACTGTACTTAGCTGCACAGGAAGCTGGAAATATATTTTTTTCTAAATGTCACGTGTCAAACTACAAATTCTATTGTTCTGAAAGGAGAAAATAGATATTGTAGTACAACAAACAACCCTGTGGTATAGCCTTTATTGACAGCCAATTTCAGATTGTTAAAACACATAGCCGTATCTCAAGATGTAAATAGCCACAGAATATCTATAAAAGGAAAGAAATTACAGAGAGAGATTTTTTAGTATAGGGCTAAATGTGACTCACCTGTTAAATCAAATACATACACTATTAATTAATTATATGTAATTAAATAATAAAACTGGTTTGTTGAGTCTTACTGAATCACTTGCCCAAAAGAGAACTATGTATGTTCATAGAGACATGAAGACAGGAGTCTAGGTCAGATAATTACTAAAAGGGGAATCATAATTTAAATCCACTGGAATGATTATAATTGGATAGTTTAGTTGAACAGGATTTGAAGTTTTTGAGGATAAAGTAGATGTATAATTCTTACATCAGGAAACTAGACGAGATAGGTTGCATGGATCTGGATCACACTCTAGACTTTAGCATCTTGCCTTAGAAATACGCTGTTTAGTGTGTTAAGGAGATTAACTGATTAGAGACAGTTCATGGGACAATGAAAAGTTTATTGCCTCCTCTCGGAAAAGAGTTCAAAAAAGAGCTCTTACTAAAGTTAATAAAGTCTAGGACTAGAGAAAAAGAGTAATATGTTGTTTAACTACTACGTTTCATATGTGCTGGGCACCCCTTCATGTGATACTCATTTATTCATGACAACACATTGTGAGATAGCACAATGTTTTTCAGCTAAATATTTGGAAATACAGAAAGTTTAAATTATTTGATTAAAATCTGACAGCATGTCAAATTACAAGCCCAGCATTAAAAGCCAAATATACTGTACTCTCAAGTGAGTGTTCCTTCTATTACCATGCAACATCCCCAAAGAGATCCAGTAATGTCACTTTTTATTTGAAGACACCTTGTAGATGTCAATAAATAGCATACATATTTTACAGATTGAAATAAAAAATATTCCAAGTTCATGCTTATAATTGATTATCCATATATCACTAGTTAACATAGTGGTTCAAGAATAATCCATTTATTTTGCCAAAAGGATATGATTATTTTAGTGTTTGATTTATGCCTAATAGAATACTTCACTAAAGGTTAAATAAAAGTAGTAACAAGCACTGGTTAAAATATTCACACTACATCATACAATAATCAATGACATATACATTTTTATTTTTAAAATTATAAAATATTGATTTGAAAAAAATATTTATATTCAGGTTTGGGGAAAGTGCCTCAAAAAGGCCCTAAAAATGTCATTAGTGGGAGGCCAAATTGATACTCTTTTAGAAAAGAATATTAGCAATGTAGAAAGAGTGTTAAAAATTTCCCTACCCTTTGATCATGCTCTTTGAATTGTCTTCTAGGAACCTACTATATAACATATAATTGGAGATTAGGACACAGATTTATGTGTAAGAATGTTCATTGTAGAAGTACTCAAATTAGTAAATTGGATCAAAGTTAAATATTCCAAAAAGGGAAAGTACTGCCTAAACCATAGCATAGTTATATTTTAAGGTATGGTATTATTGAAATTATGCTTTAATATTACTATATAACATGGTGAAATGTAGCACAGTGAACTGAGAGCAGGGCCAGGTCTTCTAAAAAATTGGGGGGGCTCTTTCTACAAGGCCAACAATTCACAAGGATTTTATACCAGAAGATGGGGTTTCTAGATCATATTGCTATACTTTAACCAAAGGAAGAATGATTAAGAAACAAATATTTTTCTCCCCTTCAGAAAATCTGGATGTATCAGGTTAGAAGGCTTTAAAATAACCTAGTGATTTTTTTCACCTGAAAACAGTTTGGTTACTGTAATATTTATTCTGTGTATATGGTTACTATTATAAGGATTGTGTCAAGAGTTTGGAATTTAGAAAAATATAGCTTCTACATTTTGTAGTTGATATCTTTTTACAAGAACTTGACCACATAAGTGCATCTTTCCCTGTGCCTCGGTTTCCAAGTTACAAGACAAAGACATCAATGATAAACTACCTCCCAGGGATGTTTCTGAGCATGAGTTAATGTTTGTAAAGCCTCCACAGAGAGCAGAGGATGAATAATGAAATAGACTCTCAAAGTAGTATTAGCGCTGTCATCTTTCTCATTAGTTTCTAAGAGGCTTCATGCCAACTGTTAGCATTTCAGCTGCCGGAATGAGGGGTTCCTATTTTAATTTTGTCTGGAAGAGTGAGAGTTCCTTGAACATCTGGGGTTCACCTCGGCTTAATTCCAATAATGTTTCTATGGAATCAGGTATGCGAAGTGTGATGGCCAGTATCACAAAGGAATTCATATCTAATGTTAGGCCTGCTGTTTCAATTTCTAATTTAGCTTACATTTTAAACCTATTAGGAAAAGCAGTATCTAAGTAACATATCTGAGATTTATTTGAAGTTTTTATGTGAGAAAATTTTGCTTTAAATTAAATTACATTAAAACCATGTCTATGGGGAGTGGGCAAACAGAATGGGCTTAGGATGATTTTGGCCAGCTCCTTTCACCTTATTTTTTTATATTATGTCTTGTCATGGCCAAGACATGAAAAAATAAACATAAATAAAAATAAATAATTCATTTTTTCACTTAAAAATGTATATATATAGGAGGTGCTTATTGTGTGTCAAATGGTGCTAGCAATACAGCAGAATTCAAAGCCAGTGAAAAGCCTGCCTCCATGGAGGATATATTTTGTAACAGCTATAAGACCCAGGATGATTGGACCATATTTGTAAAGCTTCCCTATGCCTGTCACACTGCCTATCAGTAGTAGGCACTTGGCATGAGTTTGATGAAAGAAAAAGTGAATGAGTGACTCAGGCACATCACAGTTGTGTAGGCACAGCCAAGAATTTCATTTGCATTAATTTCTGGGGAGTTATTGTCACTGGATGATATGGGCTAATCAGAATTAAATAAATATTTAATCAACTTTACAAGGTAGCTGTTGTTGTTTTTAAGATTACTGTACCTCTAACAATGGAATAAATGTTAGGCACATACATATAGATTGATGAGCATAGCTGAAATTTTCTCAGGATTCAGGAAATTAATTTTCATGAGTCATAACTAAGGAAGATGAGAGGGAATAAAATGAAATCAAATCACATTATATTCTTTCAAATAATATAGACAATGGTCAGAGTTTCTATGACTCACATTGTTCTTCAGTGCAGAGCAGTAGAAATGGTATCTGATTTCTAGGGTAAAGTCAAGAACAGTGCTGTTCAAGAGAACTTTCTGCAATGATGGTAATGCTATATAGCTCTGCTGGACAAAATGTTAGCCACAGGCTACATGCAGCTATTGAGCACTTGAAATGTAGCTAGTGCAAATGAAAAACTAAATTTTTAACTTTAATTAATTTAAATAGCCATATGTGGTTAGAGGCTACCATATTGGGCAGTGCAGCTCTAGAAGAAAAAACAATGAGTAACAACTCAAATAATTGTTTTGCTAAAATTCTTACATGACAGTTGGAGAACATGTATCGAATTATGGTGGCAACAACTTTGGAAGTGATGAATCATAACCTGGCAGCTGGGAGCTGGGAAGGTGGAGAGCAGGGAACAGTACAACCACAGTCTGTGGTGAAAGCTCCAACTAAGGAAAGAGACAGACCTGGGTATAAATTCTGATTTCAAAACTTCTAACAGTGAGACTTTGGGCAAATGAACATAGCCACATTCAACTGTGAGGCAAGGATAATAATATTCACACCCGTATCATAAGGTTATCATGAGAATTAAACATGATAAAGCAGGGATAGCACTTGGTATTCTGTCCGTGTGTAATATGTGATTGCAATTATTATGAGTATACTATTATTAACCAATCTGAAGTGTTCTCAGGTGTTATGAATATAAAGGGAATAACATGATTAAATGACCTGTAACTTGCTCTGATATTCATTCTGGCTGGATAATCATTGCCCTCTGCTACTTCTCCCAGTAAAAATGTATTTCATCAAGTCTTGACTAAAATAACTTACACTGAAAGTTTACTTGAAAACAGTAGAGAAAATGCAATCCCTCTTATGCTTGGAGGTGGGGAGAGTAATGTCCATGTGCTACTTTGTGGTGCTTTGCTCATATTCTTACCATGCCCTTCAGGATATATTATTTAGGATATTTGGATGGTTAACTTCTGTATCATTTTTCCTCTTATTTTGTAAACAAGGAAATCCAAGCTCAGAGAGTTTTCCATTCCAGAATTATTACTACTTTGGCTGGATCATTAGCCCCTTGAGGACAGAATATAATCCAGAGATTTGATATTCTTGTTCTTGAAGATGGAATGCTCTAGTTTGTCCTCGGGTTGATGATGCTGTAGTCACTCTATAACTTCCAAGATTAGTGGTTTAGGCAATGCCAGGTCTGCATGTTTACTAGGTAGCCAGTGGGGCCAGTAGATAACATTAGACACTGTGGCCCATATAGTCTATATTCTATGAGTGAGTTACTTTAGAGCCAAGGGTTGTGAAATAAATTCAGTTGTTTGTGACCAGCATTTTACAAATGAAATATGATACAATAAATAGGAGACCCCATCACACAAATATTTTTCACAAGCCTTTTATTTTCATTAATAAGAATATATGTGTGCATGTATGTGAGTCTGTACTAAGCCATGATGTATAAAGTAATTTTTATTTGGGTCACAATCAAAGAAGTTTGAAGGCTTACTCTTGATGAAGCTATATCCCAAAATGTATTTTTAGGAGATATGTGGCCAAAGAGAGAGTGCAGTCTCAGATAATTATGCGGAGGGTAATATAAAACGGTAGATGGTATTTAAGGGCAGTACAATATTGTATTCTGCACGGAGGTTCAGAAATTAAAATGATAACTTAAGAGTGAGAAAAGAAAATTAGATATAAATCATGATGGATAAGAAGGAAAGAGGAAAGGAAGACATAAAGTCATTCGGTCAGTCTAGTAACAAAGAGAAGGTTTCCAGTAGCGTTTGCAAATCTTTGCAGCATACTAACTGGACTGAAATTTTTAATGAGAAAAATCTGAGTTTCTTCAGAAGAAGACGTATTATTTTGCCTCCTAGTACCAGGAGTTCTCTTCCCACCCCCACCCCCACCCCCACCCCCAGCTTTACCTCTCCCCTCCTACCCCACATCTTCTGGGAACTGTTCCACATCCTGTACAGATACCTCACTCCCAAGGAAGCTGCCACTATCCTCTGTGACCTCCCCCAAACCCCTCGACTGATCCAGAGTTGGGCATATGACTAAACCTAGTGAAATTTTTTAATTGAAACTGAGAAATAGTTACTCTTCAGTGATGGATTTCCCAAGATGTAAAAACAAAGTTTTCTGACATATTTGGGCAGCTGTTCTGTAGAAAGAGAATGAATCTGACACCCAGAGAGAAGCAAATATGAGAATTAGAGATGGAGCCCTGGTGGATTTATTTCATGGCCTCCACTTGTTCCTGAGGCCCAGCTGTATCTCTACCCTTCTCGAGAGTTTAGTGTCTAATCCTTCAGTGTTCCGAGATCCAGTAAAACCCTTTTCAAATCTAATGTGAGAGGAGGTACTATTACTTGACTAATATAATTGTTATAAGAAGTCCCTCTAACAAGTTCAGAAGAGAGAAGACATTGTAAGGCACTTGAAGAGAGTGGTAAAAATCATCAGAGTAAGACACACAGAAACAAGAAGGAAGTACAGAAAAAACAGGACTAGACTAAGTCATCAATACTTGAGTGGGAATAATTGGTGTTTAAAATGAGAAACAAATCTGAGAAGGCCTTTTATTTATTTTGCTTTAAATATGTGGAAAAATAGTTATGTGTGTATGACAGATAAATCTAAGTTAAATATTTAATAAACCCATTGTTCATAATGCTGTGGCTGAGAATACTGTGTGTTTACTAAATTCCGTTTCCTTTTTCTGCCTATCTTGGTCTTTCTTGCATTTTGGAGTTGCCATACCACTGAGTTCTGACCTACGGAATAGGTTCATGGTGATGTGTGCAACTTAGAATCCTGGCCCTTAGAAATCTCCCTCAAGTGATTTTCACTCTTTCTTTCCACCCATTAACTGAACATAGATAATAATGAATATGGACTATGATGATGGAGAGGAGGGGAGAGCCACAATATAAAAAGAACCACATGGAAGGATGCTCAGGCAGGAACAACTGCTTGGACTAGGGCATGGACTAAGGTACACCTAGTGTCAACTTACTGACTTAGGAGAGGAGGGGTTTCTGTTCCAGAAATCAGTGGTAGTTTAAATAATACAATGTTGTTCAATTATTTTAAAATTATTCATTTGTACATGATGTTCAATGATTAAACATTAGGAAGTGGTTAGGTTAGCAATAGCTGAATGACTAGATCTTACCCGTTAGCAAGAGGCTGACAATGGATAACATACGTGAATTCGAAACTGTGTTTACATCACTGCCTCTGTTTGCTCAACCTCAGCCGACTAAAAAGAATAGCCTTACTCTCAAGTGACTGCAGAAAAACTTGTCTAATATTTTTCCATATCTGCAAGGAATTTCTGAATATACTGCACACTTGTAACATGATTCTATTGATTCTAGTACATCATGTTATTGGCAAACAGAGGTACCTAAGGAATAGATACAGTTTGATAGTCCAACCATCAATGACTATGTGAGAGCTACTGAGAATTTCAAGGTTATTCTTAAACAGATATGAGCATGTCCTGAGAGCTTTGTGTTTCTTAGTGAAATTATCTGTAGAGGTGATCTTTGAAGACTATAAAAAACTTAATTTCTAAATGCATCTATAAAGTGTTCTTTGATTTCTCTTTGCTGGAAAAAAAATGCAGTCTCTCTACTACTCTCAAATTTATTTTATTCATTATAGTGGCTGAACTTTAGGACAATCTGCTAAAGAAAATGAGTCATTTAGGAAGTGTATTTGGCCACCCATATATTTTATTGTAGAAATAAAATGTTGTAGAGGTTTAATAGAGATGGGAAAGCCATAATTTGCCTCATACTTAGACCACTGATGATTGCATGAGGACTGATGTCAACTGACAGAATAGAATTATTTGCTTTGTTTTGTGTGTCTTAGACAAAAGCAGGCTTTTCTATAAATTCGCTAATTTTCTCAATTTTCTTATTTTCTTTAAGTTCAGTAACCAATCTTTGTCTCTTTATTGTCCTTTGCCAACCCTAAACCCTATATTATATCAAATGCCAAACAGTGGATTTCATTCATGTTATCTCTGGAATTGTATTGTCTTTAACTGTTAGGTCTACTAAATTACATTAAGCTGGATCTCTATGGTCTGCACATTTCTCTCTGCTTTATCAGTAATTGGTAATACCAAATCATCTTCTCACAATATAAATCAATGTTTTAACAATTTGAATTTTGTACATATTAATTACTTTACTTGGGAGGCTGGTATTGCAGTATTGCAAAGTGTAGTTATAAAGTCAGATTGGCTGGTTTCAAACCAACTGTGTCCTACTTGGACAAGCTGCTTAACCTCTTTGGGTCTCAGTTCCTTTATCTGTAAAATGGGAATACTAATAGTGCTACCTCATAAAGGTATTGTGAGGATAATATGAGCAACTGCATACTATGTGCTTAGAACAGTACCTGAATAGACCCTGATGCTTGGTGGTGTTTTTGTGGTTATTTCGGTTGATGTAGCTAGGTATGATATATCATATTGGGTGGTGTAAGTGGGAAAAAGGAATAAGATAAATTCCTGTCCTTAACTACTTTGAATTGCAGTAGAGAAATGTATGTTTACAAAGATGATTATTATATAATATAATACAGGTTTATATAAAGTGTTTTAAGCGTTTAGAAGAGGAAGTAACTTACTATTTGGGGATGTCAGAAATTTTACAGGGAGTTGCATTTGGTTTGGGCTTAAAGAATGAGAAGCATCCTAGATAAAGACAGGAAAGTATTGCAGTCATAGAAAACAATGGGCAAAGCACAGAACAGTAAAACATCGTTCATGTTCAGGAAATAAAAAGGAATTCATTAATTCAAAAGTAGTTCAGCAGTTAACTGAGGTTAGAGCAGTGGTTCTGGATGAGTAGCAATTTTGTTTCTCCCCAAGGAACATATGGCAATGTCTGGAGACATGTTTTATTTTCATGACAGAGAGCTGCTACTGGTAGTTAGTTGTGTAAAGCCAGGTGTGCTGCTAACATCCCCATGCACAGGACAAGTCCCCCCAACAAAGAGTTATCTGGCCCAGAACATCAGTAGTGCTGGAAGTGAGAAGCACTTGGCTAGAGAATCAGGGAGGTGGGGAGAGGGGTGGACTCTACAGATAGGATTTTGGGTTGGGATCCACTTCAAAAAAGCCTGTTATGTAATTATAAAGATGCTACATTATTATGATGACTATCTGGCCTCTTGTCCATCAGCTCCCTGATGTTCCAGAACATTTATCATTTGATAATTGATATATTAACAATCGATGATCAACTTTATTTAGAATGTCTTCACTCTTGTTAGGAAAACTTCACACTTCCTTCAGAGATCTGCTTTCCTTAATCATTGAAACCAGCCTTATCATCATTTCAGGTAAAAATTCTGTCTTCAGAAGTGCCAATTCATGTCCCCCTCAGGCCTTAGAATATATTTGAAAAGCACTTTCTCTGTTAAACATTTCCCTCTTTCATAATCATTTCCATCTGTGTTTGTAGTGGGCTCCTTCCCTACCCACCTTCCCCCAGCAGATGCTCCCTAGACTCTGTGGTATTCGATTTCCTTGATTCCTGTTAGTCTTGGAAAAACAAAAGACATAGAGTCTTTTTCATACACTTTTGTTTGTCTTTTTAGGTAATCAAGGCACAAAGAGAAAATAAGAGAGGAAGGAAGAGATGTGCAAGGATCAGAGTAAACAATCCCTTTGAAGGCTTTAGCTTTTTAGTAAAAATGTTTCTCTAACAGCACACTGCTAGATGACAAAGAAATTCAGGAAGGTTTAGATAACAGGAACAACAAAACAACATCGTTTGCTGCTTTTCCAGAAGAAAATCAAAGTGTTGCTGAGGGTCTTCTACTTCCTGCTGATTTTGTTTTTTAAAAATATGTATTGATTTCTTCTACCTCAGAGATTCATAAATATTATTAAAAATGAACGGCAGGTCTGATTTAAATTAAATGTCAGGTGGTTAATAGGTTTCATAATACTTTTAAAAAATTTTAATGACATTCTTACTCGATTTTGTATTAGAGACATGCAAAGCATCAAATACCAAAATCTACAATAGTATGTGCTAAATGAATGCATGAATAATGAAGCTCTTGCTTTCTGAAAATAAAAAGGAACAGTATATCTGTGTTTGTTATGGCTTTTTCCCAAGCCACACAGGTTAAATAACTCCAAGTTTCTACTCATTAGATAAGAAGAAACCTCACCTTTGACTTCTTTACTCCTATTTTTGTCTTTTAAATATGATAATCACGTGAGCAATATCAAATTCCTTGCTGATTTGGAAAACACTGCCTGATATCAGAAGTAAAAAGTGGGGAGAGGGGTGGCATTTTATTATAGTCCATTATTATATAATCTCTTTGGGGTGAATGTCAACCTTTCAAAATGCCACATTGTATAGCACCGAAAAATCCCTTTTATTGGCCCCAAATGGCTTGTCATATGTTTTAAAGATCTAGTAAAGATGTTTTTTTATGTATGTAAAGATAGTTTCTTTTCTACTCTTTTCTTTTTCCCAAGTGACTCTTCACTGGCCACAACCACTTAGGCATTATACATGTCCAAATGTTTTATCCTCAAACACTTGATTAATCTAAATACAACCTCTACACTGAATCACCCCCACTTGAAAGGCATTCAATTGACCAGAAGGAAGAAGGGAGGATGTTCTAAAACCACTACTCCTGGAACTTGATAGTTTATCACAGGTAGACAATTTGTGTTATTTTCTCTCTTTGTGGAGTTCACCCCATGCTGCTCCTCACAATCCAAAGTAGCACTTTCATTTTTTCTGATAGCGTTCCCTGTGGATGCTGAAACAGTCTGCCACCTCCGCTTTACTGATGTGTGGATTTCGTCCCCCTGTGAATTACCTCTGCTGGATTTTCTTTTGCTTTTTTTTTCAGGCTCCTGCTGACAAAACTTGCAGACAGCAATGTACATCCTTAACAGACAGAGCACTATGCTCCCAGCAGGGCAACCCAGGCGTTCACAGCCCACACACATTGTTGATCAAGTGTTCCATGGAGAAAGCTGTCTGTGAGCCAGAGGCAGAGGGTGAAAAAGCTGAGGGTTCTCAGAGTTCCCAACCCCTCACCGCTACCTTTTTTTTTTTTTTTCAAAGTAGGAAAGAGAGCATAAAGTCCAAGATTTTGTATGTAAAGACCTTTCCAGATTCCTTGCTTTCCTAGTGTGAAATAATTTATGTTGTAGGAGCAAGCATTAAGTATTGAAATAAATAAAATTTACACTTCGTAGAGTATAAATTTGAACTCATAGTTGATTTCATCCCCATTCTATCATTCATTCACTTAACAAGTACTTTTGTATCCCTGCCATCTCTCAGGAGCTGTCCTACACCTAAACTATATTTAAAATTTGTCCTGTTACTTCTATTTTTAAACACGTTGATTTTGTTTCCATTACTATAAACATCTCTAGAAAAAAAATGTAATTATCATATATCATATTTGTTGTGTCATGGCATCTATCAGGTAACATTGAGCTCTGACTTTTTCAGCAGGAATTTTCAAATCACGAGTTCTACATAAGATTGTAGTGTAGAATAGACTCACTGTAAATATACAACACCCACTGTGTCTTATTTTAGTATCACATCAACACAAAAGTCTATATAAATAGTTCAGATATTATCTGATGGACCTTACAGAAACAGAACTAACTCATTGTATTGTGTCCAAATATTGTTTGTATGGACTTATTTGAAGATACTTGCATTTTTAAGCAAAGAATAATACACTTATGTTGGCAAAAATTATGATTGCAATTTATTATCTTCTACTTTTCTTTTAAAACTTAGTTCAAACGCTGGGATTGATTTTCATTACAAAATGTTTTATATGGCCTATGTTTATCATAATAGGCCAATTATTAAGCCTATTAATAGGCCAATTATTATTATTAATTGGGGAAAAGAAAAACAGATAAAACAAATCTTTGCTATGATATTTCTTTAAAAAGAGCTATTTAAACCTTTTTTTTTTTTAATTTCAAATGGGAATCTGGAAAATCTACTAATAATACAGTGAAAGAAGCATATTACAATACAATAAGTCAATGCAGAATAGTCTGAAATTGCAGAAAGAACTCAGACAGACTTTGACTTTGAAATTACATAGAATTGTTAGAGTACAAATCCCAGTTCTAGAAATTATTAAATCCATTTCTTTGCTCTTTCAGAATACATTTCCTTGTTTTTCGTGTACATTTAATATATCTCCTGCCAGGTTGTGTGAGGTTTAAACGAGATATCAGAGATGAAATGAACAAACCACAGATTCAGCCATACTATAGGAGCTAGAAACCATTACTTTTCATGACCGTATTTAAGAAATTAAAGTATCATCATTACACACTTTTTTGTACTTTTTATTTCTTTAGTTGCTCCTCTTTCCTAATCAACTCTAAATTTTGTGGTGATCTTTCTCATAAGTCTTGTATAGGAGGGACAGAAGGTATTGTTCTTATTGTCATAGATGAAGAAAAACAAAGGTGAAGAAAGTGACTTCTCCAAGACTATGTAGCCACAATTGACACTCAAATTCTAGTTACTTAACAGCTATTTCTCCAAAATTTTCTGAATTCAATTTTGTGAAATTGAAATGATCTGAATCGTTTGTACTTTTAATCACCCTCCAAATTTTGCTACTTTTAAATATTGGATCAGTGATTCAAGGATGACTGAACACATGTCTAACTGCTTAATTTACTTATATCACCTTAACAAATGTGAATTACAACCAGTCAATTTAGTCTTTGTGATCGACACTGATGATAAATTGTATCACAAACAAAATAAGTTAGTTCTTTTCCATTTGTTAGGAAGAGTTACAGCCTTTGTGTGAAAGAACATATCCTTCGACAATGGAGGAAAACAGAGTTTGCATCTTTATGGATCCGACCAGAGATGGCGAAAATGTTTCATCTGTATTAATTCTAATCTTTTTTTATTTTACAACTTTATTGGAGTATAATTGCTTCACAATGGTGTATTACTTTCTGCTTTATAACAAAGTGAATCAGTTATACATATAATCTGTTCCCATATCCCTTCCCTCTTGCTTCTCCCTCCCTCCCACCCTCCCTATCACACCCCTCCAGTCGGTCACAAAGCACCGTAACTCTAATCTTTATCTGTGGTTTTGTTACCAGCTGGAAAGCAATAATGCCAGATATTATGCTAGGTACTGGGAGACAGTAGTAGTAAAATGGCCCTATCATTCTATTTAGTAAACACAGGAATAATCATGATTGTAAATTGCGTTATTCATTCCCTCAAATGACTGAAAGATCATGACATGGCATACATGATAGCTAAAATATGACTTAGGCTAAACTCAGTACAAAAAAAAATGTTTACTTTTAAAGTAAATTTATGAATTCATTACAACTCAATTTTAATAAGATACATTCTGTTAATGTGTTATATCACACTGATTAATTTGAGGATATTGAAAAATACTTCCATCTCTGGGATAAAACCCACTTGATCATGGTGTATGATCCTTTTAATGTATCTTTGGATTCGGTTTGCAGTATTTTGTTGAGGATTTTTGTATCTATGCTCATCAGTGATATTGGCCTGTAACTTTCTTTTTTTGTGGTATATTTGTCTGGTTTTGGTATCAGGGTGATGGTGGTCTCATAGAATGAGTTTGGAAATGTTCTTCTTCTGCAACTTTTTGGAATAGTTTCAGAAGGATAGGTGTTATATCTTCTATAAATGTTTGATAGAATTCACCTGTGAAGCCATCGTGTCCTAGACTTTGGTTTGCTGAGAGTTCTTAATCACAGATTCAATTTCAGTACTTGTAATTGGTGTGTTCATATTTTCTAATTCTTCCTGGTTCAGTCTTGGGAGATTGTACCATTCTAAGAATTTGCCAATTTCTTCTAGGTTGCCATTTAATTGGCATATAGTTGTTTTTATTAATATTTCTGTGGTGTCTGTTGTAACTTCTCCTTTTTCATTTCTAATTTTATTGATTTGGGCTGTCTCCCCCCCCCCCTTTTTTTTTTTTGATGAATCCGGCTAAAGTTTTATCAATTTTGTTTATCTTTTCAAAAACTAGATTTTAGTTTCATTCATCTTTTCTATTGTTTTCTTAGTCCCTACTCAGAATGACCATCATTAAAAAGTCTACAAATAATAAATGGTAGAGAGGGTGTGGATAAAAAGGAACCCTCCTACACTGTTGGTGGGAATGTAAATTGGTGCAGCCACTATGGAGAACAGTATGGAGGTTTCTTAAAAAACTAAAAAAATAGAGCTAACATATAATCCTGCACTCCCACTCCTGGGCATATATTACTCAGCCATAAAAAAGAATGAAATAATACCATTTGCAGCAACATGAATGGACCTACAGATTATCATACTAAGTGAAATAAACCAGGCAGAGAAAGACAAATAGCATATGATATCACTTATATGTGGAATCTAAAAAAGAACTCATATACAAAACAGAAATAGACCCACAGACATAGAAAACATACTTATGGTTAAAAAAGGGGAAGAGGGGGATAAATTAGGAGTTTGGGATTAACATATACACACTACTATATATAAAATAGATAACCAACAAGGATCTACTATATAGTACAGGGAACTATACTCAATATTTTTAATAACTTATAAAAGAAAAGAATCTGAAAAAGAATATGTATACATATACATATATATGTATGTATAACTGAATCACTTTGCTGTACACTTGGAACTAATACAGCATTGTAACTCAATTATACTTCAATTTAAAAATAAAATAAAATTAAAAAAAAACTAAAACACTCAAACAGAAGATACATTCTTCAGCTAACTCATTGTAAAATAAGAAAACGTCCCTTTAAGCTACTTAAAAAGATAAATTGTCTTGCAAGTCATTTACGTTCAAGGGGACCTTTAAGTCCTATACAGAAGCATTGAAGAATATTTGAAACAGGTAGCAATATTTAGCCAAGAGATTTGGCCTAAAGATGGTTCTTTCTTGAAGGATTAATTAATAGATTGAACAATAAAGAGCTTAACACTAAAGCAATATAGAATAACATAAAACTAGGATGAATTCTCAGATGTGAGACTACTGTGGTTAACTACCTTTAGCATCAACCTGGAATTACTTTAAGGAGATGTCATTATTGTCCATTGCTTTGGCACTGAGGGTGGGAGTCGGGTAGTCTGAATCACAATAATATCGAAATGGAAATTAGGACTATTATTACATTAACACTTCTTGAAATTTATGGGTTTTGTATCCTTCACATTGAGAAGAATCATGTCAAATTAGAAGAATTCAGAGAGATTGTGAATGTATGTGACATAATTGAGGGAATCAGTGATTATTTAGCACTGAGTTTAAAAAAAACAAAAACTTTGGTTAGAGATAGTTTAATTCAAATATTTAAAGGGCTATCATGAGAAAGGAGCAAATGTTCTGAGTACTTCCAAAAGACAATGAGTAAACATCTAAACAAGGTAGATTTGAGGTCAAAATAAGGCCCAACGTTCAGATTAGATAAATGTATCCAGGGCTTCCCTGTTGGCACAGTGGTTGAGAGTCCTCCTGCTGATGCAGGGGACAGGGGTTCATGCCCCGGTCCGGGAAGATCCCACATGCTGCAGAGAGGCTGGGCCCGTGAGCCATGGCTGCTGAGCCTTCACATCCAGAGCTTGTGCTCCGCAACGGGAGAGGCCACAAGAGTGAGAGGCCCGCGTACCACACACACACAAAAAATCCAGTCATGAATATGGGATTTTATATACGATATTTTTACAAAGAGAAGTATAAATTCATGGTGAAACTAATGAAGCTTATGCTTCACCCATCTTTACCAGTTTATTCAAAGGACATGAAGTTAATTTTGTACTTCTAATTTTATATCATTTTTCTGAATATGGAATCTTCAAATATTAACATTTCAGACTCAACAAAAACTTGAATGTTTATCTACTGGAATGGCAATAAGATCTTCATACTTTGTAACATTTTTTCCAACTATAAGACTCTTAAAATTTTTAAAATTATGTTACTCATTTTTTTTCATTGACTAGTTTTATTCTCAATAATGTATTGATCAGACACCCTCTGTTATACATAGATTTGTGAGAATTAGAACTATATGTGTAATTTGCCTCTCATAAATTGTAGAGCATGCATATTGACAGAGAATATTGGAGAAAGAAGCCAAAAAGGAATATAACAGTGAAATTTGATAGCTTCCCCCCCATTCAAATGGTGTCTCCTCAGGTATACATGAATAAATATGAGTACCACAATTAATTTATATATCTGGCTTAATCAAGAATTTTATATAACTATAAAAACAGTGAAGACTAAAACATCGGATGGTCTGATGCTTGAGTATGATCACACATGTATTTCCATAGTTTGCATGAAAGCATGAAAGAACAAAATGATGTTCTGTATGTTTTCATTACATTTAGTGTATTTGACAGCTTTCCTTTGTGTGTATATATTTGGCTATAAGTTTAGAAGGAAATATTGACAAATATTGCAAACACAAATGTTATTCTTTTCTAAATATCAAGTCTTCCTAATGTTAACAAAGACGTACACAAATCTACATATACTTTTAGAAATTAAGGGGTAAAAGTGGCCTCTTAAATATGTTGAAGGGCTCATGACTAATTCATTAGATTCAGAAATAATTTAGAGATGGATAAAGTGGTAGGTTGAAATCATCTTAACATAGCATAAGGAATCAATACAGAAAAGTAATAAAGTGGAACTTTTAAGAAAAAAAATGGCATTGAGGAAGAGAGTGGTAAAAGTCAGGGAAGTATTACTGTGAAGAATACTATTTGTATAGTGCTTTAATACAAAACACTTTCATAGACATTAGGTAATAACAAATGTATTATAAGTGAACTCTAACTAGAGGGGATTTGATATGTGAACCCCAATTTAAAACCTTTCTTATTTTAAACCTCCACATAATAGACTGAAAGCACATATTTAGACAATGTGGACATGTGAAATCTCTAACCAAAAATGAATATAATTCTGTGCCAAATGGATTGGTTTTAGGCCAATGAAATAATTATAGCAACACCAAGAAGAAAATAGATGGCTAATCCATAAGGAAGAAAACTTTATATTTCATCTATGCATGATTGGAAGCAATGAATAAACATGGTCCTGCCAAGCAATGTTTTGAACAAATGGTGGAATACCCATGAAAAACATTTCGAGTGAAATAAAAGTATGGTGTAATTGATTCAAGAGTATAATTGAATAGCATAACAGAATTAAAAGAATTAACAATGTCCCTCTCCTAAAAAAAAAAAAAAAAGTTTTAAAATTTTTTGAAAAAAACAAGCTCACTAAATCCATTAATGAGGGAAGAATGCTTTTTGTAATGGATACTTAGTATCTATGAAATAGGGAGTAAAGGGTCATTGAAGGGCAAACATTTCCCATGGAAACTGCCAAGATCTAAACATTTAAAGATTTTTTTAAAGGAATTCTTGTAAGTTAAATAAATAATAAAAGTTTTCAAGACAGCTGACTCTAACTTTGAATGCATTTCAGAAGTACTTAGAAAATTAACTGTACTGATTATTGCCAGAAAGATTTACCATGAATAGAAGCATCCTTTATTTTATCCTAAGTAATGCATTTCTCTTAAAAAGGCTACTTATAATGCAGTTTTCATATCAGGTGATCAGTTTCACAAATTTCAAAATGTTTTCAAAAGGCTACCTTCTATTTGATTTTACAGATTTCTCCTGGTGACCTGTGTAGTGAAGGACCTAAAATTATGGCTTAGCTGCAAGTTCTCTTCCCCACTCTGTTCCCATGGATAACGTCGTGTAGCTAAAAAGCACTTTAATCTGGGGGACCAGGCACAGTTCCTGCTTTTCCCTGAATAGTGGGTTGTAGTACCTTGCCAGCCCACTGAGTCACTGAATCAAGTCAATCACATCTTCTTGCAGGAAACAGGGAGTCACATGACCTTCTTGAAGCCTGAAGGTCTGTCTCCAACAGCCCCTGATTGTTCACTGTGTTTCAAGTACAACCTCTGAGAGTCCCATCATGGTTTTCAGTGTCCTCCTTCCTGGGCTGTGAGTATCTGTGGCTAATAAATTGCTATCAGTTTCCTCTTTCCAGTGTCGTGTGTCATGTGTTTGGCCATGTCCATAGTTCTAGCACAAAAGTTTCTCTCACTAATGGGGTGAAAAGGAGGCTATAAAAATAAACAAATGAAAAGTTTTATTTTTATATTAATTTTATTTTCAGGTACAGATCCTGAATTAATAACATTATATATATATATATATATATATGAAATATGATTTTAGCTTATTTTGTAATTTGTGATCACTATTTAGAAACTATTATATTAGATTCTAAATCATAAGTTACATTTTATAAATGAATGTATGGAGGCAAGGTTAATATATGAGGCCAAGTCACTTACAGAGTGAATTATGGAAAAGGACATAGATCACAGGTCTTCTCACTTCAAAGGGTGTTTTCCTTCTATCATACTGAATAGCCAGAGTATTACAGAGACCTGAATTTAAGGATCCATTTTTGATAATAATTTATACCAAAAATATATCTCCTATTTTTCATTAAAATTCTTCTTTTGACAAAACCTTCTCAAAATTATACAGGGCAGAGTCAACTGGAGTTTTGTTTTAGTCAAGTATGCCTGCTCCATAGGATTTTCTCTTAGACAAAGTCAGGTGGAATCTTGGGATGACAATTCTTTTCCTTCCACCATCTCTCCATTATGACTCCACAGCTATATCATTGATTTCTTCTAGTAGTCAACCAAGATATAAATAGAACAGTAACTGTCAAGTGCATATAGTTCCTAACCCTAACTCTGCTCCTATGTTCATCAAAATCTGAGCTCTTTCAGTATTTCAGATATCAGTTATTTGAAGGGTAGGAAAATTAGAAACGTAGCCTCTATTCATGACAAAAAAAAATGTAGTGCGGCAAACTTGTCATAATTTACCTCATCTCTAAACAAAAGGTTTGAAATATCCTATTTCCTTTCAAAGGGAGTGTTTGGTTTTTGCTTTCCTTGATATTGATGTTTATAAACTGCCATGAAAGTTAGAGTAGAATAAAAGAACCATTTAAAAAAAAAACAGGCAGCAATTAAGTAAAATGCAACTATTTTTGACCTCTCCTTAAAAAAATCTGTGTATTTATGATTAGACATTATAGATTATTTGGAATGTATCTTTCTGAAATAATATATTTTCTTAGGGATTCCAATAACTGATTTGACTATGACATTTTAGAAATAGATACTTGTTCTACTATAAAGTTATTTAAAATTTGTTATTAGTCTAAAGTTAACATATTCATTGACATATGGTATTTCATATTTATTTCTAATAATCCTAGATATCAGGGCAAAAGTAATTACCTACAGTTTATGCATCCAGTTCCTATTATGGATTTCACCACATAGTTTGGTTGTAAAAATAAGTTATATTAGTGCCTTTTTATGGTTGTGATGGAAAACTCATTATATCTGCTTTAAATATTTCTAGACTAAAATTACTAAAGCTATTTCTAAGGTAGTAGATCTTTGGCTGTGAAATACTCATTTGTCAGTGTGTTGGGCTGGACCCAGAGCAGTTAACTGAGGCAGCTATCAACCTGTTTCTATATATGCTCTGCACCAGCTTCTGCAGATGTTGGATGATTTTCCATTCAAGCACCCATTCCAAATAGTGTTCTTTGCAACCAAAAGATAAGATCTCACCTAGTCTTCAAAGCAGGCACATCATTTTTTTTGGTAACAGTGAAACTGTAGACTCTAGGTACTCAATAGATGATAGTATAATCTTGACTTCTCTACTCTTTTTCTTGTTGTTGATGATGATGTTTTTCAAAAATTTCATTGTGAGAAATAATATTCTTTGAGTTTTTCCCATCATACACGGTTTATCCACTCTTTTATGTCATAACATTTACCCTAAAATCATGTCAATTCATCAGAGATTTTGCATATTTAGAATAAATTATTTTGAATTTTTAAGAAATGTTCTTTACTGAACTTCACTGTGTAATGCTATGGTTATGATATGTTGATGAAATGAAATTATTTATATAATGGTGTACTCCTCATGAGAATCAATTTTTTTTAACTTGATTTTCTCGTACATGTGATTTTTAAAGCATTGCACATATTTGTGTAAGTTCTGTCCTCTTAATTATGCACCCATAGAATGCAGTTTTATGCCTGCTCTCCTGACCCAATTTGACTGGGTCCTGCAGTTCCATTTAGGTATATCATTTTCCTCTCTTATCAGGTCTAATATGTCCCTGTGTTGGTCATGTTGCTGTGACTTAACTTCAGTCATTGGCTTAGTGCTTAGTAGGGGAGGTAAGGACAAATTCTGAGGAAAGGTGCCTCTTAGGATTGTTTCAGCAATTGCACTGTTACCTCATGCCTGGAGCTATCTATTACCTTAACCACCGAGGATGGGGGTAATTAATTGTTACCAGCCAGATGGCAGACAATCCAGTTCCCAAATCCTATTCCATCATCTCCATTCTCAGACCATGCCTGGCACCCAGTGTTACAAGTTGGGTTCACCTGCAGCAGCTGGAGACCAGGAAGCAGGAGGTGTATTAGCGAGTACTTTGAAGACAAACATTTATGAAAGGGGAGGCAAGTAAATAGGATTGGGGAAGAGTCCTGACATAGTTTTTACTGAGGCCTTAACCCACCTGACTGGGGAATCTGAATCTGGCTTACCTCTTCATAGTTGTCCTGAGTTGGAACAAAGAATCCAGGCCTCTATGCCCCTGCATCGGAAGGTCATTGGTTTCTGAATGTAAGCTTGGATGAGGCTGTTCTCTTCAGCTGATGTGTTCTCAGTTTCCTTAAAGGAAGCTGACAGCTGAGGGATTTCCAATGGTAGCTTTTCCTGCAGTTATGGTAATGAATGTCTTCATCCTTGAAGGGTATCTGGGAAGTGCCTCACAGCATTCTCCACGTGGATTAATAAAAAATTCCCCATATAATGTATTCTACTGAAATCTAGAAGACATCTATACTTCATCAAGTTTATAAACCTTTTTATGCTTATTGGCTATTCAAGTTTTATTTTCTGTGAATTTTAGTTTGGATTTTTTGCACTTTTAAACTGGACTCTTTTGTTTTTATGCTGAATTTTAGGAACATACACTACCTATATATAGTCTTTGTGGTTTTTACACATTGTGTATAAATTCTGAGTCTGTGCCTAGTCTTTCACTTTGACTATGATTCAGTTTGGTGCACAATAGGTTTTCACTTTAATATACGTGAATTCGTAAAATTTCCTCTTTGGTTTTCAATTAAACGGCCATTCCAATTTTTCTATTGTTTTGCAAATATTATAAATGTTTAGTGTGCAGTAGAAATCTCTTATAAAATTTCCTGATGGATTTTGTACTATGTATGGGGTAGATGTATTGCTACTGATTCTTCTGATACAATTTTGTTAATTGTTACAGGTCAATTCAAATTTTTCTTTTTTTTTTTTTTTTTCCTTGAGTCAATTTTAAATAACTGTGTTTATGTATGTGTGTTTGGGTGTGAGGTTTTGGGGGTGGGGAGCAAATTGATGCTTCTAATTTTAAAATGTATTTACCTGAAATTTTCTGTATAAGTCTTTCATCATTTAAAAATCCTCAATTATATGTTTTATGACCTCTTTTTAATTTCTAAAATTGTTTATTAGATCTTTCTGTATGTTTTCTTGATCAGTCCTCAAAAAACTTTTCTATTTTACTAGTTCTCACAAATCACTAAATTTAGGCCTTGTTGATCCTCCCTATTTTGTGTTCACTATCGTTATTTTCTGTTATCTCTATATTTTTCCCTTTATATATTATTTAGTGATATTCTTTTTTTTCCTCACATCTTAAGTTGGATACTAGGCATATTAATATTCAAACTTTCTCCTTTGCTATAAACATTTAATGCTAATTTCTCTCTGTGTATTCTCTGGTAAAACTATTTTTGTTGAGTTTCAATCTTTATTAATATATAGTGACTGTTCTTAACCCTAAAAATCTCATTTGCCTTAAGTAAAGCAACACCAGCATTTTCTTGCTTTATATTTGCCTGATATATCATTTTTCTTCATTTCCATCATTTTACTTGCTAACTTTCTTCTTTTCCATATGTTAGATTGCTCACTAACAGCATATCACTGGATTTTGTTTTGTTTTTTATTCTACTCTTATAATATGTTATTGAAAGAAAAAATTCATTTCATTTATATTTACATTTCATTTAAAATCCTAAATCCCTACAGTTAGATTTTGTATCCTATATTGTGTTTCCTTCTTACCCTTCCTTTATAATATCTCCTATTTCTTTTTCTTTTTAATTGTCTTCCTTTGTTTGAGATTGGCAGTTTTATCTTTAATTCTTCATTTCTCCTACTACTTGATTTAAAAGAAAATTTTTTAGTTGTTACCTACAGAATTTTTCTATTTCATTTGATCTAATTATATCTATCTAAAGATAATTTCTGTACTCCTTCCCCAAATACACAGGACTTGAGGACATAGTTCTCAAACTGTCAGTGGTGAAGAATTTTTTTCTCAAAATTTCCAATTCTTCATGGACTGATAAGTCTGTAAAATAAAACAGGCATATATAAATACCTGTTCTCTGTTATTAAGTATCTCATATCCACTTGGGGGAGGTGAGGCAACCCCAAGCTGGAGCATTAAAACTCTCTTATAAAACATTTAAAATGAATAAATTATAGGTTATGTTTATGCCAAGATATGCAAGACATGCCAGTCTTGGTGTTGGCACAGATCTTATTTTAGGTTTCTTCTTTGAAACTTTGCATATAAGCTCCATGAGGGTAGAGACTCTATCCCCCAAAGACTTTATTCAACAAATGACTCAACAGTTTACTGAATAACCACATACTGTCAGGATGTACTTTTACTTATACTTTAAGAGAGAAGGGACTTGTCCAGTGTTAAAGAATTAAGACTAGCTGTAGCAATATCTGTTCCCACTAATTCGTTCACAGGTTCTTCTCTGAGGTCAGTGCTGATAAAGCCACATACTAGAGATCCACATATGAAAAAATCAACTTGGCATCATTGGGCCACAATAACCAATGCTTAAAACTTTGCTACTAGCAATATCAATAGCACAAATAAGGTGATAGCTGTCGTAATAGTGGTTAGAGTTGTATACCACCAACATCTGGTTAAGAACAGAAAGTTAACTTTGACAGATTTGGTGAGTAGACGACCGAGGTGGTGCTGGTTGAAAAGGAAAGATAGGTGTCCTTCCTGGTTTTTATTTCCTCTACTATGCTTTTATTACACCATCCAACAGGAGTAGCCATTTTACAGGAATTAGTTTTCAAAAGAAATCAGGCACTCTTAGGTGAGTTTTCTTGAGGACATTTCAGAGAAAGACTGACACCAATATCCTTATGAAAAATCAATGTAAAGTACTAATTTGTTACAAGCTAATTTCAGGCGAGGTTCAGTCATTGGACATATATGGTCTCTACACCTCTTTATTTTGGCAACCACATTTCTTGCCATATAGAAAGAATAAAACTCATTTCATTTCGAGATCTCACAAAAGAAATATCATACAATTAAATATGCACTTGCTCCCACAGTCATTATCTGAAATATTTCAGATGAGGATTTTTGTGTGCTCATTCATTCCATCTAATTTCAAGTATTAAGATACAGATTATTTCTTTTTCCTCTAAAAATGAAATCACATATTTTCTAAAGGAAATAAAATGAATGCCATGATATATTGTTTTATTAAAAATAGTAATATGCTAAACACGTGTTAGTATTTTTTTCTTCAAATATATTTAAAACACTCATATCTATCATATTCTTGTCACCTTTTATTTTTTACTTCCTTGCTTAAGTTTTTCTTTTTCTCTTTTTTTTAAAGAGGTTTCCTGGCTTCTCTAAGGGGCTCCTTGTTTTCAAGCTGCTAGAATCCTCCAGACCAGGTAAAAATAACACAGTATACTAATGTGAATTTCTGTGGTAGAAACTTAGTGCCATTTGTTAGTTGAAATATATGCACACATTTTATCTAGACTCTTTAACATACATACATTACTATTCACCAAGGTTGTTTCCATCTTAAGCTAATCCTTGGTAAATGGTTGCTCAGTGATGCTTCTTTTTTGAACCTTTGTGATTTTGCTTTGAATGTATGTTATGTTTTATTTCTTCTCTTTCTTTCTTTTTTTTGTTGTTGTTATTGTTGTTTCATTTCATTTTATGTTTTTTTGCTTTAACCATTCAGATTGGCCTTGAATTATATCAGGAGAGTAGCCTTTTAGTAATCAAGGTCAATACGGAATCTCTAGTTCTAATAAGTCACATAAAGCTATTGCTGTGTACCATTCCACAGGGCAGAGTAGAAGCTGTTTTATTGACCAGACTTTCCTAAGGGGGCCTTGTAGCATTTGCAATTTTTGCCCTAGGGGGCCAGTAGAGGAGACCTCTATTGCTCTTTTAATCAGTACCAGAATCAGCAATTAACCTATAACTGTAGCTGGTGTCCTAGAAATGAGGCAATGTAATCTTTTCTCATTATTTCTTATGGGAAAATTACCTTTGACATATGTGCTTTAATGTTGCTCACACTTTTCAAGAAATATCCTTTTAGCCTACATCAATCAGTACACATATTACCTCTTCCATAAATGGCCACATTTTGTCCTACCTGACCTAGACTTGTCTGCATTACATTTTTTCTTTATGCTTTCAAGGGTGTCTTGTGCATATTTCCATCATAACACTTATCACAATGTATTATAATCATCATTTTACTCCCTTGACTGTAAGTGTTTTGAGATTAGAGGGAGTTTATTTTGATAAACTCAGTTCCTAGTAGAGTGACTGGTTCTCTATTAATAATGGCATTTCAAATCAACTTTAGGAACTAAGATAGTCTCTCCACACAATGAAGAGTGCCTAGCACATAGTAATCTCTCAATAAATATTTCTTGAATTAGTTTCTGAATAATAACCCCTAACATACAATACTTCTTATATGATCAGCATAGTTCTGACCTTACATATATTAATTCATGTAAACCTTTACATACGTATATTAATTCAAGATCACCCAATAGATAGGCCAGTATTTTTCCCATTTTACAGATGAGTAACTGATGCAGGAGAGAGTGAATGCATTTCCAAAGGGCACACAGCCAGGAAGTGGCAGTACCATGAGTCAAATCTAGTCAATCTGGCTCCCAAGTCCATTCTTCCAACATTGCTGTAGGAAAAAGTCAGCCTCAGCAGAAAGAAACGCCTCTTTAATGAAACATTTTCACATACAAGAGGAAGAAATATTTGTACTTATACAAAAGACTAAGTAGAAATATATGTTTTTATGGCTTACATGAGAGGTAAAGGCAAATTTATTATTTGTATTCATGCATATTTTTCATGTAACTAAACTATCATTTTTTAGAGAAGTTTGTGAATAAAATGTAGTCTCTCTGTTTTATATCTGGAATTAAAAGACCCAATGTATAACTAGCAGTTTTGAAAAGACTCTTAATTCTTAATGTTGGACTGTTACAAGTATTTGGTAGTGTCTAAATTAATATTACCAAGATACTAAAATACTACAAGAGAAAAAAAGATATGCATCATCAAAATTTTCTCATTAATGAATAGTGTTTTAAGTGCTCATACTAATGAAATGGGACTTAGAATAAAAACACATCAGGCAATATTCAGTCAGTATACTCTTGGTAATAAAATTAAAGAGCTATGTAATAGCAGACTGTGGTGCATTTTATACTTCATTTTAAAACTTTTTATTGTCATAAGGCCTTGAACTACTTGATTAAATTGCATTAGAAAACATTCACAAAACTTAAAGATATATTACCTTAAATTTATAATTAGTCCTAAAAACATCTTAACAGAAAAAGGAACAACGTTTATAGATAAACCTAAAAATTGGGGTTGAGATACAATGGGGTAATATGACATGTGCATGCTCCGGTTAAATGTATTCTGGTTAAAAACTTGACTGAATAAATACATTCTTTGCATAGAATTCTAAGGAAAAAATATTAATTTTTAAAATTTTGGTTTTAGGCGTTATTACAAGAAAATTCATCTTGGAGTTAAAATAAGTACTTTGTTCTCTTGCTGAAATTTGAATTTTTGCATGCAGTAATCTGAGTTTCCTAAATTTAAAGATAAAAGTGCTTGAACTTGAAGCTAATCCTTCATTTTTCTCATGGTGCTTGATTTATTTGAAATTGGCTATTTATATTACTTTATATAACCTTATTTTATTTCATTATAGATAAAGATATAGACACACAGATAGATGCAAAATTAAGATGATCCATCCATTTAGATGTGAGTCTTTATCCTTCAGTCTTTCTCTTACACTGCCTAGCTTCCAATGATTCTCTCTCTCTCTCTTTCTCTCTCTCTCTCACTAGCCAGTGAAGAAGACTAGAGGTTTTTGATTTGACAGTTATGGGGTAACAGTGATACCATTTGGTAATGTAAGGGTAAGTTACAATTTCCTTTACACTATGATCTTCTTCTCATAATTCAAATGTTCTTATTTCTTTTAAACATGGTATACTTGTCTTTGTTATTTCCTGAAAACTCAGTTTCTACTGTGATGGCATCCTTAGAACTTCCCCTTGTAGAATCTCTTATGTTTTTCAAGGATACCATTATTATTGGACCATGAGAATTATGATTCTTATGTTTGTGGAAATTGTGTGGATTAAGCATAAGTACCAAAAGTTCACCAACTTAATTCAGTAGACATTCTCTGCAAAGAAAATAAGACTACAAAGAAAATAATTATGGTATGGCTTAGGCACAGGTGATTATGTTCCACAGATAAAATCATGAGTAATTCAGAAATCCATGCATCTAAACACTAGTAGATCCTAATCAAGATGCTCTCTCTGTGGTAGTAAAATGATGCCTTTCTGTGTAATCTGAATGTGTTATTAACTTCAGGTAAATTCAGTACACTGTATAATAGTTTTTGCTCTAATCTACTTAAAAATGCATAGGGTAAAAAGACAAGGGTGAAATGTATGTGTGTGTGTTCTTTTAATCCTTCTGTAGCTTTGAGAATATCAAATAAAAATTTAACTAGTACCATACCTTATAGATTAATATAATCATTATAATTAATATAATGGGTAAAATTTACATAGCATAGAATTTAAGGATATGAAATTAAGTACCCCATAACTACTTAGTAACTGTTTGACTTTCAGCCAAATATATAGATTTCTAGGCCTTGTTTTGCCTCTCTGTTAAATAAAAATAATAATAGTATCTACTTCATAGGAATTTTCTAAAATTCAAATAAGACTGTTGTGAATACTAAATGAAATAATGCATAAAAATCACCAGCAGAGTAGCTAACATTTGGTAAGGGCTCAATAATTACTTGTGGTTATCATGATGATTTACATATATGTTTATAATTTTTCAGTTGTATATAGTTTACATCATTGAATTCTCTTAACAATGAAGTAGGACAAATATTTTATTTCTTTAACAATTTAGGAAATTGAGGTTGAAAAAATTATGTCAATTGTACAACATCACATAATTAGTAGATATAATTATGATGTGAACTCATTGTTTATGACTCTAGGAACCATACTAGGGACAGATTAATTAAATAAATCATTCATTTAAAATTATTTTCTACAAAATATCTATACCACAAAATAATCATGTAACATTAAAATATCAATTTAACTTCTCTTGAGTGTTTAATTCAGAATCATACATAAGCATTATAAATTATTTTAGATAATGATGTCCAATTTATTCAAGTTGTATTCTGTTGCCTTGACAAGTTTCTTAGAGTATTCTGTTGGTAGGCTTCAGCTCCTCATAGACCTCGTTTTGAATCACCAGTTACAAGCCATATATGCTGGGAATAGTGAGAATGAGACAAAGCAGAGTTGCTGTTTTCATGTAACTTCAGAGTGTCTGGCACAGAGTAAGAGAGTAGAAGCTATAATTACTGCTATCAGAATATTTCAGTTGTTGAAGAACAGAATTCATCAATTTCTATCTAGGTTTCTAATATCAAAGTGAATGTCATGTTGAATGACTACATATTTAATATAGTAAACATAATTTGGGGAGTATACTCATTTCAAATTGCATTTTTCTGGTAATATAAGTAACACAAATGGGTGAGATCATCTAACTTAGCTTCTAGCACTTTAAAAATTTTACTTCTTAAAACTTGGAACTGTTCCAGTGACTTAGAGCTAACTCATTGGCATTCTAATCAATGCTGTCCTCTGCATAGGACCAAATGGGTACCCTCATGACTTTCCTAGATTATTCATGCAAAACATATCTAGTCTTTTTTTAACTTTCTATTTCCCAAGGTAAGTGTCCTTGTTATCTTCGGTTATTTTTCATGTAACCTGTTCTGAGAACTGCCCCATGATGCTTACTCTTTTTCTAAAAGTGTTTCAGTGTGTCTATGAGAGTTCCTCTCCTAAATACCAGCCACAGAGCTAAAGGGAAGCTGTGAGATTAGAAGTAGGTTCCTAACATTTTCTGATTTCTAAGTAGCAGTAGCAACTTTCTGACCTCAGGATAGTGGCGTGACTTAAATGTTAGTGGCAGAGTCCCTGACTTTTCCTTTTCCGGCCTGATCATTGCTTCGATAAGCCCTTAAATTCTTTTTTTTTTTTTTTTTTTTTTTTTTTTTTGTGGTACGCGAGCCTCTCACTGTTGTGGCCTCTCCCATTGTGGAGCACAGGCTCTGGACGCGCAGGCTCAGTGGCCATGGCTCACGGGGCTCCATGGCATGTGGGATCTTCCCGGACCGGGGCACGAACCTGTGTCCCCTTTATCGACAGGTAGACTCTCAACCGCTGCGCCACCAGGGAAGCCCAAGCCCTTAACTTCTTGAAATGTCTCATTGTGTTTTTTTTTTTCCACTGAACCCTGAGTTATCGAGTTGTAAAATATGTATAGTGTCCAAACCATAGTGCTTAGTACTTAGTACATTAAGTGTGAATACTTTAATATTTAATTTCACTTAATTTCCTTTGACAAGCATCCTTGTTACAAATCATTGAAAAATTAGTGAGTATATTTTTAATATGCTTGATCAGAGAAAATAAGTTCAAGAATAACACCTTCTCATGTGTAAATTTATTTAATAAATATTTATTGGAGGCTATTATGTTCTGAAAATGGTGAACATGATGGCTAGCAAAATTAGACACAGTTCATGTCTTCATATATTCCATTTCAATGAAAAACGCATTCTACAGAAACAGAAATAAATGAATTAGGGAGAAATATTTCCTTTTAGATCAGGATTACGTTTCTCATAAGCTGGAATATCTAGTGAACCTTGGTTTACTTTAATAAGATTATCCAAGTGGGCCTTTTGTGTCTGTTCAGTCACTGAATTCAGTGACAGCTCTCTTTCCTTTTCTAGATGTTGCCAACACTATCATACAGGCATGTGTGGGCTTTGCAGAAAACACTTCCTTTTGGACAGCTGAACATCTACAACTTCATATTTCACAAATACAAAGATTTTTTTTATGTTTTAATGATCTTTCCTTGTCTTCCCTTGTTATACATATCACTTAGCGCTACTGATGATGCGCCTTCAGATTTCTTAATCAAGTTTTCATGAATTTCCTATTCTAAGGTTTCTTTGGGAGCCAAAGAAACTTGTATCGATTTTCTGTTCCTATCTCCTGTCCTACTGGAGCAAAACCACTTTTTGTCTTGCAAGTTGCACAGCAGCTAGAGCTTCTTTTCATTTTGCCTTCAACTAAGTGGACAATTCCACACAACTTTTAGTTAACATCAGTGCTCTGGTTTAGAGTCAGAGAGAATCTGGATTCCTAGATACTTGGGACTCGTGATTCATCTGTAGACAAGATAGAGTATTTACAGTTCAGGCCCACTTTGACATATTTCAGATGTTAAAAGTTAAATCAGATTTTATAGCCTGGCTTCAAGTGAAAACATTTTAGCCCTTAGTCTTATGTGGAAGTGCGTTTTGAGTTTTAAAAAGCAAACACACAAAAAATCCAACCCCCCCCCCAAAAAAAAAACCAGAAACTGTTAGTGAAAATTTTTGGGTTTGACTAATTTTTAAATTGGATATTGTAAGTTTGCCTAAAATAATAATTATCTGAGTTTTACAGAGTTAAGTGGTGGGCCTATTTATGTAGTCTATGGTCCCAAGTAAAACTATTTCAAATTATGCTAACACTGAGATAAATGGGGATAGAGCTATGATATAGATATATCTATGGAGAAACTATACTGGAACATTGAATGGAAAGCAATAGTAACCAAGGATTTGATCATTATCCCAAACATACCTAGCTTGAGATTATTGAATCTGGTATATTTAGTATTGTTTCAGAGAAGTTTTTGTTCCCCCCCCCCAAATCTACTATTTGAATAGTTTAATTCCCCCTCTTTTCCTCAGGAATCACTTTTGTACTTTTCTTACTTATGCTGAGCCCAAGATTTGTGTATAAACCTGACTACTTAGGGAGTTGAATATCAGTATTTGAGGGTAGAATTGGGCCCATAATGGATATTGAAATACAAAGAATAATGAATTGAAAACCTGTGTACTTAAATGTGTGTTTTCCATTTCTTATTGAAAATGCTGCTCAAATGAAAGCCAATTTTCTTTTTACGAACTGAACTCATAATTAGGAACTTGAATTATAATAGTCATATAAATAGTAGTTATAATGTAGACATATTACATTTGATTAGATTTTGCACGAGGGAAATTTTCCTTTGTATTTACTGGGCATTTAATTCCAGCTCCACAGAAGGTAACTTTGAAATTTCAGGCTGTGGACTGTACCCTGCTCGACTGCTCTGGCTCAGTTACGGCAGCCCACGGAGCATCAGGTCCAGTTGCTAAAGACTACTTGACTCGAAAATTGTCATTTCAATTTTTCTGGGTTTCATTTTATATTATTTTTTAATAGTGCAGCTACATTGTCCATGGTATAAATCTGGGAGCAGGATTTGCATTTAGAATGCTGTAAAATACACTGCTCCTTCGGGTATGCTAAGGAGGGTACCCTATACCAATTCACATAAATCAAGATAAGAATACTAAAAGCAAAGCAATTTGATTAGGTACTAAATTCAAAACATTACAAAATTGTGGTCTAACAGTAACCAGCATTGTAAGTCATCCTTCATCTATAGCATTGTCTAGTGTAGAAAATTAAAATGACAGTTTTAAGAGATAAAGGCAATCTTGTTCCTATTGAGCTTTAGGGTTCTTGCCAGTTTATCTCGGTTATGAGGTGTAATGTAATATTGTATACACATCTACTACAAACACTGAGACTTTTATAGACATGTCAAAAGGGTACCACTTGATGTAAAATAAAATGAATTACAAACTTGTAAAAAGTTCCATGGTTTACTCTAACAAGGGTATACTCTTTCTCGACCCTTTCTGCTATCTTCAATCCCCAGGAGAAACTGAAGAGAAACAACTGTAAATTTTACTTTAAGTGTTATCAGAGCAATAATGTATACTTTGCCAATGTCAGGGATTAAAATCTACCTTTACTTTTATTATGAAATAATATCATCAAAGTTTATACCTTACAAGTGAATAAATTTTCTGAAGATTTTCAGCCTTATATTTATGTAATGTATCTATGTAATTTTCTTTTCAGAAGTCTTACAAAAATCTTACATATATATGTATTTTTTATTTCAAGTGGTATCATAAGACTATAATTTCCTTGCATTTCTAAAACAGATATGAAAAAATGCATCTAGAATATAAATTAGGAGCCTTCATTTTTTCAATGTGTCTTCTTTAAAGCTAACATAACATAATTTTTTTCTCATCTTAGAGTCTGTCAATGACACTGCCGTGGGCCTGATTTGTTTTTTTTTAATGTGTAGGAGATGTTTGTCAAGTAATAACATTCCCTTCCTATCAAGTTTTATAGCTTTTATATGGCCAGCACAGCCCATTTAAACTCACATTCATTCTATACATACTCACTTTTAGTGATATTTCTTCTTTGTATGCCTTCTTATAATTAGGAAGAAGGCCCTGAAAGGCTCAGTTAGTCAGCACATGAATGTAATTATAACTCTTGACTTTTTTCCTCTTTTCTCCTTGTATGTATGTCTGTGCAGTATATAGTATAACCTACTCAGGAGAAAATTCCAAACAGCAATAAATTACATATTGAGCTTTCGGTTAATTTACGGCAAACATTCAGCATGTTTGCCTAAGAGACACTGTTTCCTTTCACCTATATTAAGGACAGTAGAAAGAGTAAAACTGCCTTATGTAGCAAGCTTTCTCTTGCATTTGCAAGTTGAACTAAACAACCAAACTTCTAGTCAATTCTGTGCCATGTGTCAAACAGCATATAAGTCCAAGCTTGCCAACAGAGGGATTCTTAAGAGGCCTGAAGTTCAAGTGGTGAATTAAAGACCTATCAACAGCATTGTTTTAAAGACTACAATTTACAGCTATCAGTAGTTAAAGTCTGAGTGCAAGAATCAAGATATTACTCTTTCTATAGCATTAATTCTAAGCACCAAGTTTCCCAACGGTGTTCATCCTAGTATGAATTCTACAAGGGTCATCCCAAGTACTAACAGACACCACTCTGAGAAGCCATTATTTCTCATATTTAAGAGTGCCTTTCTTCTCTTGGGGCATTTACAGTTGTTCTCAACACATGGTAAATTTCCAGAGACCATATTTCTCATTATGAAATAATGCATTTTCAACATATTTTGAATTAGAAAGAATTTTTAGTCTCAGTTCATACTGAACATGCAAATGGATGACCAAATAAATGTTTTGTGTAAGTGCCTTTGTTTCTAATTACCTAGATGGATAAATTATGTTAATATTAGCCTCTTGTACCAGGACCACTAGGTATAACTATATCAATCCATTAGGTGCCTTTCACATTAACTCTGATGTGAACAATTTTCTCTAGAGGTCTGAAATATAGTAATTTAGGCTTCTACTCTGAGGGCTTCTTACATTCTCTTGTTTTTATTCCCAATTAGAATCAACTATCCTAATCTGTCACTGTCTAAACCTACTTGTTCACATTCTATTCTTATCTTGTCTGGCCTAGATGGGTTATAATGATAATAGCTAAGAAGAAGTAACATTACTTAACTGCATTATCACATTTAATCCTCATAATAACTCTCTAAACCAGATTTTATTACTACCCTCATTTTACAGATGAGAAAACAAAAGCTTTCAAAGATACAGCTCTTCAATTGTGGAGTAGGGATTTTTAACTCAGGTCTAAAGACCTCAGAGCTGGAGACCTTCATTATCATAGGCAAATTACTATTACCTTCTACACAACTGCTATGTATACATAGGGTTTTTCCTCTGCCATATTATTTCCCTGGGTCTTCGTCACCTGCTCAACTCCTTTGTTGCCTGCTTTGAACTTCTTCCTACTATCTGTTACCGCTCAAATTTCCCATCCACCTGTCTTTCTTACTCTACAAACCCTTAGTTGGACACCTCTTAGGAAATGTGGCTCAATATTAATGAATTAAATCTAAAACAGAGTCACCCATATCTGGAAACGTTTAGTTTATTTTGCTTAACCTAAGAGTATTGGGCTGCATTATCCTTTGTCTCTTTGCCACTCCATCTGAGTAATGCAGCTCCTAGACATCTGCAGATTCAACAATGGAGCTCTTACAAATATTGAAGGATGTTGACCTATGGGTGGAGTTTTATCTTGAGCACTACAGCCGGAGGTCTTTCAGAAGAGGTGTACCACGTGAAAGGAGTGTGTGGAAAAATCACAGAGCACTCAATCAATGTCAAAATATATAACAGGTCTTCCTTGGTGGTGCAGTGGTTGAGAGTCCACCTGCTGATGCAGGGGAAACGGGTTCGTGCCCTGGTCTGGGAAGATCCCACATGCCGCGGAGTGGCTAGGCCTGTGAGCCATGGCCACTGAGCCTGTGTGTCCGGAGCCTGTGCTCCACAATGGAAGAGGCCACAACAGTGAGAGGCCTGCATACTGCAAAAAAAAAAAAAATATATATATATATATATGTATATATATATATATATACATATATAGATCTATATATGTATATATATATATATACATATATATATATATATACATATATAGATCTATATATGTATATATATATATACACATATATATATATGTATATATATATGTATATATATATGTATATATATATATATATATATATATATATATATATATATATAACAATTGGAAAGAACAGAGAAAACATGAGAGTAGTAAGAGTAGTGGTTCTAAAAAACAAACAAAAAAAATTGACCAGTTTGTGTAAAAATATCCTTACATACAACTTTATGTACTTGATGTTAAATTCGTTTAAACCAGTATTTACCAGCCAATGGAGGAATACCAAGATTATGAAATTATCTGAAAATGTGAAAAGGTAAAAAGATGTATATGCAGGAAATATTTATAAATTAAACTTCCTAATGGACAGTAAGTACTATGAAAGATCATAGAAGAGAAAAATTAATATGGAACAAAATAAGGCTCACAGTATTATTTTATTTACTCTAAAATTATGTTTTCTCTTAAGTAGGAAAATGTCAATGTAAATTTGTGGCCTGTTAGGCACTATTTTTTATGACATATAATAGCATAGTGTTCCAGTATTAATTTGATTTTCTCTTTGATGCTTTGGGAATACCTACATATTATCTCAATTCTAGAGCAAGATAAATTGCTAACTATCATCACATAACTTGAACACTTGCCTAGGGCTGAAACTAAAATAGGAGCATACACATTCAAATAGGTTTTCTAACACAGAAGGGGAGTATACAATCATAAACTACCAATAGAAATACTGTAGATTATAACCCAAGAAAATTAAAAAATGAATCTAAAATAAAAAGCACATGATAAAAATAAATATTAGTGTGCAGAAGACAACAAAATTTATAGTTAAATCCAACACTTATTGGCACATAATATTAAAACATTGAAACAGCATGAAAGTGAAATACCAGGGAATATCTACATGGAAGTACTAGAACAAGACAAGAAAAGAGAAAATTGGAAGTTGTTTCCAAATGTATATATGTAGTGTTATGAAAAACTCTAAATAGTGATAACAATATTAAAGGATGATCATTAGAAGAAATTATGTGAATATCATATCTATACACAATGCACATACACATATTTCAAATTCCTGAAATAAAATATAAATAAATACTAAGAAAACTAGAAGGAATGATTCCTAGTTAATTGTATCATCCATAAATACTAAGAAAACTAGAAGGAATAATTCCTAATTAACTGTATCATCAATGTCCAAAAATGTGAAGAGGAAAACACTACTTAAAATGACTGAGACTCCAGAAATGTATGCTGCTGTGGGGAAGGGGGATTATCAATAGCAAACACAATAAAAGATCAAATCCAGTTTATACTATTTATAAGAGACAAAGATACACAAAATATTGTATTCAAAGAGATGGAAAAAGTATTTAGCAGACAAATAACAAATAGAAGCAAAGAATTATTGCTATCAGGCAAAATAGAAAACACAGTGACATTCTGAATATGTCTTCAATTCCACAGGCATTATTCATTATTTTCCTTCTGCCTGAAGAAGGACCTTTTATTTTTCTTCTATTGCAGGTGAGTTAGTGGCACATTTTTCTTGGTTTTCATTCATCTGAAAGCTTTTATTTTGCCTTCATCTTAAAGGGTGCTTTTGTTAGGTATATTAGCCTCAGTTGGCAATTATTTTCTTTGTATATTCATAGAGCCTATTCCATTATTTTCTGACTTTGTTTTTGTTGAGAAGTCTTCTGCTAATCATACTCTTTCTCCTTTGAAGGTAATGGGTGATTTTTCCCTACTTTGGCTGCTTTTAATGTTCTCCATCTTTTTTTTTTTTTTTTTTTTTTTTGCAGCTATTAGCAGTTTTTTTTTTTTTAATTTTGATTGGCGTATAGTTGCTTTACAATGTTGTGTTAGTTTTTACTGTACAGCAAAGTGAATCGGCATCCCCTCTTTTTTGGATTTCCTTCCCATTTAGGTCACCACAGAGCACTGAGTAGAGTTCCCTGTGCTATACAGTAGGTTCTCATTAGTTATCTAATTTATACATAGTATCAATAGTGTATATATGTCAATCCCCATCTCTCAATTCATCCCACCCCCTCTTCCCGCTTGGTATCTATACTTTGCAGTTTTTTTTATTATAAGTCTAGGTGTTGTTTTCTTTTGTATTTATACTTTTCGGGGTTTATAGTGTTTCTACAAACTAAATTTATTGACTTTCACTGGTTTTTGAAACTTACGGGCATTATTTCTTCAAATATAATTTCAGCCTTATTAACAAATGGATTCTAATTGTCCACTGGTTAGTCTTTTGGAAAGTGTCTCACTTGTGACGTTTTACTATATTAAAATTTTAAGAATTTTAAAATTCTTCTCTTTTAAAATTTATCTTTATCCTCTTTATTTCATTTTGTATAGTATTTATTGATATATTTCCCAGATTATCAATCTTGTGTTCTGCTATGCCCAATATGCTGTTAAATCTTTTCCTTTTTTTAAGTTATTTATTGTGCTTCTTAAATCTAAAATTCCCATTTTATTTTTTCTAAGTACTATTCTGTCATTAAATTTTCATATTTTTCACTATTTTCATAGACACACACATCTTCCTATCTCCTGGCTCTTGTAGTAATTTTTAAAATTAAATATTGGATATTATAATTAAAAGCTACAAAGGATCCAGAGTATATCATTTTCCTCTAGAGTTTCTACCCTTTCTACTGTTAGGCAGATTGCAGGTTGATCATCTGAATCCATCTGGATACTAAGCTGAGGTGAGGACTGGGTTTTGGTTTTGCTTTTGGTTTGGTTTTGGTTTCAGTGAGGCTCCATCTAGCTCCAGTTAACATTCACTCCTAGGTCATACTCATTCAAAATATTTAACTGAGAACCTTGTGTGTTTCCTGGAGCTCCTCACCTGGCTGTTCCTAAATTCTAATCTCAGTCTCCTTAGAAAGGAAAGAGATTTTTCTGATTATCTTCCTGGCTTGTTGTAGCTCAAGTTTTAGACTTTGCAGATGTCTTGGGAGAAAGATGCCTGTGTGGCGAGCTGTTTTCTGCCCATCATTCTCTCTGACATCTTGGCCAATTTTGTATTTTTGGCCCCCAAAGATTACCATAAACTGCTGTTTTTTCCTGTCTCCCAGCAGTGACCATTTGCCCAGGCAAAGTTTGTATTCTCAAATTTATTCCCTGCACTCAGATACGGCAATTCCCTAGAGGAAAATGCAGCTACAGGAACTCAGCTCAATTCTTCCAGTTCTCCTCTCTGCAGGATCTTGGCCCTGTGATCCTTATTGTTTCCAGCAACAATACTTTGTTCTATCTGGCTTATTTTTAGTTGCTTCAGTTGGCATATGTGTCCACCACAAGCTCCTTTAACCTTGCCGTAAGTAGAAGTTCTTGAACCAGTTTTCTTTAAAAAAAGAAAAAATATATATATATATATATATATATATATATTTAAAGGAGTATTTGTTGAATGTCTACTGAATCATATACAATTTTATTTGTTCCTCTCAGTAAATTTTAAAAGTTTATGTAATCTTCTCCATTTTTAATAAATGAATTAAAATTACTCTTCAATCTACATTGTCTCTAAGAAGCAGATTCTGAAATCATCTCACTTTTTTATGAAGAAGAATTCTGTGTTTTTCCTTCTATATTCTATTTCCTGATGCTGAAAGTGAAGGAAAGGTAGAGCACCTTCAGAAGCCTTAAGTCAGAGAAATGTGACACTCTTAAGAAGTTCGCACTTGCCCCATGGACCAATTCTGTGGAGCCTTTCTTTGTAATCTCTATTTAGGTAAATGTACTGCAGTAGTTGTGGCCAAGGGGGAAAAATAGTAGGAAATAAATTACCATAATTGTATTATACATAACATGTATTGAGGATTATTTATGTGCCAAGCTCTATACATGTGTTAACATGTTTAAAGCTCCCAGCAACACTATGGTCTAGATCTCTTTTTTATTCTTATTTTACTGAGGTTGAAACTAAGCCTCAGAGAAGGTAGTAACTTAGCCAAGCCTCATAAAATAGTAGGGTGAATAGTTTGTTGCCCAAACATTATCCATTATCTCACTGTCTCAAAAGTGAGAAACCATTCTCTTCTTGTTTGGGAAAATGAAACACCCCAACTTAGAGAGGAGAACCAAGGAGACAATTTTGGGGGGGAAACTTGGAATGATTAAATCTAATTTTTTTAACCTCTTTATTGGAGTATAATTGCTTTACAATGGTGTGTTAGTTTCCTCTCTACAACAAAGTGAATCAGCTATATGCATACTTATATCCACATATCCCCTCACTCTTGTGTCTCCCTCCCACCCTCCTAATCCCATCCCTCTAGGTGGTCACAAAGCACTGAGCTAATCTCCCTGTGCTATGCAGCGGCATCCCACTAGCTATCTATTTTACATTTGGTAGTGTATATATGTCAGTGTTACACTCTTACTCCATCCCAGCTTACCCTTTCCCCTCCCCGTGTCCTCAAGTCCATACTCTACGTCTGTTTCTTTATTCCTGTCCTGCCCCTAGGTTTCTCAGAACCACTTTTTTTTTAGGTTGAATATATATGTGTTAACATATGGTATTTGTTTTTCTATTTCTGACTTACTTCACTCTGTATGGCAGACTCTAGGTCCATCCACCTCACTACAAATAACTCAATTTTGTTTCTTTTTATGGCTGAGTAATATTCCACTGTATATATGTGCCACATCTTCTTTATCCACTCATCTGTTTATGGACACTTAGGTTGCTTCCATGTCCTGGCTATTGTAAATAGTGCTGCAATGAACACTGTGATACATGACTCTTTTTGAATTATGGTTTTCTCAGGGTACATGCCTAGTAGTGGGATTGCTGGGTCATACGGTAGTCCTATTTTTAGTTTTTTAAGGAACCTCCATACTGTTCTCCACAGTGGCTGTATCAATTTACATTCCCACCAGCAGTGCAAGAGGGTTCCCTTTCCTCCACACCTTCCCCAGCATTTATTTATTTATTTAAAAAACATTTTTATTTATTTATTTATTTATTTATTTATGGTTGTGTTGGCTCCTTGTTTCTGTGCGAGGGCTTTCTCTAGTTGCGGCAAGTGGGGGCCACTCCTCATCGCGGTGCGTGGGCCTCTCACTATCGCAGCCTCTCCCGTTGCAGAGCACAGGCTCTGGACACGCAGGCTCAGCGGCCATGTCTCACGGGCCCAGCCGCTCCGCGGCACGTGGGATCCTCCCAGACCGGGGCACAAACTCGCGTCCCCTGCATCAGCAGGCGGACTCTCAACCACTGCACCACCAGGGAAGCCCCCCAGCATTTATTGTTTGTAAATTTTTTGATGATGGCCATTCTGAATGGTGTGAAGTGATACCTGTTTGTAGTTTTGATTTGCATTTCTCTAATAATTAGTGATGTTGAGCATCTTTTCATGTGTTTGTTGGTAATCTGTATATCTTCATTGGAAAAATGTCTATTTAAGTCTTCTGCCCATTTTTGGATTTGGTTACTTGTTTCTTTGATACTGAGCTGCATGAGCTGCTTGTATATTTTGGAGGTTAATCCTTTGTCAGTTGCTTCATTTGAAAATATTTTCTCCCATTCTGAGGGTTGTCTTTTCATCTTTTTTATGCATTGGGAAATTTCAAATATTTTATTCCTTTTTATGTTTTACATCATTAATAGTCTCTTTCAAAAATACAACTCAAGTGCATTTGAATATGAAAATATTGTTGGACACTATATGTAAAGACGCCAATATCAATTTTTGAATGAGCAACAAACTAACATGTTCTCTATTGTAGAATACAACTCTAAAGTGATGGAAAATGACCTATTTATGGGATGATATAGTTCCATTTCCTATGGTTTTTATTATTACAAGTTGGTTACGATGGATTCATGGTCTTTTTTTTGTTTTGTTTTGTTCGGTCCTTATTTATTAGGATGAAAAAGTATCAGATATTTGTCTGTAAACATCATCCATCTAAAGAGATCATCTAAATAATCCTAGTTTTAATTTCATACATGAGAAAATGGAGACAAAATAATTTCCCTAAAATCACCATCACTTCTTTTTTTTAATACAACAGGTGTTTATTAGTTATCCATTTTATACACATTAGTGTATATATGTCAATCCCAATCTCTCAATTTATCCCACTACCACCACCACCACCACCACCACCCCTGCTTTCACCACTTGGTATCTACACGTTTGTTCTCTACATTTGTGTATCCATTTCTGCCTTGAAAACTGGTTCATCTGTACCATATTTCTAGATTCCACATATATGAGTTAATATATGATATTCGTTTTTCTCTTTCTGACTTACTTCACTCTGTATGACAGTCTCTAGGTCCATCTTCATCTCTACAAATGACCCAATTTTGTTCCTTTTTATGGCTGAGTAATATTCTTTTCTATATACGTACCACATCTTCTTTATCCATTCATCTGTCGATGGGCATTTAGGTTGTTTCCATGACCTGGTTATTGTAAGTAGTGCTGCAGTGGATTCATTGTCTTATGAATGAAAATAATTCTGATCCAGAAATCTCCTCTGAGGTACAACAAATAAGAATTATAGAAAAAGACCTACTATATCAGAGACAGTTCTGACTGCTCCTTTCCATTTTCATTAAAAATGAAGCTGCAGGATTTCCCTGGTGGAACAGTGGTTAAGGATCCACCTGCCAATGCAGGGGACACAGGTTCGAGCCCTGGTCCAGGAAGATCCCATGTGCCGTGGAGCAGCTAAGCCCACGAACCACAACTCCTGAGCTCGTGTGCCACAACTACTGAAGCCCGTGTGCCTAGAGCCCCATGCTCTGCAACAACAGAAGCCACTGTAATGAGAAGCCAGCACACTGCAATGAAGAGTAACCCCCGCTCACCACAACTAGAGAAAGCCCGTGTGCAGCAATGAAGATCCAGCACAGCCAAAAATAAATAAGTTAATTTAAAAAAATAAAGAAAATGAAGTGCCGACAAAGGTTAATATCTTAAAAAAAAATGAAGTTCTGCCGCAGATGGGCTTCAAAGATATTTTAAAGATTTAAGTGCTAATGCATGGGAGAATTCCAATGCAAACAGTTTCTTTAAAGTACGTCAGTGCATGCTGGGCTGTGGGAGGGACCTGGAGAGGTCTCTTAATCTTGCTTAGATCTTTCCATTAATGGAGTGCGATAAAATTACCTTCAACATGCAGGAGAAAAGTGGTCTTACTGGGAGACGTTTGACTTCTTCCTGAATTATCTTCCACTCAACTAAAATTTAGTAAACCATTCTAAATAAAGAAACAACTCCATCTGCAATACATGGGTTTCAGTTTGGGATTATTTTATTAAATAGTAAATAGTTTACTGTTTGAAAGCATATGGTATACAAATAAGAATTTCCAAAGAAGCCAACTTGTCATTGGATTGCATTCCATTCTCTTTAGTGCATAAACGATTGGTTAAAGTATTTAAAATTGGTTAAAGTATTTAAAATCTAAAGTATTTAAAATAGAAATATGTTGTTTGTTTGAATTTCAGAGTGTAGTTCTTTGAGTCTATGAAAATGTCTAGCAAAGTCAATGCAGGCTCACCATAGTCATATTAAGAATCCTGGTGGTTCCAATTGTGAAGTCATTAAAGTTGAAAATCTGGATCACATATTATGCATGCTTATGATCAGTCTGCATACCACATAAAAATCTAATATAAAGAGAATTTGTGTAACAACTAACTAATTCAACATAACCAAAGAAGCTGCTAAAGAAAAAAGGACAAATTCTATCATCCCTAGATATCTGTTTGTTCAATGATCAAATTCCACTTCACTTTTACCTTTTTAGTTATGTAAAATATTACAAAATAATTTTATGTTAATTTGCTCCTGATGAGAGAAAATTTTTATATTTAAACATTTGATTTTTAGATGTTATTAGCTTCAATTTTTCTTTATATTTTTACTCTAACCATTACACAGTTTAAATACAGAAAAAACAAATAATGATAAGAAATGAAAATGAAAAAATGTAGCTTTCTGTTTACATGAAGTATGTTCTTCCAGTTTTCTCTCCTTATTTCCAGCCCATCCAACTTTGTAATGGAGAAAGGGTGTTGTTGCCCAGGTGTCAGTAATCAATGTAACAGCCAGAAAAAGATTTGATATCTTATTATGAACAGACCCTCATCCTATCCATACTTCTTGGGTATGACCAGCATGGTGAGTAAATTCCATCCCGGGCTCTGCCACTTACCAAGTAACCTTGTATAAATAACATATTTAAGATAAATCACATCTTTGTAACTACAATATGAGAATAAATATATGTATTCTGTAATACATTTGTAGAAGTGAAATTAGTAATATTTTGAAGTAATTTTTTTAAGTGATAAAATTCTATACAATTGTTAGTAACTATTTCTACTTAGTAGAATTAGACTTAAGTAGAATTAGAATATTCTACTTAGTAATATTGCTACTATTAAAGGTTCTGCTCACATTGGGTCATGGGAAACTATTCTCCCTCCCTCTCTAGTTTATAGCTAGATGACTTCACTCCCCTCCACTTTATTTTATAGAGTGGGGAGTCCAGATGTGAAAGCCTACACTAAATTAGATGAGTACAAAAACAAAGATCAGGAATGACGTTCTCATTCCATTGTTGCCCCCATCTAAGTTATCCCCACCATATTTATCAGAAGAGTTTTACTTGAAGTGCCCCATAAATCAAATTGAGTATTTACAAGAAGCCCTTTTATTCCATAGATTTAAACACAGATTGGATGCTTGGATAAATATTGTACCTTTTTTATAAAATACTAGCTTAACCAAAATACCATTAAATACTACAGAACCAATAAATAAAACAGCATTCCGATCCAGACATATTATTAAGGGAGGAAGCAATCAGGTCTATAAAGTAATTCTACATTATAGGAAGGTAAACTCTTACAAGCCAGATGCTTTCATTTCTGTTTGGCTTTTGTTTAAAACAATATGTTCTGATGTATTTTGTAGTCATCAGAAAAGCCTCACTTAACCCAAGTACTTATGTTTCTCCCAATTCTGAATGACGTGTGCAATTTAAATTGGCCTTTAAATTGTCCTTTAATGACCTCAAATGAATAATGTCCATCTGAAACTGATGATTTCCTTTGATATCAACAATTTAAAATTTCCTAAAATTTCAAAAAGCAACACATTTTGCTCTTATTTACATGTGCCAATCTCTTGTTTGTTTGTTGTCAATTGGAACCTTAGAATTCTTTCAATATTTTGGTCCTCTTCTAGGTATGTTACTTGTTCCTAATCCTTTATGAAGAAGGCTTGATGTGGACTGTTTTCAGACATTTGTTTTAAATACAGTTTTACCTTGTGTTGACATCTCTTTTAGATGTTTAGAACCGAGAAGTAAGGAAATAGAAGAGCATATAGAGTACCCAAAGCATCAACAAATATTTACTGAGGATTCCTCTGAAGATTTATAAGGTAGAATTTATACTGGCTTCTGCTGTGGAGGTAGTAATGACCTGAAAACAAAAATGGTCATGTCTGAGCATTAGTCAGTGTGAATTAGAGCAGTATATAGAAAACTGGCTTTGGAATCTGTAAACCTAGTTTAGAATCTTCACTAATTATCTCACTCTTGTAAATTATTTAAGCTCTCTAAACATCAATTTCTAAGAATAAATAAAAGCTAGTGTTATTAAGGAACAATTCTGAATAGGATTAATTTATTTGTCTTAATCATATATGTGTGTGTCACATGCTCTATGATTGGGGAAATTATCTATCCACTCTGTTTCCCCATCAGTAAAATGATGTGAGTTCCCTTGAAGGAGCTATAAGTCTACAGGAAGAAAAGAGCTACATACATCCAGTTATTGTGTGGAGAATTGTAAGGGACAGGGCTGTTAAAGTTCAGTTATAATTTAACAGTGATCATGAAGCATGTGCTGTCAGAAAAACAGAGGATGGTTTTACTAATGTCTTTTCTAACAAAAATCCATGAGCAGCTTCTGCTAAAAAGAAAAAAAATAATGTATTAGTTTGCTAGGGCTGCCATAACAAAATACCACAGACTGTATGGCTTAAACAACAGAAATTAATTTTCTCACAGTTTGGTAAGCTAGAAGTTCAAGATCAAGATGTCAGTAGGTCTGGTTTCTTCCAAAATCCTCTCTCCTTGACTTGAAGATGGCCACCTTTTCTCTGTCCTTACAAAGTAATCCTTTGGTCAGTGTGTTATCTGTGTCCTAATCTCCTCTAATATGAATGCTAAGTATATTGGAATAGGCCCCTACATATATGACCTTATTTTACATTAATTATCTCTGTGAAAGCCCTAACTCCCAATAGTGTCACATTCTAAGATACTGAAGTTTAGAACTTCAACAAATGAATTTTGGGCAGTAAAAATTCAACCTGTAACAAATGGCCTTCCACAAAATCCTAAAGTCAATATCATTGGGAACAATCACCTAGGCAATCAAAAACGGAAAATGAGTGAATATGTGGGTGGTGGAGGAGGGCTATACTACAAGGAAGGACATTTGGGTTGATCAGCATAGCAACCTGTTTTAACACTTTTACTTCGTTATATTAATTCAACCATTTATTACTAGTCTGCATTTATATTTGGCTGTTACATGGTTTTATTCTGTTGGTTCCTTTCACTTCAAAATAACTGAGGTAAGTACAATCATTGATATGTGTCTCACAGAAAATAAAAAAAAAAGTGAGGTACCAATACATAAAGACAACGGAAAATGGCCCTAAAAAATTCTGGCAGGCCATTCCAAATTTTTGCAATAAGAAAATACAGATTTTTGGTAAATGTTGACTATACTGTGCATACATTTTAATTGTTTGACACACATGAATGTGAGAAGAACTTGAATTAAAAAAAAATGTAAAATGTTATATTTTGTGAGATCATAGATTAAAAAAAACTATCTAAAAATTATTTGTTTTAACATTGATTTGACCAAAAACAGCCTTTCTGTTTGCATTCATAAGTGAATTGAATTATTTCTAGTTATTCATTTAATACTTTATACAAATTAATAATAACATAACTACTATAGTACTATATGTGGTGGTGTTTTTGTTCTTAAATAGATAAGCTATGAGGAGGTAAAGTGAGAAATTTATTATGTAATTCTCACTATATAAAACACTATAATGTGTCTATGATTATGGACAAGTTTAAAGTCTTGAGATCTAATTCACAGTAAATATTAAAAGCATTGAGCAAGAACTTTCATTGTAATAAAATATGAGAATGGGATATAAAGGGAATATAAATTTTATGTACTTCTATGTCAAAATCAAATTTTAGGATATTATTAGGTATCTCTGCTTAATTTCATATGTGAGTTATTTGCATTTTTAATTGTTTCCATATATCATTTTAATCAAAGGTTGGAATAAACTAATTTCAGTGTAGCTATTTGAAAAATGCAAGACAAGGACATTTGATCTATATAGATAATGATTCATAATTAGAAGCCTGATAAATTACTCTTTTGTATATCTTAAGATGCATCTTTGGAAAATTTTTGAAATATATATAAGCACTTTTTCATAAAAAATGGTTAATATTACATTAATATATTGATAAAATCTCTTCAAAATACACCATGGTTTCTCTGAATTGGATTTTATGACACTGCAGCCATGTGGGGTTGAATTTTGCCCCTCCCCAAATTCCTATGTTGAAGTCCTAACCCTTAATACCTCAGGATGTGATCTTCTTTGAAAATAGGATTGTTGAAAATGTAATTGGTTAAGTTAAAATGAGGTCATACTGGAGTAGGGTTAGGCATCTAATCCAACATGACTGATGTCCTTCTCAAAGACAGAAGTTTGGACACAGATATGTGTACAGGGAAAACACGATGTGATCATAAAGATGGCCATCTACAAGCCAAAGAAAGAGGCTTAGAACAAATTTTTCTCTCACAGTCTTCAGGAGGAAACAACCCTGCAACAGTTTGATTCTGGACTTCTAACCTCCTGAACTGAGAGACAAATTTCTATTGCATAAAGCCACTCAATTTGTAAATACTTTGTTACCACAGCCTTTGCAAGCTAATACACCATGTCTCCAGGCTCCTGATTTTATTTTTAATTAAAGAACATAAAACTGAAGCTATCACCAATGACACAGTCTTTTTCCAAGTTTCTCCACTCTTGTGAGGAGGTCTTGATAGTGTGTCACAACTTGGAAACATGTGATTATTTCTTAAATAAATATTAATCTTTAAAAAATAATCACTAATTAAAATGCTAGCTCTAATGACAAATTAAATTTATGATATTTAAGATGTAAAAACATTCATCCTGAAAGGAATCAATTATGAGTTATCAAAAGCTACACTGAAAGATATACTTGCAAATCTATTTAATTTCTTTTTATGGTCTCTTTTTGCAAAATGTTTTGAAAAGTCAGACTATAATCAAACTAAGGAAGGTGTCCATGTTTATTAGTGCTGTGGTGTTAAGCAAACCCTTTAATATCCTTGAGCCTTAGGTGCAAAAATGGTCATAAAAATGCTTAACTTGAAGGAAGATTCTGAGAAGTAAATCAGCTAATCTAAGAAAGCACCTGCATATTTTAATTGAGGCACTTATTTTTTTAATTGAAGTGTAATTTACATATAAAGTATATAAATCTTAAGTGCATCGCCTAACAAATATTTACATGTGTGTGCACCTACTCCCAGCTGAAAATATAGAACCTTTCCCTTACTCCAGAAAGTTTCTTTGTATCTCTTTCTACTCAATAGCCACTATTTTGATTTCTTTAATTATAGATCAGCTTTGCCCATTCTTGAAATGAATGAAACCAAACAGTATATTCTCTTCATTTATGGGCTCCTTTGCTCAACATGAAATCTATGAGATTCATCCATGTTCTTGTAATATCTAAGTAATTTTTTATTACTGTATAGTATTCCATTGTATGAGTAAACCACAATGTTTATTCACTTGCATGTTGATTACAGGACTAAATGTGAGAAAAAAAACAAAAACAAAACAATAAACCTTCTCAAAGGAAAAGGATAATGTCTTTGTTACTTTAGAGTAAGCAAATATTTCATAAATGGACAGAGAAAAGCATTGATTATTAAAAACAATAACTTGGATTTAATTAAAATTATGATCACTGTTTACCAAATATACATCATTAGGAAATAAACAAGTCACGGTCTAAAAGAAGATTTTTGTAATACCTATAACTGAAAAATAACTTATATAAACAATTATAATCGGGCTTCCCTGGTGGTGCAGTGGTTGAGAGTCTGCCTGCTGATGCAGGGGACATGGGTTTGTGCCCCGGTCCGGGAAGATCCCACATGCTGCGGAGCAGCTGGGCCCGTGAGGCATGGCAGCTGAGCCTGCGAGTCTGGAGCCTGTGCTCCACAACGGGAGAGGCCACAACAGTGAGAGGCCGGCGACCACAAAAAAAAAAAAAAAAAAGAATTATAATCAATAAGAAAAAGACAAATGACCCAACAAAAAATTTGGTAGAATACATGAGCAGTCACTTCTCAAAAGAGGATATTCATATACCCTATAGTGACATGAAAAGGGCCTGACATCATTACTTAATGAGGAAATATGATGTAAAACCATAATGATATACCATTACCTTTCATCATACTAGACAAAATTAAAAAAGACTGTCAATGCCACCTATTGCAGAGGAAGTAGAGTAACTAGAACTCTCATACATTATTGATGGGATGGTAAATGGGCTTGGAAAACTGTTTGGTATTACTTTCTGAAGTTATATATGTGCCTAACCTATGACCCACCAGTCACACTTCAAGTTATATTTACAAAATATATTAGTATATATGTTCACCAAAAGTTATATACACAGATGTTTACAGGAAAATTATTTATAACCCCAAACTGGAAACAAATCCAACATTTACCCAAAGGAAAAGGATAAATAAATTGTGGTGTAGAATAACTACTAGAATTTGCCACTACCATTAAAACATTTGTGTTTTCTCCAAATCTATAGTGTCTAATTAATGTCATATTTTTCTTTTCAAATATGTACATTTTCAGGTTTATTCACTGGGCAAACAGAACTATAGGAGAAAATGAGTCATTTAGACAGATTACTGTGTTTGGAGGAGAGAGGAATTTTGATAAATATCTGCAGATCAGAAAGTATACAGATCACCTCTTTCCCTACACTTTTACTTCCTAAATCTACTTTAGTCCATTTCTTTCATCAATCATCAACTATATCCTTGCTAAAGATTTACTTGATGCTTTAATACACTTATAAGATCCTTTGCAATTAGAGTTACTCTAAGTGTTGATTCTGGTACATGGCAAATATGTGGGAATTAAATGAGATAAGAAGAGAGGGAAAGAAGGAAGAGAGAGAGAGGAACGTTCTCTTTTCATTAACAGTATTTTTTAACTGTCTCACTGTATAGTTAATTTCTTATTTTAAAGGAGGGAAACACTAAACTGTTATATACCAGATGTTTGATGAGATATCTTATTTTTCAATTTTAAAGAATTTCCCTAGCCAATATTCTATGGGATATCCAATGATCTCCCTTTCTACTTATTTTTGTAATTCCAGTTTCTTAAGTTTTTGCTCCAGTGAACTCTATATTTCACCAGCATCTCATTTCCTGTTATTATTATCTCTTTTTTTTCACCACTGACCGAGAGGATTTAAAACCATATTCCAGTTCTCCCTATCCACCTCCCCACCTCTCCCAAGGACATTCACTGGGCATGTGATATAACAGGTTTGCTGAGTTTTGAAGCATGAGAAGGTTTAGCTGAAAATAGTGTACTAGCTTAGAAGTGAATATTGGACACATATTTGAAATGCTCTTCAGCCACTCCACCTAAAGGACTTCTTTACTGGACAATATCATCTTCTAGCTGCCGCTTACTGTCATTTGTTAACCTGTCTTTCTGTGTCTCTAACTTTTCTCTCTTCATTCTCAATTCTCTGCTCCATCCAACCCTGGAATCTTGCTCTTTATTCATGCTTAGTAGTCTAGTTATCACATTGCTAAATCTTTCTACTTTCAATTTTTTTTTTTTTTTTTTTTTTTTTTTTTTTGCCGTATGCGGGCCTCTCACTGTTGTGGCCTCTTCCATTGCGGAGCACAGGCTCCGGACATGCAGGCTCAGCGTCCATGGTTCACGGGCCCAGCCACTCTGCAGCATGTGGGATCTTCCCGGACCGGAGGACGAGCCCATGTCCCTTGCATCGGCAGGCGGACTCTCAACCACTGCGCCACCAGGGAAGCCCTCTACTTTCAATTTGTACTATGGTAGATGCCTATAAAATGAGAGACATTGCATTCAATCCCTTACTATAGTAGGTGTTTCACATTAAAAGTTTTCCTTTTCATTTGTTACTAGGAAAGAAAGATATTTTAAAAACTTCCCCAACTAGCACAGTGTTATGGGGGCAGTGCTTGCAATGCCACAATATACTGCTGAAACATTGACGTGATCACTTGGGCAGTGGGGAAAATACTGGATAAATCAATTTTAAGTTTTTGGTTTAACCTATAGAGTCGATCTCTGCTTCTATGTTGTTTGTTTGTTTTAAGCTACAGAGATAAAAATGATGATATGGACCAATTAAAAAGCTTATGTTTTATTCTCCTTTTTTTTTCTGATAGGAAGATCACCTAACTCTGTAACCTATAGGATTTCATACAGATTACAGGCTGAAGATGGAAAACACAAAATCTGGATATTCAGCCGCTGAGTGATTCAGTGGTAGTTGTTTGAAAGAAAGCATGGAATTCATAAGAGTAGAGTTGAAACTAGCCTAAAGGATAGCTCTGAGAAGCCAGAGACCAAGGAATTTGCCCGGCTGCTGCAGACACCATTTGATGTCCTGCAACACCTTTTCTTATGATTTAACCTTCTATAGCCATATATTTCCCTTCTGCACATTTTGAAGTTTGCATTAAAAAATCATGGCATAGTAAATGGTTTTAATGCAATATTAAAGAAGGTTAAAGCTATGATTGTTTAAAAAACACTAGAACTTTAGAAGTGTGAGAAAGGAATGGGAACCCAAGATTGCTGGAGGCCACTGCTTTTGTCCTATTTACTTTGGTCTAACAGGGTGCGCCCTTGGCAAAATCAAGAAAGAGGTGTACAAGTGCCTTCACTTTTCTGATCAAATCACTTTTCTCCCCTAAACCTAGTCATGATTATCTGTGATGTAATCCCTTTTCAAGAAGCTTTCTCTCAGTTTGCTATTCTTTAAATAAACAATTGCTGATAAAAACATTTATTCTACATTTATAATCTGCTGGATATTGCATTTAGCATTTTACATGTAATTCACACAATCCCACAAAGTAGGAATACTACTATGACTGTATTATAAATGAACAATCTAAGATTTAGAGACATTAAATAAGTTGCCTAAGTTCATAGAGCCAGCTAGTGGCAATGCTGTGTTGAATAATGGTCAGCCAGCTTCTACAAACTGAATTCAGAATATTATAACTGCAAAAGGGGGACTCATTCACATAATGTGTTTGTGTGTGTGTGTGTGTGTGTGTGATTATTGAAGATGAAAGTGTTGATGATCCAAAGGAAGAATATCTATAGCAGTGATATGATACATGATGGTGTTTTGGGATACTGGTGATTGGAGTGAGGTGGCTGCCGTGATCATCCAAAATCCCATGACATCTTCCTACACTTAATGGACTGCTCTAATATCTAAACTTTCGTTGATTAACAACTGACAATGTTTTATTATCAAAGAGTGAAATCAAATATTGCCCATTATACTAAAATTAATTTGCTAAACAACAACAGCAATAACAAAAACCATGGGAGAAAGAAGTCATTCAGTAAATATTTATTAAGAGCCTACTATATGCTAGGTTTTAGGGATATAATTGTGAAGACAGACAGTGTCCCTGATCTCTCAGTTTACCCACTTTGGGACAAAGGCAAGCAAACAAAAAATTATAAGAAATGAGATATAAAAAGGAAGGTATGGGGAAATATGATAAGCATTTAAAGAATACCTTTCCTAACCTAGTGAGATTTTAGAAAGTTTCCTTAAAGAAATGGATTAAACTGATGAAATTAAATTTAAGAACTAAAAAATAAGACTTACAGTTGAATATGATGCAATAAAGGCATTCTGTTTCACTTCCTTCTTTAATGCCAAATAAAAATAGCAATAAGAAAATTAACAAGAAAAATGTTAAAAATTCATCACCAACAATTAAATCAGGAGCTAGTCACAACTGTAAACCTCTATCTACAAGAAACAATTGTCAAATACTATAAAAGACCAAACCAAGGACTGGCTCAGGTAGAAAAAATAGACTCTACCAGTCTTAAGTAAGTGTGGTATTTTGAAATTAGAGATACAAAAGGGGTGACTGAATACCTTGTCTGGATCATCAGTGTCCTTGGCATGAGTCACGAAATTTCAGATCAGCACAGAAATATCTTCTAGTTGCAAGGGGTGGTGCGGGCGGTGGTAGGGAGAGTTCACTGAGAGACTTGCAGATTTCTGCTTTCCTCAAAGAGGAAAACAAAATTGTGGAGAATTCAGCACATTTGTTGAGAAAATGCTCTGAAAGAAGAAGAAAAGAAACATATATAAATATAGAAAATTAGTAAGAAAGGGGATGAAAAGTCAGAAAAAGAATATTAAAAGAATAACAGTTTAACTCAACCCTCTGTAAATAAAATTTACTTCATAAACTGTAAGAAACAAATATTTGTCTAAGAAAATACAAATTTCCATAATTGTTTACCAAAGCAGTAGAAACTGACCTGTGATAGGAAGAAAAAAAAAAAAGTGGGAAAACATCACAAAAATGCCAGCCATAAAGAACAAGTCCCAAAAGAATCCAGAGGAATGTTAACAAGTACCCATTGACATGTATATCTAATGCTTTAAAATGTTTGCTAGACCACAGGTAAAAAAAAAGAAACCCACCACACCTGTTTTGTAAAGAAGGCATGACATTAATGCAAACTTGGGTAAGGTAATTTTAAAAATAAAGAAAAAAATAACTGCCGACCAATTAAATCATGAATACCTAAGAAGGTAAAGCAAAATAATTATAAGTTTATTTCAATAGATTTTGAGAAGAAATTTTAAAACTTTTAATATTTATCCTTCTTTAAGACTTCTAAATAAAATACAAATAAACAAGTATTCCTTAACATCAAGTAGGTTCACATAGAATAATAATAGTAGGAATAGTTATAATACTGATAACTTATGTTGGTTAAGTGCTTACTATTGTGCCTGGCACTTCTAATCACTCCTTCTTCTATTGTATGCAAGCCCATGAAGTAGGTACTATCATTATCCCTGTTTTACAGATAACAAAACTATGGCACAGAGATGTCAAGTAACTTCTCTGAAGCTGATGACCTAGTAACAGGTAGAGCTGGATACAAACCAAAGTGTATGGGGACTTGTTTTAGTAGCAAAGATCAACTTGTAGATAGAGTGGTCATAGAACACTCCATATATGGAGATATGTATGAAGAACACTTCAACTTTTTCCTGAGGAACACTCAGGAGAGGGGAAGGAGAGGCAGGCTTGCATAAGTGAAGAAACATTTTGTTCTTGGATAGGAAGACTTAATACCGGAAATGTTCACATAACATTTTATACAATATTTATTACAGCAGTATTTTCAATAGGAATGACTGGAAATATCCCACAAATCCATACATAAATGATTGGTTAAATAAACTCAGTTTTATCCATACAATGAGATAATATGCCATTGGTTAAAAATAAATAGATAAATAAGGTTGATTCATATGCACTGGCGTGAAAAAATAACCAAGCTTTATTGATAAGTGAAAAAAAGGAGGTACAGGACAATACATACAATACTCCTATTAATCTAGAGAAAGAAGATGTATAGAGATAAATTTACCATAGATATGTATGCATATGAAAATTTCTATAGGAATATATGAGACTAGTAACATTGTTTAGCTCTGGGAAGTTCACCTGGAGTTTGGGTAGAATAGGGAGTAGAGAGAGGTATTTTTAAGCAGTGTTAATTTTTAAGAATATTACTGTGATTTTTAAAAAAACATGTTAGCATGCTTTTTTTAATTAAATATATATATTAAAATGATCTGCCAAGATTAGGTTGTGGCAGGAGTGCAAAGAATCAGCAAAGAGAGTATCTAGAATAGCCCTGAAATGAAAGATATTCAAGTAATACATAGGAAATAAAAAGATTGAGAAAGATACTGATAGTAGTTTTCTAAATTGACCAGTATTTGACTCCTCACTATGGCTATGGTACTTCTTGCTCCAGAATGTTCTTATACTGTTCCTAAAAGAAAGTTGACACTTCAATGAAAAGAAAAGAAAGAAAAAAGTAAAAAAGGAAAAAGAAAGTGACAAAACACTTTAGTAATGCATCACTAGCATTATAATACAAATGATCACTTTCATGACCTACAAAGATAATTTTAATGTAAAAAAACTAGCTGAGAGATTCAAAAGTCAATGAAATCTATTGATTGGTTTTCTAAAACTCTCTCCCAAAAATCTGTTTTCAAGAGCTATGATCCTATGTAGACTACTCTAAACATAATATAGAGTTAACACAGAGCAAAACTTCATTAATTTGGACTTGGGGTGATATATAGAGTACATTATTCTATTCAAAGAAATCCTAATTTTTACAGTGTTATCAAGCACATGAAATAACTTGATGGTAAGTTAATAAAATATTGCCTGTTAGATATTCTAGTAGATACTTGTGTCTGTTCTCTGTTTGCATTTATTAGGGCTTCCTTAAATATGGTTCTATCATGATAAATTTTCAAAATAAGTCTTCGAATTCCTGAGGAATCTTATAAATAATCAAATAAATATTTAGTGTTAGTCTACTGTTAAAGATTTTATTTTATATGAATACTCTGAGGATTGCTAACTTATGGTTGCCATATATGTTCCTTTTCAGACAAATCATTTTATTAAATAATCAGATAATTAGTTCTCCAAGTATGATAGGTAACTTTGTGATTACTACATATTTCTTATATTGAAAGGGAAACTCATAGACTACAGAAAAATTGTAATGGCAGCTTTCAAAATTGAGTACATACTCACTAATTGAATCTTTTGGAAAAAGTAGTTTAATTTTCAAAATATGAGAAGATAACTCTATAATTCAGTGTTTCACATTTCCTCCTAAATTAATTAAGTCCAATGATCTTAATGAAATCTAGGACCTCTAGGTTTTTTTAAACATTGGTGATCACTGCACAGTTGTACAAATGGAGATGTAGGAAGTGGAGAAAAGTAAGAATGTGTTTTGACAGCATAATATAGTCTGGAAGATATTTTTCTGAATTCCAAAAATTGCCCAGAGGTATTTTTGTCATTTGCCTCTTTCTTCTAGATGTTGGTGCTGAAAAAGCAAAATAAAAATAACAATCACAATTCCTAACAGTTCAATATTCTGAGAGATTGAAGTTTCATTAATTGTGATTTTTACAGTACTTGGAGCTTGTTTGTTTAAAAAGAAATATAGATGTGTCCCTTGGGTTTTTGTTTCCATGGTTCACCTCTTTCACAAGCTTCATTTTATGCTCTCTACTGCAAAGAAGAAATGTCAATCCAATCTCTAAATTCTAAAAAAAGTAAACTTTTAGAAAGGTTTTTAAAAATATTCCATCACTAAAGTGAATTTAAAATTTCAACCTTATTAATTTGCCTGTTATCTTTAAAGTTTTTTTATGGTTTATTCCTATTTTGTCAATATAAGAATGATATAGTTTTTATAGAAAATTTTGAAAATATAGAATATAATTCTTTTCATATACCACACTCTACTATGTATCTCATAGACAAACTCTTAATTTTTTTTTTCAAAAAATTATAAATAAATTAATAATAAATATATTTCCTGGATACGCCCAGGAATAAACCTTGTGGAACTCCAGTGCACTGGTTCAAGAGAGCAAAAAGAACTAGTAATGTTACAACCAGATGATTAAAGGAAAACAAGTGTTTTATTTACATATAACCTTTTAAAATATTCTAAAATATTTGTTCATTTACTCATTTATCCTTTCATTCATCCACCAAATTTTACTATGTGCCTAATATAAACCAGGTGACAAGCTAAATGCTGGTTACATAGTGAAGAAAAATAGGCATATGTTTCTGCCCCCTTGGAGCTTAGAATTCACAGGGGAAAACAGATATTACAAAATAAAAATCAACACTTACTTCATTATACATTATAAGTTGTGTAATACATATTTCTTTTTTATGTGCTTATTTTCCACTTAATATATCATTCAAGTACTATTTTTAAGAGAGATCATTCCAGTCCTCTGCTCAGAACCTCCGGTGACCTCCCATCTGATTCAGAAGGCCCAAGCCCTTCCCCTGGCCTACAGGCACTAAATGCTGGTGGCTGCTCTCTGACTTCATTGCTGCTTCTTTCCTCACCCACTGTAGTCATGCTGGCTTCCTTGTGGCTTCTCAGTCACACCAAGGTGACCTTCACCTGAGGCGTTAAATTCCCTAGTCATTTATCCTAGCGTGCTCGGCCTCCAAATGCCTTATTTTCTAACTTGTTATTTTCAGCTCTCAGAGGTCTTCATTGGCCACCCAAATGAATAACCCCATCCTCCAATCCAGTTCTTAATTTACCTGATTCTTCTTCACAGCTTCACACATTGTGGCGCATTACATCCTGTGGTTATTGACAGACTCTCTCTTCTAGAATGCTAGCTCCATGAAACTAGGGATATTATTCTCATCACTGCCTTATCTCCAACATCAAGAACACTGCCTGACACTTAATAAGAACTAAATGAATATTTGTGAAATGAATAAATTAATAGGAAAAAATGATGAAAAAACAGTTTCCTAGTCATTGAAGGTTTTTATTTGCAGCATTAGAATATTTAATGATATAAATACGTCATAATTTATTTAATGAATCTATTTTTAGCCATTAAACTAAATTAATTTCCTTTTGTTTTTCTTTTTTTAAACAGTGCTGCTAGGCACTGCATTGTGGTTAATCATCTGGTATTATTTCTTTAGGATAAACTACAAGAAGTAGGATTTTTCAGACTATGTAATTGTTCAGTCAATATTAAATAATGAGAAAATATCTATTATTGTTAAGGAAGGTCTCTATCTGAAATATACTGAAGTTCATTGAGGGGTTAGCTTCTAGGCTCTCTGTTCAAAAGCAAACTTCCACTCAGATTATTTGGGGAGCATTTCCATGCTTCTTGTCACGGTTTCTGTTGAATTCAGTTTTAAGTTTTCTCCAGTCACAATTTTTAACCACAATTTGTCTAAGAAGGTAACACAAATGTGAGTTCTAATGTGTATAATATATATGCCTCAGAATTTTTTTAAAAAATCTCACTTCTAAAAATCCAATAACTTTATTTTAAGGATCAGAATAGGAAACGTAAATAAAGACACATAAAGTGATCTATACACAACTATTTGACTTGGAAGTAGATTAAAATCTTAAATTATTGCTGCAGTTACCTAAGTTAAAAAAGACTCAAATATAAGAGCTAAAACCAATCAAAGTTTCTCAAGTCAGCTGCACTATTTCCGACAGAGATAATCTATGCTAGTAGTATTTATCATTTAAACAGTCCTTGTTCAAAGACCACTGATGATGTTATATTGTCAAAAGAAAGAACTTCTAACTGACAGTTTATTCAGCACGAGAAGGAAAGAATGAAGGAGGCTATTTGCATTTAGCTCACATTTTCAAATAGAAAGTAAAGAGAACACTTTCCAAATGTGACACCAACTCCCCCCTCCCTCCTTTTTATTGAAGCTCTGTTTTAGTTTAGAAAGAAATTCTAAATTGACATTTAAATGGTGGCAGGGCAATTCTCCTCTGCTTTGCGAAACGGTCTCTGGAAATGTACAATTATGCTGTCATCTTTAGCACTCCACATTGGACAGAGTTTAATTATTAATGTGTTTCCCTCAGAGAATGACTCGATCATGTCACAACTCTAGACAAATACAGCTAATGCAAAATCATAAAATATTCACTTGAATACTGCTGAACTGACAGGAAATTAATTCTATGAACACTTTTCATATTACCAGAAAATTAGTTTCAAACGCATAAGACTGAAATAAACGTGTTCATAATTTGCTCAAGGGTAACGCTCATCTTGCAATCAGTTGGTGTCTTTTTATAAATGTTACAAGTATTCAACATGGCTTTATGATAAAGAAGACAGCTAATTTAATGTATTATTTGTAGACAGTGTTTTACTTGTAAACAGCAGGGAGTGAAGAATTGCTCTCACAGAAATATTTAAACTCCAGTAATATTCTGCTATTTATCATTTTGTAGAACTAAGAACTGCCATCAAAAAAATTTTTTTTTTTCAGAGACTGAGAAGCTTACTGAACGGTAATGGGATTTCGAACTTTTCACTTCAGGTCACTCTCCCAGATTTTATCAAATATCTGAAAATGATTGAAAATGATTGGTATCTTAAGGCTATTTGGTGTCCAGCATTGGAGAAATTAGAGATTTTATGTTTTTTGATAGTTAAAAGTACCTAAAAGTACCCCTCAAAGAAATTTACTCCCTCCTTTGTGTATGTCCAGCAATTTGCCAAAATTTTAATATAGTATTTTATAATTATTTGTGTACATATTTTCACACCTGCTCAATGAAAAGCTCCTTGAAAATAAGAAGTTTGTCTCTGACCTCTATCCTTAGTGTGTAGACAAGTGCATGATGCAAAGACTATATGCATAAGTTGTTTGGTGTATAACTGAATGAATGAAAAGAAAACTGGATAGATGAGAAGAATTTCATTAAAATATTAATGGGGAAGTAAGATCAGTCAATATATAGTAAATCCATTTTTACGATAAAAAATAACCTTTAAATAACATTTTTAACTGTCTCTGAGAATGGCCTCCCTAGCTAGCAATGATTTCTGATTTTCTGTGAACTACTCTGGACATATAAAGATAAAATTTAACTGGTCAAAATTTGCTATAGCTAATTGATGAAAGCTAAGCTAATGAGATGCTTCCTCCTAAGAATTTGAAATTTGGGACATTGTTAGAGGTAAATCATATTTTATTGTATCCTTCTGAGAAAGTCCTCCAACACATGATGAAGCTCATGCTTCCTTCCTCTCAGGAGTTCCAGCTTCTGTTTCCTTCTAATAAATGCCCCTTCTAGGTTAAGCTAGTCATAGTCTGTTTCTATTACTAGAAACCAAAAGAAACTTGATTCACATAATAATATATGATAAAACATGTTTTGACAGTGTCTCACTGGACTAATTTTATGTTTTTAAACAAACAAAATAATCTATATTGCTATGTCTTGTGTTCTTAGGTCTTTCACGCTTTTTTTCATAGACATCATACATTTTATGTAATGTGAAAAAGGATTATTAAAAGTTTTGGACATTCATTTTATATCATCTGCAAAGATGCCATAATAAAATATTAAAAGAAGCATGGTTATTAATGAACCACACCAGTGGATTTTAGTTTAATAGTTTTAACTTATTTTAAAAATTACAGGAAATGAGGTTGTTCATTATGCCTTTAAGCTACTTCTTGTAATGACAAATTGAATAGGGGTCTGAGTTAAATATGACTGTACAAATGCAAAAAAGTCAAAAAGAACCAAATTGAACATATTCATAGACAGTGAAATATAACAAATTAATTGAACAACGAAAATAACTAAAACAATGGCTGTTTTTTCTAAACTCAGTGTTTTAATATTATCTTTATAAGAGTTAGTTAAAATGCATACTAAACTTTGATGCAATTATTTTTGTCTTCTTTTCCCCCAGGAATTGTTATTCATTCAAAAAATAGGAACTACCATGTTTACTGATTCATTCTGCAAATAAGTACTCAAAACATACTGTATACAGCCATCATGCTAGGTGCTATAAGGAATACAATGATGAGGGAGAAAAATTTTCCTATCTTGGAGTAGTTTTTAAATCTAGCAGAAATAAGAAAAGTAACAAAAAGTTACCCTATAGATTAAAATATGTCTGAATGTTAAGAGAAGTATACATTTAAAGTAATATAAAATTGAGATGAAAGAAAAGGGGAATTATATTCAAAAGTACAGTTTTGAGAAGATTAAGTAATAAGATGGCTTTAACAAGATGGAATTAGTCAGGAAAGGATATTTTGAAAGATGGAGATAACTCTAGTTATGCAGAACTATATGAGCAAAATAATTCTCGTTGAAGTATAAGACATATTCAAAGACCAGCATCCAGTTATGGTAACTTGAGTCTGATTGGGAAGGAGGTTATCTCCCTCAGCCGATAATCAAATCTCCTTATATTTCCAAATAAATTTATTATCTTCATGTTGCAGCAGAACTAATAGAGTTGTTTTCACTCCCTGTATATATTTCCCTTTTCCCCATTATCTCTTAAAAAAATTCCAATCATGTTTTAGTCTCTGTTTTTCACTAGGTCATCTACATATTTTAATCCAGTAAACAATCGTTTGTGCAAGATTCACTGACTATCAGCAGCATTTGATCATTCTCCCTTCCAAGTAACTTTTTCTTTACCTGGGTTCCAAATAACCCCACGTCCTTGGTTTTTCTCTAACATCAATGTCCACTCTTTCTTACGAATTTTTTTTTTTCTTTTTCCCATTCTCTCCAACCTCTCAACATTGAGGTATTCCAGGACTTAGCCCATGGGTGGCTTCTCTTTTTGCGTAATCCTTCTTAGTGATGTAATCCAGTTTCATGGATTAAAGCACCAAATATATGTTGAAGATTCCAAAATTTATACCAAATTAAGGGTCCTTAATTCTAGACTCATTTATCCAACTGCCTCTCAAAGTCTCCATTTTAGTTATTGATAAGACATTTCATAGCTGCAACTCTGATTCCTTCCTCAATCCAAGACATCTTTACTCAGAGCTTCCCATGTTAGTTAAAGGCAACACCATTCTTCTAGTTACTTATATAAAAACTCATGGAGTCATTTTTTGGCCACTGTCTTTCAGTACTCTTCTCCAGATGCTGTTGATGCTAACTACACAATATATAGAATCTGATCATTTCTTATCACAATCGCTGCTACCACTCTGATCAAATTCGATAGTCTCTTACCTAAATGTGTTCCCTGTTTCTGCCCTGTTGTCCTTCAGTCTGTTGTCAATACCACAGTCAAACTGATCCTGTTAAAATATAAACTAAACTCTCTTTCTCTTCTGTTCAAAAACTGTACAGTAAGTTCCTTTTTCTCTCATAGTAAAAGTCAGAGTCCTTAAAATGGCTCACTGACTATTTCTCAACCTGGAATACTCCTCTCACAAATCCAGATTTACTTGTTATGACAGTGAGTTTTATGTGTCAACTTGGCTAGGCTATAGTACCCAGTTATCCCATCAAACACTAATCTAAGTGTTTCTGTGATGGTATTTTGTAGATGTATTTAACATCTAAAGTCAGTTGGCTTTAAGTAAAGGAGATTATCCTTGATAATCTGAGTGTGGCTGATCAAATCAGTTAAAAGACCTTAAGAGCAGAACTAAATTTTTCCCAGAGGAGAGAATTCTGCCTGTGGACTGCAGCATCAGCTCTTGCCTCAGTGTGTAAGCCAATTCCTTGCAATAAATCTCTCTCTCTCTCAAAAAAAAAAAAAAAAAAAAAAGGCTTCCCTGGTGGCACAGTGGTTGAGAGTCTGCCTGCCAATGCAGGGGACACGGGTTCATGCCCCGGTCTGGGAAGATCCCACATGCTGCAGAGCAGCTAGACCCGTGAGCCATGGCTGCTGAGCCTGAGCATCCGGAGCCTGTGCTCCACAATGGGAGAGGCCACAACAGTGAGAGGCCACGTACTGCAGAAAAAAAAAAAAAAAAAAAAAAAAAAAACAAGAAAAGAAAAGAAATAAATATATCACTATGATGGATTTACCATGAATAACAAAAAAGCTAAACCATCACTACCATGAATAGCAAAAACAAAAACCATGAAAAAAATTTTAAAAACCACAAAAACTAACAAACAATATATATATATATATATATATATATATATATATATATATATATATATATATATATATATATATATATATTATAGCTCCATCCAGCCCTTGTTATTCATGGGAATGATGTTCTATAAAGTCACCAAGAACACTGAATTAGAGAATACTGGACCATTGCTCTTAGGTGAAATAGAGAGTTAAGTTCTAGTCACAATGTCTTCATCAATTGATCAACACATAAACTTATTTTATGTGTGTTCCTGTTTAAATGCACTTTATTTAATGTACATTGTTGACTTGTTAACATTGAATTCACAAAAAAAAGCATTATAACTCATGCCTGAATGAAGATTATCTAACACACGTATTTTCTCAATAAAGTACATAACAGACTTTATACACTAAAGAAAACTAGATATTTCCTCAATTTTATGTTTTGGGGCCATTTTAAACAATGAAATCACCAACAAAAAGCACAAAAATGAGAAAAAATAGTACTGATTAGGCCATGAAAAGTGGATTTGTTTACAGTATGAGTTAAAACAAGAAGGCATAGTGTTGCCCTGTTTGACTTCAGCTGGCAACATGTGTGTCAGGTGACTCAACTTTTTCACTGCTCTGTGCATGTCTGTGAATGATCACAACAGTGTCATGATTATTGTTTTATATCGATTTGTGAGTTACAATTAAATTTTAGCCAGTAGATAAATTTGAAAGTATGGAATCTATAAATAATGAGGATCATACACGCATACCCCTATGATTAGTATACACATATACCTATGAATATATGTATATTTATACACACACACACAAATCCATGAACAAGGGGACCGAATACACACACACATCTTTTTCTGTCTTTTTCTCATAGTCTCACTCTCTCTCTCAAAGAGAATACACACACACGTACACACACTACTGGTTCTGTTTTATAGTAAAAGCCTATCTGATAGACTCTTCATTTATCTACTTTAAGTAAGCCTTTGTTCAAATTTCAACTTCTTAGTGAAACCAAATCTGAGCACTAGAGTATAATACTTCCAATCCTCCTTAGTCTGCTTATTTATTCTTTATAAAAGTTATCATGTTCTAACATTATATAGTATGTTTATGTTACATATTTATTCATTATTTATTCTGTTTATTATTTATTGTCTATCTCCTCAAATGTAATGTAAACCTTATAAGAAAAAAGATTTAATTCTGTTCTGTTCATTGATGTATCACCATCATTTAGAAGGATATTTATAAGAAAATATGTGTAGTAAATATTTTTCAGTGAATGAATGAAGAACTTGATATAAACATTTAGTTTTAAGATAGTTCACTTGCTCTTCTCTGAAATGACCTTGAAACCGGATTGCTGCCTCTAAACTTATTCTTATTGGAAATTCTAGAGTAGGCAGCACGATGTATATCTAAATATATTCAATGACATCTTTTTAACTAGTGTATGTCATTCCCTTGTTGCTCAAATTTGAGAAACCAGCAGCACAGCCTCGTGGGACAAGTAATAAACAGTTTTACAATCAAGAGTAGAACTAAGAAAAAGATTAAGTTAGATTTTAAGACTTAGAATTGTGTATAAAGATGATTGCTAAAACTGGATAGGTGTGTAAGCTCTCTGAGGAATAATATATAGACAATTCAGTAAGAGTGGAGAAGAAATAAAAAAGGAAACTAGATAAATTCTAAAACCAAATATATTTAAAAACCAAGGGGAAGAAAATGAGATAAAGATATCATGGAGAAAATACTATATCTATCTATCTATCTATCTATCTATCTATCTATCTATCTATCCCAATAGGGGAGTACTTGAAGTACTTGATGTACCAGTGAGGAAGACAAACTAATTTCTGTTTAAATAGACAGTTTAACCCTGACAGTGGGGAAAATATCTTCTTCCTTACAAACATTAAATATCCATTAAAACAATGGTCACTTTTAATATCTCATAGAGCTGGTACATGGACAGGAAATCAAAGTATATCCCCTAACAAAGGTTGATTTTCCTTATGTGATTACTTTAAATTTGGGGTAGTAGGAAAGTCTAAGAGCTAAAAGACAAAGTCACACTGATGGGGTGGATGAAAAATAGCCTTACTCAAACAAATAATCTTCCTCATGACATTTGCTAGCTTAGAGACCCTCATAAATTGAGAGGCTAATGTAGCAGAAAGTTAAAGGACAGAAATTTTACTAAAAGTGGAACTCAGTCCTGTCCTTGATCAATTCCTGATGAGATGATCATCCCTTCATTCTATTTTATTAGGAGAGGAAAAGAGAGGGTTTTTGCTGGTGGAAGATATTATCTATACAGATTTCTTATGATAAAGTCTGGTTTAAGTTTTTAAAAAATTTACTATGCATGCAAGGTGCAAAAAAATGTGACTGACAAGAAAAAGAAAGAATAAACAATTGAAGCAAACTCTAACATGGTCCAGAGGTCAGAGTTAGCAGCAATAACTAAAATATCAATATTAATATAGCAAAGGTAGGAAAAAATGGAAAAAAAATGGATGAAATATATGGATAATTTCAACATATATTAAAATCTATAAAGAATGAAAAGACATTCTAGAATTAAAGAGTTTAATATCTGGATTTAAGAACTCATTGGATGAGTTTAACAACTGATGTTAAAATAAAAAAGATTAATGAACTCAAAGACAGATCAATAGAAAACATTCAAAGTGAGTTATAGAATTAAAAAAAAATGGAAAGGAAGATATAGAGCATAAAAACTTTATAAATCATAGAGAAATTTAGATTTTGCTAGATAACCTACTACAACAAAATTTAGAGGCTTTGAACAATAGCCATTTATTATTTCTTCACAGTTGTGTAGGTTAACTAAATGGTACTTTGGGTCTGAGTGGTTTAAGTGATCTCTCTTAGGCTAGAGTTCATGCATCTGTAGTGATTTGGTAGATCAGTTAGTGGTTAGATAATCTAGTATACCTTCCCATATCTGTTATTTGGCAGGTTATAGGATGGTCAGTTGCTGGCTAGGGCATCACATTTCTCCCCTTCCTGGCATTTTCTTCTCCAGGAGGTTAATTTAGATTAATTCATGTGATGGTTTCAAGGTTCTAAGCACATGAGAGAGAACATGTTCCAAAGCTCAAATACTTTTCAAGCATCACTTACACCATAATTGACCAATGTCTAAAGCCATTCAAATAGTCAATAAAATATTTAATGAATAGAGAAACAGATTCAAACTCTTAATGGGAAGAGCAACAAATTCCCCATAAAAGAAAGGTGTGCCTACCTGGATGAGAAAAAAAAATGGCATTTTTGTAAACTACCATGTTTGGAAATTGAAATCCCAGAAGAGAAGGACAGATGAATTGGATCAAAGGCAATATTTAAAGAGTTAATGACAGAGAATTTTCCAGAAGTGTTCAAGGACACCATATCCCAGATTTTAAAAGACCAGAATAATTTTTTAAATAAACAAAACTGAAACAAACATCTAAGCATGCATTAGTTCAAAGACAAAGAGACCATTTTAAAGGTAGCCAGAGAAGTAAGAAACATTTCCTTCAAAGAGACAGTAGTAATATATTGGCTAACTTCTGCACAAATCTTGTGAAATCCAGAAGATAATGAAATAGTATCTTCATAGCACTGAGATATAAGTATCTATCAGAAGTAGAATAAATAAGTGTTGCTAAGGATGTGGACAAAGTAGAGCACTTGTATATTGGTAAAATCACTTTGGGAAGCTATTTGCCAACACTTTAAAAAGCTAAACATGCAACTTCCTTGTAACCCAACAATTTCATTCCTAAGTGTATATTCCTCTAAAAATGAGAGCATATGACCACTAAAATACATGTACAAGACTGTTAATAGCAGCTTTTTTCATAATAGTTACATATTGAAAACAACCTAAGTATCATCAAAAGTAGGATTGATAAATGTATTCTTATTTTTCATACAATGGAATACTAGTGTGAGTTTTGGTGTTTATATTTTAATACTTACTAATTTTATCCTAAATTCCCACAAGAAGTGAACTGGACTATACATAGAATATCATTATTCACTTAAAAACAAATAATGCCTCTGTGGTTTCCCATAATCCAATTCTTACTCCTGGTGTAGTATGATGAAAACCAGGTCAAATGTCCCACACATAAAAACTTTAGAGTCTATATTATAGGAAAGAGATGGAGAAAAATTGATTTTATCTGCTATAACAAGGTGAGATATATTACTCTCTTCTCCCAAAAGAAGGGATAAAAACCTTTGCTCCTTGAAGAAGAAATCAAAAGGATTTTATATTCTCACTTGAAACTTTTGGAATAGAAACAAAATCCCTCCAGGGGCCAGATAGTCCCAAGTGTCTTCAGATTTTACAACTTAGAGATGTCTCCAAAGTCTTGGGCCTCTTTTTCTCTTGAAATACAAACACACGCCTCTAGAGTTAATTAAATCTCTCTGAAATTCTCTGTTAGATATAGTTGTAAATTTAATTCCCATGGCTTTCTCTCTGCCCAGGATCCCAAGTTTCCAGTAAAATTTATTCAGAAAGCTCCTACTCTGTAGAAACAGAAAGATATTTTCTCTACACCTCATAACAACACAGCAATATAAAAGAATAAACTACTTTTAAACACAGCGTCATGAACAGATCTCAAAGATATGATGAGTAAAGAAATCAGAGGAAAAAAAAGAGTACATACTTTCTGACTCTTTATATGAAATTCAAGAATAGAGAAAACTATGGTGATAAAAATCAGAAAAAAATGGTCCCCTTTGGATGGAGAGGTGGAAGGGAAAAGGTATGTGAAAAAATTCTGGTGTTGGAATTTTTTTATGTTGATATATGTCGTGGTGTCACTGGTGTGTTTATAAGTAAAACTCAATAAAATTTACACTTAGAATTTGTGCACTCGTGCACTTTACTGTATATTTCAATAAAAATGTGAATAAAATATCTTTGAAAAGATTAATGTTTCAGTTAAAGTAAGAAGTCACATCTTTTTGTGGATCCAATCAGAAGAGTTTTGTCATATTTCTCCAACAACGTTTGTTAGTTCAAGTATAAAAATGAAAAATAAGCAAGCAGTTGGATTTATCAGAGGATGAGAATAAAAGACGCAATAGGAAATTTTTACTGATGATAATTGCTTTTGATTTATGTTTGATCATGTAATTTATGCTAACAAATGAAACTAAAGTAGGAGATTCAGGAAGGCTAAATAAAACACCTTCTAATAATATTTTTTAAAAAATAGTCTTTAGAAATGATTTCACTTAATCTTATCAAAAACAAAGACATAGAAAACTTTTTACATTTCCAAAAAATGAAACAAATGAAATTACAAAGGTTTATATATTAAGGTTAGTTATTGGTGGGTGAGGAACCAGGACTTAGACTAGGGTTCAACAATAATGCCCTTGCCTAAAATAATGCTTATAGCACCGTGTTCTCTAAGGTAAAATTTTTGAAACAGCCAAACTATTAAATAAATTATGAGACAACATAATATAGAGTATTAGTAGGTTAAAAGAAAGGAAGGGAGGAGAAATAAAAAGATTGTTGCCAAGTGACAAGTATAAAAAACAGTTGCACAGTTTCTTAGGTTGCATTTTCTAAAATCAACCTTGGAGAAGGAGTTTGCACTCAAAAATGATATCTTTAATCAACTGAGGAAGCAACCTCAGGCAGGGGGGAGAAGTTGAACTATGATGCAATGCAAAAGAGGACTTCATTGATCACAGAGAGAGTCCTTGAGCTGGGATGATCTCCAGAGCTTCCCAAATTGATGCAAGAGGTCCATTCCTTTGTATTTCTACATAGACCAGTCATTAGATAAAGGCAGCTCCAAGGACAGTGTTGAACTGGAGCAAAGCAGCTGTTCCCAGTATGGTGGAGGGCAATTTAGAGGAGGACCTCACAGTGACTGGGTGAATAAATACCTCAGTCTTTTAGGTGGAAGATATGGGTATCATACCACTGTATCCATTGCAGTCCGCTCATTGTACCACATGGATCTACCTGCTTCTTATAATTTTACTTTATATAGAAACAGATTCCCCAAGATCCTGATTTGTCTCCTTTCTTGGAGAAATATATGAGAAAGGTTAGTGGTACAGGATCTTCTCACTGTTGCTGGTTTGAGGTGAAAGCCGATACTTATCTTCTTCATCCTCTACTAGATTTTCTGCTAGATTTTCAATCAACTTCAGCTAGCACCTCCATGTGCTACCTCAAGGAGTGAGCCAATCTCTGAAGAGTCTAATTTCCTGGTTACCATGTCCTTCTCAGGTAGATTGTCATCCATTTACCATCAAAATCAGGCAAGGGAATATTAAAGGATTCTCCAGTAGATGGCCTCAGTTTCAAATATAATCTTCCCTTCTGATTTTAACTACAGCTCTACCTTCTGCTAATGATCAGTCATTTACTCATTCCATGAGTAATTCCATGTTGATTCTTTTTCTTGACTGCTTTTTCCATGGCATGAGAAGCCTGAAGTGACAAAGGGGAAGCTACAGGTTAAGGTTTAATGGAAAGCTTACTGTATCCCTTAGTAGAAGTTCCCTCTGGGAACCAGATTTTCTATACTCACTAAGCCTAAAGTTGTGGAGGCTGGAGGCATAAATTATTCACATGATTCAGGGAGTAAAATAAGAACACTCTAGCATCCACCCCGTGGTCTAGCAGCCCAGGGATCCTCCTTTCTGGATATGTGGCACCATATTATGCTCATTGAATTGGGATATATCCTTGGGGATTATACTCCACCTTTGCAGAATATTATCTCTGAGTTACTATAGCTTCATCTTTAAGAAACTGTTCTACCACTTTATTATGCTAATGACTTCTATGTTGTGACATGATAAGAACCATGGATCCCATGATGAAGTAACCAGTGTCACACCTCCTTTTCTATAAAGTTTTCCTCTTGGTAGGTGGTATGAAGAACAACACTGTGGTGGATCAAATTCTCAGTACATCTTGAAGGGTTCTTTCTGAAGACTCAAATTCCCCTTGAGTCAGTAGGTAGCAGGTCTGAAAACTGCCTCAAAACTGAGCAAGTGCATCTGCCTTGAAAAGCAGAACTTCTGCTTGAAGCAAGGGGGAGAACAATTCATCAACAAGGAAGGTTATATTCGCAGGTGTATAGGAATATTACTTGTCAAACTTCTCAAGATGCAGTTGTTCCATTTGAAGTTTCCGGGTACCATACTTTCCCAAGCAGGGCTCTGTTCTTGGAGTACAGAGACCTGACAGAGTTGAAAATTCAACTCCTTGAAAGCCTACCACCATTTTATAATCTTGGGTCTGATCTTCAGTTTTTTCTGCTCTCCAACTTTAGAAGGTGAGAGGTTCTGTATGCTGTTAAGGAAGTCTTCTGGCCTTCATCCATTGCTTAAATAGATTATTGATCATCCTCAGCCTTGAAATTTTTTCCCAATGTATCAATAGCACCCAATAACAGACATCCAGTTTCATACTCCTTAAAATTACTATTTCCCCTGAGATAAAGTACCAGCCAATGCATTCTATTACATCAGTACCCTTTTCTAGTTTATAACCAGTGTAAGTTTTAGCAGCTTCTCTACTACAACATGACATGGGCTAAGTACTTCAGCTACCATCTACCTACTACAAATGGTGAAAGCCTCATTAATAGTCAAGTAACCATTGATCTAGCTTCTAAATCCATTTTTAAATCTGCTTCCTCTGACAATTCCTGGCTTTTAAAACACCTAGATGGCAATACATAATAGTTTACTAATTTAACAGAATCTACTCTAATGCCCTACGTATACAAAAATGGGAAAATACAGCCTCTATCTAAAGTCACTTGTAAGTTACATGGGCTGATAGACAAAAAAAAAACAATTCTAAGTCATTATAATAATTACATTAATATTTAAACTGAATATAATATTAATAATATTATTATAAAAGTTATCATTTAGAAAACTGAGATTCATAGATGCTGGGTTTCTGAATGCTCTGACTCAAAAACAAAAAAGAGTGATTTTAAAGAATAGTGTTAGAATCAATTGAAAGTGAAGATATACTCTATATCACTGTTTTTTTGTGCTCCCATATTTAAGGTAAAATACATGTGAAAAAATTGGAAAGCTAATTATACTTGGAAATCTCTCTGCTTCAGTAGAAGTAAATAGTGATCAGAAAAAAAAAAAGTTTATTATCCATTGCTACTCATTTTGAAGAAGTGGCAACCAACTGCTAAGTTTCATTTGTCCTTTAAACTATGTACCCGTTGGTACAGAGAGAGAATCGGGGAAAAAATAGGGTAGAGATTTTCTTAAATTTACAACAAGGAGATCATGCTGTTAACCCATATAAACTCAAGGTGTAAAAAAAAGTTCTATTGTATAGGATTTAACAGCAGTCAATTTATTAGATTTTGATCTTTGACGAGTCAATTAAATATCTTAAAGAAGGTAACCAGTTTCGTGTCTGCTTCTCAGTTGCAAGGGGTCTAGTTGATCTGAGGAAAAGAGCTTATTATTTTCTGAGTTCATTTGTAAAATTCTTCCAAACAACAGATATTTTCAACAGGAGTTGTTAGACAAGAAAATGCTATAAAAGCATTTAAAAAATTAACACATTCTTCCTTCTGAGGCATGGCCCAATTAGTACAGTGGACAAAACTGCAATGGATATTCTAGTCCTGTTCTTCAAACTGCTTAGTTAATTGTGGCTGTCATTCTTTAGTTTTCAAGTAAATTTTTGGAATTGGTAACTTATATGCATATTACTTTTTTTAAGAGAGAGAAAAAAGATGTAATGTGGTAAAGTAATTGGAAAGTTTTTTTGTTTTCCTTTTGGTTGTTTTTGAGGAAAAAAAATCTAATTTTCAACATGTATACTCATCATTATATAATGTGTATAAGTTCATGAGTATAAATTTTAAAATTATAGTTTTGCACAGCACAAGGTTTCAGTTACAAAGAATGTTTTACTATATTTTTAGATATTTCTTAGTTTTGATGCTACCTTGAAATCAAATTTCTCTGCTATCCCAGTCACAGTATGGTAAGCTACTCTGTTTTTGGTGATTACTTTTCCTTTCTTCTAACTGATTACAAGCCAAATTATAAAATGCTGGAAGCATTCAAGCCTAAGTCAGTTTTCAACTTTAAAGCATGAAAAGCCTGTAGTGAGGATTTAATGAATTTACTTTTCTTTTTCATTGTATTTTATACTAACAGTTGAAGCTCGTGGCAGTTCCTGTTTGCCAGGTGAATTTAACACCAAACATGAGATTACAATACAAGATTTATAATTGAGATTTATTTAGGAATCCCAAGTATTTTTATGGAGCTTCTTAATGTCAGAACTGAATTTAAATAGAACAGAAACAAACAAAAAAATAGTATAATACTCTTGTAAATGTGAAAAAAATATTAAAATATTTCACTAATAAAAAGAGTTGAGGTACAACATATATCTATATAAGTATATTAATGCTTTTATATTTTTTCTTCATACAAAATAAAAATGGCAATCATGCACAAGCAGAAAATAGCATCATCACAAGGGATTTTGTTTTACACTAGAGCATTTGTGACACCATAACACAGTGGTTAAAAAGAGTCTTTGAAATTCACCTCCTAGGTTCTCCATTTGCAAGTTACATGACCTTGTGCTAATTTAAACCTTTAAACACTAGTTTCTTATTTGTAAAATTAGAGATATTAGAAATTATTAATAGGAATAATAGCACTGATCTCCAAAAGATGCAGCAAAGTTTAAATGAACTAATGTACATAAAAGCACTTACCTAAATGACCAAAACTTAATTTTACTTAAAAGAAAACCAACTGAAACAGTCTGATTCTGGCCAGACTGTTTGGCCATGTGACTTGCTTTAGCCAATCAGATGCTGACAAGTGTGACTCACTAAGAGACTTGAGAAGCACATGTGTTTGCTCTCTTGTGTTTCTGTCTTTGTCATGTAGACACACCTGGTCTAACCTGATGGAGGAAAAGAGACACATAGAGCAGAGCCAAATTGCCCCCATTATTCAAGTTACCCTCATTTGAGATGAGATGATGGTATTAAAAAGATAAACTGAGGCATACTTAAAAATTTTAAGAATTTATTTGACCATTTATCCTTTTGAACTGGGCAGTGCCAAACCAGAAATTGTTAGGAGCACCACTAGTAGGAGGGTGACAGGAGTTCTAGGAGAGACTTTTACAAAGAAAAGGCAGAAGCAAAGTAAGAAAATTATTGATTGGCTGTAACTTAAAGCCTAGTTGGCTGTTTCTGATCTATTGTCTTCAGGTTTCAATTCTGTAACCTTCAGGCATTCAAAGGCTTAAATTTCGGTTTGCTTAAGTAGGCTGCCAGGCCATTGAAGCTATCTCATTCTAATGGCCTCTTTGTTTAATTAATTTAACAATAGCCATCCAGCTTTCAGACATGTGAGCAAGTCAAGCTAAAATCTAGAGAGATACCAATTTGACACCCCCTCAATTCCACACAAATGAGCAATGAGTACTCATTGTACACTATTGAGTGCTTTTTGTTGTTGTTGTTGTTGTTTTCATTTTGTTGTTGGTCCTGTCCACTTTTTCTGGGATACAGATTTATGATGTTTGTGATTATGATAGAATCTAACATAAAAAACTCCATGAAAGGAGCAAGTTTTATCTAGGACAGTGATGTTCTGAGTTTATTGCTTAGATTATCCTCAGATGTTTCTTCAGTGGACTCCAGTCTGAATTTAAATATTGAACTGGCATGATAAACTACTTACCCTTGTTTACAGAGGTGTCAGTCTAATCATTTAGACACATAAAATTGCATACATAACATAATAATGTTAGTGCATCTCCACTATAATTGCATTTTTCAAGAAATAGATCCATATAGAGAAATTAAGAGTTTACAAATATTTTTTACTTCTATTATCTCATTATATATGGATTTTTTTACCTGCATCAATATCAAACTAATTTGAATATCATACACAACTGTATATAATACACCATAAAATTAGTTAATAAATGTATTGAATAATTGAGTACAAGGACTCATTATTCAACACATACCAACAGGCTGATTTAAATCACTTGTAGTTCCACAAAAACTATTAGAACTAATAAATGAACTCAGCAAGGTAGCTGTGTACAAGATTAACATACAGAACTCAGTTGCAATTTTTCACATAATGAAATATCAGAAAGAGAAAGTAAAAAAAAAAAATTCCCTTTTAAAATTGCATCAAAAAACCCAAGGAATAAACCTAACCAAGGAGGTGAAAAATATATATGCTGAGAATTATAAAGATTGATAAAAGATATAGAAGATGATTCAAAAAATTGAGAAACATCCCATGATCTTGGATTGGAAGAATTAATATTGTTAAAATGGCAAAACTACCCAAAGCAATTTGCAGATTTAATGCAATCCCTTTCAAATTACCTATGACATTTTTCACAAAACTATAACAAATAATCCTAAAATTTATATGGAACCACAAAAGACCCAGAATGGCCAAAGCAATCCTAAGGAAAAAGAACAAAGCTGGGGGTGTAACCCTCCCAGACTTCAGACAATACCACAAAGCTACAATAATCAAAACAACATGGTGTTGGCACAAAAACAGATGTATAGATCAATGAAACAGAGCCCAGAAATAAATATTTGATTGTTTTGTAGATATTTAATTATAAGATAATATAAAAGTAGTTTTAAAAATCAGGACAGAGTCACAAAATAAAACCAGAAAAATAGAAAATAATCAGCTAACATATAAGCATAATTAAAGAATATATCACAATAAAAAAGAAATTTATGGATGATTTTTGTATGTGATATATATAAACATATAGATTTCATTCTACTTTAGAAGGTAATTTGAATCTATGAATAAATATTTCCCAACTATAAATGAGTAAAATGACACATATGATGTCATACAGTTTACTATATATTGTTTATATAGTTAATTATGAGAACTTGAACTAAGCAAAATTATATGCACAGTATATGTTTAAAACTAGGATTTTCTTTTAAATAGCTTCTATTCCAAAGTTATAACTTATTTAAGGAGTAATTAAGTAATATCGAAAAGCTGTTAGGTACCAAAGAAATATTACTTTCCTTAAGTAATGAGGGGCCAACTCAGAATACAAAAACATCTGTTTAAGCAAAATGGCAAACATCCTTATATTTGGCAGCATAAGCTACCCTAATCATAGCACAAAATGTTTTCATTTTACCTCATACAAACTCAGTAATTAAAGCATTCTGATTTGTTATGTTTACAAAAATCTATGCGTTTTTAGTTCATTGCATAAATGAGCCCATGAAGGTTTGCCTCTCATATAATGTATTCATTAGTTTGGTTTCCAACTTTTATCCAGAATTATAAAATTTCAACTAATCAGGAAAAAGCATAAACATCCATCTAAATAACATTCTTAATTATTTTTGTTTACATAGAGAGATTCTGGGTGGTATGTTTGCTGATCACATTGCTTTGTAAATGGAAGAATTCTTCTTGTATGAATTTGTGGCATCATATTCATGTGGCTCAATAGGTCTCAAAGGAAATTCTTTCTTTAAAAATTTACAGGAGAAAAAAAAAAGGAACTGATGAACAAGGAAGGTACAGCTTTAAAGTCAATTATTTTATCAAGTGCATTGCCAAATCATTAAAACTAAGTGCAGTTTTGCTCCAGAGAAAAACATGGAAAGGAAATGTTTCCCTATCACAACCTTTTCTTCATATGTTTGTGTTGAGGATTCATAAGATAAGGCATTTCTGCACTCAACCAAGAGAAGAAAAAGAAAAATTCTTGGAAAAGAAGAAAGACAAAATTGGTTTCTAAACTAAGAATTACAAAGAAAAGAGGAGAGAGTAAAGAGCGATGAGGACATAGGCTGCAGTCAAGTTCTGAATCTGAGACCATTCTGTAACTCACTTTACAGTTGATCACTGTAGTCTGATTCCCAAAAGGTACCAGGAAAATTTTGTCATGCAGAGTTGTGTCTTAGTTAGCGAGGATGAGCTTTAAGCTGGAACTTGCAACTGCTCCCTGTACATGTGAGGGAATAAATATCTCAAGGAACTCACTTCAATAGGCCCAGAGGCCAAAGTAGACAGGGCTTCAGAAGTTACTTTCTTGTGTTCATTTCATGCTTCAGTCAGGCAGCCCTTTATTAGGCAGCTACTGTGTTCAGAACACAGCAATGGAGAATAACTGTTAATGTGACCATGTGAGTTTTGGCCCTACTGCCACTCACCCATGTGGCCATAACCTCAATCAGAGATTCAACCATGATCCCCATTGCGCATGTGATGATAGGATGACTCCTGGCAAATTGGATAGAAAAAAAAAAAAAGAGTCTGCTTTTGAATTCAATTTGCTATGGTTATAGTACCAATCATTGTATCTTTTATCATTTGTTAAAAGAATTCAAGGTACAAGGGCTATTGTAGCAGAGGGCATGTAGTATTCATAAGGCACCATATAGGGAAATACAGAGGCCCAACAATCCAACCAACTTGCTTGATCTCTTTACTCTCCATCACTTTCCACATGTCAAGTGTCTCTGTCCTGGTGTCTCTTCCTCGTGAGAAAACACAAAAGGCAATGAATAACCCATTATCCACATAATAAATTTTAGACTCAGTTTTTGTCTGTGAAAAATGAATAGGTATCTTTGGAGCCAATTTTACAAGTCATAGGTTTCAGGTCCTGTTGTCACTTACTTTGTGAACTTGGACAAGTTATTTAACCTTTCTGAGCTCAAGTTACCATGTCTATGAAATTGAAATAATAGCAGCTAACTCACAGGGTGCTGTTAGTCCAAGGCTGAGAATGAACAGGCTTTGGGGACTGCAAAGTATAGGAAAGTTTAAACTATTATTACTGATCATAGTCTCTCTTTTCTGTCACAGAATGTAGATAAAACTGGAATTATTTTTCTATGTTTCTTTTCAGTAAGTCAAAACAAAGTTTATCCATGGAAAACATTGTCCTTAGGTGCCCAGAACTGGAGATGGACATAGTTATGACTTAAATGGTTCCATTTCAGTCTTTAAATAGAATATCCATAGAAAGAGGGGTTACTGACTTCATAATGTCTAATGGGCTTTACTTATTTTGAGCTGGAGAATCTTGTGAGGTGTAAAGCACAGTGTTAAACTCTCAATTTCAACATCACTTTTTTCCTAGCCTAAATTTAGCCTTGAGGTCAAAGTTGGATATGTCCATATAAGACCTTTGACAATCTTTTTGTGTAACAACAGACAAAAACATTTAACAAGACAATATCCACAGACATACAAACCCTACCATAACCATTTTTTACCCTCTAAAGGCAAATCTGTCTTCACCCATTGAGAATCTTCTTCTTTCTTACTTTCAATGAAGAATTCTGACATTGCCTCATCCATTCCTGAGAGTCTGATAAAGAGAAGTGATTCATGAGGACAGAGAATGAAAGGGCTAAAGAGAGGGAGGAAAAGAAAAAGAAGAGAGGAGGGGAGGAGAGGAGAGCAGGGAGAACTGGAGGAGTAGGAGTGGTTGATCCGTACTTCAAGGGTAAAATGAACTCTTTGGAAGAACGAAATACTAGATATAAAAGGAAAGAGATAAGGACTGGAAGAGAAGGAGAAATCCCTACCTTCTACAAAGCTTTGGATTAGTTACTGAGAATGAAGAGAAATAAAATGAAAATTAAAACTTTGGGAAAAAGTAGCTGTCACCATTGGAAAGAAATAAGAATAGAGGATCTACAATGTATATCATTATGCCCAGTGAGTACAGGTTTAGTTTTAATTTCATTTATAAATTTTTATTTCTTGGGCTATAAGTCTCAGCACAAAGATAAGGTATTGTATGATCCCAGCTATAGTCTGTTGACATTTTAATGTTTTCAATGACAAACTACATCAACAGAAAATCCATATATCAAAGAATGTTCCTTAACTATTCAGTGTATTGAAATTGGTCCAATTTGGGGTGGAGATCAAGTATATTTTATACAGGCTTGTTTCATAGTGTGCATTCTCATATTCTTGCTTTCTCACTACAGTAGTTTCATACTAAAAAGACAAGCAAAAAACAAAATGCCTCATCAAAATTAACAGTGAATAAAGTTATATTCTACTTTCTCTAAATTATAGCTTAGCTAAAATTACCTACTTTATTTAAAATGTTATCTAAAACATCTGCTGTAGAATTTTAGTGATACTATTTATTGTTCTTTCTCTGCTAAGACAAATATCTCTTACATTGAATGAAAAGAAAATTTGATTTGATTAGCCTGGAAGAATGGCATCACTTTGAAATTTCTTTATCAAATAAAATACTATCAAATATTTATTCAGCACCCACTGTGTGCCAAACACTGTCCAGCTTTTAAATCATCTTGTGGAACACTAATGGTCTCTCCATTGAATTGAAACTAGGTTTTAGCCACAGGACATTGGTATAGACAAAAACCTTTCAAGCTGAAAAGTATTATTTTATAACTAAGAATGGCCCTTAAATATAATTTATTTTCTTTATTTTCCAAGTAATTCTTGAGATTTATTGCATTAGTCATACTATAAGTGAAATATATAGAATTGTTTTTAGCTCTGCAAAGCAGGTTAGCATATAGTGCCCATATTTTGCCAATGTTACTAATTCAAGACACAGTAATTAAACTTAATTAAATCTGAGAAAAAAATTGTTGTTTATTTAGTTCTAAGGACCAGAGCTATAAATGACCAGTAATAGTGATATTGTTGGAAAAATGTGTTTCTGATGATCATGAATTGGCATAATGACTTGTGTTTCTTGGGAAAGTAAGTGGATGGATGGGTAAGAATAAACAGATGTCATTTTCTAATCAATATTATATGCTTTACACCATGTTGGAAAGAAGATAAATATCATTTTGCTATAAATATCCCATGACCTAAAACTTGAAGAGAAATTAAGGCCAGTTAAGAACTATACTTTCATACCAGAGCTCTATGTAACCTAGCTCTCAATAAGATGAGAAGAGTAGCTTACAGATAATTTAGTCTAAGAGACTAAGAAAATTGATCTTTCAAGGACTGTGATACTATGGAAGTTTGGATATGGTAAATTTAACCTTAACTATTTTTTAAGCCCTCTTTTGGAACAGTGAGCTTGCTTTTACTGACTTATAAAAGCTCACCTCATTGTTTCTAAAGAGACTTTCCCATCTTAACAGGTTATTAATATTGCCAATGCTGTTTTACTCAGAAACAATACTGGTGTGAACATATTGTAAAGTGAATACTATGTAGTTAACTGTCATAGAAAACTAATGCAGGTGAAAGAAGTTATCTGGAACACTATTCTTCTATTTTCTGAGATATACAGAACTTTATTGTTCTACTAGTATTAAGTATTTCTTCCTCACAAGAAGGCATTTTAAGTTTATGTGGTAAGAAAGAAATGAAGTGATTATTGCAACAAATGTGGGATAGAACTAGTAAAAGCAGAGAGCATGGTTTCTATTAAGAACAAAACACTATAAATTCCACTCGTGTTATCTGAAAAAGGCAATTTTATAAGCTGTAAAAATCAGGATGTGAATATAAAAATATGACTTACTAATATGGGAATCCTTTGAACTGGATTTTCTTTATCATTAGTTTGAATACTTGACCTTTGAACCCACTTTTGGGATCTATGATGCTATGTGGAAATATGAATGACTGTACAGCTCATTATGCTTAAGGTGTGCATTTTCTAGGAGGGTTGAAGCTCAACCTTTTCCTTTTTTCATATTGTTCAAATATTATAAATGAAATTAATGATTATTGTATGAAGTGATTACCTAAAAAATAGTTTGTTTGGTATTGTTCTCGCAATAAGCTTTAATTAGGAAATTATATCAATAATGCATGGGTGAGGAAAAAGGCATTTCCTCCCTCTAGTTTTGAACTTGCATTCTCTGCCCCCTTAAGGACCTTGTGCTTATCTGTGTGCTCCTCTATTTCTAGCATGTTGAATCTCACCCTCACCACTTATCCCTTTGCCTTTAAACCTTCTCACCTCCATAAAGCTGTTATATTAGTCCTTTATTCATTTTTGTCTTTATTCTGATATTGTCTGACACAACATCCTTACCACTCTTCACTTTTGTATCTCTACTGCACATTGGGACCTGAAAGTCTACACATTAAGATCATTAATAATGTTCTTCCCAGCCCAAAAGCCCATTTCAATCATGCAAATTTAGAATTTTTGAAATTTTGACTAAGCTATTGGTCATGTTCTCTTTGTTTTTATCTTGTTTATATCTATGACACAAAATTTTCCTGGGTTTCCAAATTCTATCATTCTTTCTTTTCTTAAAGTAATTATCTAACTCTTTTATTTTTTTCTCAAGACATTCATAAAGAATTACTTACTTTCATCTTTTGCCTTGACCTTTCTACTATATAAGAAGTTGTAACGTTTTAATTACTTACTGAGCATGTGTACTTTAAAGTTTTGCTGCCCCTTCAAACTCAACACTAAAAAAAACCCATAACAGGATTCCTTGTCAAACCATTTCCTGTTTTTCTCTTTGCTATTTCTCTTATCACCCTAGAGCTATCTGTGGTATCTTGCTTACTTCTATATCCCAGTATTGCCACACTTTGCCTATGCTATATTTTTAAACTTCTATTTATCTCTTCTTTCATGTTCCTATCATGTTCCTGTTCAGCTCTAAATAAGTCATTTGTCAGTCCTGCTTCAATCACATCAGAGGAAGTTTGAAAAGGAACTTTGTCAGATAACAACTGTAAAGTGAAATACAATGGTCACTACTACCACAATACTACTACTTCTATACTAACACTACCACTCTCACTACTACCACCACCACCATTGAAAAATTCTAACTTGTCTCCTTGCTTAATGTCTCCCTATTCAAATACATCCTGCATTTAACAATCTGATTGATTTTCTGAAGATAATCACAATACAGAATAATCCCAACTTTAAATTTCAATATCTCCTCATTTCTTACTATAATTCCTAGAAGTAATATTTAAGATTTCCCATAATAAGACACCAATCTGCTTGTCTTACACATGCTTCTTCCTGATGAAATCCCTCGTTTTGCATGTATACCAAATACGCTATTTTTGTTACCATCCTTGTGTAAAATTCTGTTTATGTCATTCTCCATGACTTCACTTTTTCATGCATGATTCCAAATTCTTTTACCACTCACCTCTTTTGTACTTACTTTCTGAAGTAAGAAGCTGATACTTATTGCACACAACACTGCATTGTTAGTGTTTTCTATGAGTATGTTTTGAATATCACCTTAGTTTTAAATTATTTGAAGCAAATAAAGATTTTTAAAATTATTCTATTTTCCCATGATATCCGAGAACAGTTGACTTTCTGAAAATATTACTTCACTATTAATGTATTATTTTCAAAAACAAACACCCTACTTTGGAATAAAATAGAAAATACTATAATAGCACTTACATATTCATTCTATAAATGTACAGTATTCATTCAATTAGTTTTCTCTTAAATTTTGTTTGAAAAATAAGTCATATGAGAATATTAGTATAATTTTTAGTTTATATAGTAGAAATATTCTAGAAATATTATTCTACTAACATATTTCTTTACTATAATTAAGAAAATTTTAGAGTTGAAAAACAGTTCATATTGCCAACTGAAAGAAATAACCAGAATTTTAAAAACCTGTAATGATTTCTTGATCTACCTGGTCTGAGAGATAGAAGAGGACTGAAATGATTTAGGTCAACTGACCATGAGGCCTGAGTTAATTATTACTGGGGGGGGTGGGTTTGCTTTTGTAACGCCAGTCAGCACACTTGCAAAACCATGACTTTGACTGGGTAGTGGAATGTGTGTGGACCAGGAAAAATCCTGTCCCCATATTAGAGAAATAGCTTAGAGCACTGACTCCAATGATGGAGGGTTACTAAGATCCTTGAGTATATGACAGACAGAATACTAATTTTTGTTATTTAGATTTGTCATAAAAAAGTTATGCATTTCTGGAAAGCACTACTTCTCCTTTGAAATACTATCTGTACAACATTATGGAAAAGATCCTAATTCATTTCTAATACTTTCCTCAGATTAAAATTTAATAGTGGATATATAAGAATTTTACCTAAGATGAAAAGATTAGTAGTAACTGTATGTGCCATATACTATTACTAATTCTTAATTTATATGAGTTTATTTAATACTGACAACAATCCTATAAAAATGTACTGTTATTAACTCTAATAAAAATGAATGGATTGAATTTTGCTTCACACTTTCCTAACTGCTATCATCATTAATATTTAAGATGCTATTCATATTTGCTTTTATAGTTTTTATCCTGGAAATCACTAATGAATACAACACAGCCAAAAAGAAACAAAAGAAAACAAACAAACAAAAAATCTTTTCCCTGAAAGGAGGTGTGCAAAATATTCTTTTAAATAATTTGGCCTTGAATGAATCCAACCTTCCTGGTGTTTGGCAGACTACAGAAAACATTCATCTTTGAAATAAGAACAGAACAGACAGTCCCAAGGGCAGATTGGTTATGGAATCTTTTCCAAGTCAGCACTAAAAAGTTCCCCTGTGAAGAACACATGTGTCATGGAAGAAACAAGCTGCTTACCTTTTCCAAATTTTAGAATTTTTACATTACTCTTTCCCTAATTTAATAAGCTACAGACCTATAAAAAAAACACAAAGAAATTTATAAAGAGGTGGGGAGATGAAAATGGTCAAATGAAAATATCTAAAAGATACTGTACTTTTGCAGTTTGAAATACTAGGTTTGTATGATTATCTTCTGACTTGTAAATTTTTATTTAAAAATGATAGAAGTCTGAAAAACTTGTATTACATGGAGTGATAGAGTGTTATTTTATAGTGATGACTGATACAAATAATCTATATGAATTGGCAGATTTTTAGAGATATTCATGATATAGGCTACCCTTTCATAAGTATTGTTTTCACAAAATTGCATTTTGATAATAATGAAATAGTAATTTCTGAGTCTCCTAACAGCCTGTGTATTCAAAGGTTGCAAAGTACTATAATTGATACAATTTTTAAGAATACAAAAGCACATATTAGGAGAATGTTAAGGATGATTTTATTCTAGAACTGAGCTGTCCAATATACTACCAGCCACGTGTTTAAATAAATTAATCTTTTAATTAATTAAAGTTAAATAAAAATAAACATCCTGTTATTGAATTGCACTATCCCCATTTAAGTTCTCAGTAGTCATATATGGCTAGGAGCTGCTGTATTGAACAGTGCAGATGTCAGACATTTCCATCATTGCAGAAAGTTCTATTGGACAATGATGTTCTAGAGTTTCATTCTTTTTTTTTTTTTTTTTTTTTTTTTTTGCGGTATGCGGGCCTCTCACTGTTGTGGCCTCTCCCGTTGCGGAGCACAGGCTCCGGATGCGCAGGCCCAGCGGCCATGGCTCACGGGCCCAGCCGCTCCGCGGCATATGGGATCCTCCCAGACCGGGGCACGAACCCGTATCCCCTGCATCGGCAGGCGGACTCTCAACCACTGCGCCACCAGGGAGGCCCTAGAGTTTCATTCTTTAAAATGAAAATTGTATACCTTACTGAATGCAAAATCTTGTAAGAACTCTAAATACTTACATATAATGTATAATAAAAATCATTATGATATTTATTTAAAATATAATAAAACAATTTATCAGTATTCTCTAATTTTATGCTAATTACTTAATCTCATTTTTAGAGAATTTTGTATAGATCAATATAAAGATCTTTACTTTTCCATATCTTAATATTTTAAATATATATAACCAACACCTTCTGCTCATACAGTACCACAAAATAGCTAAGCTTTACTTAATATTACATTCTATATTTAAAGTATAATCATCTAGTTTTATACTAAGCAAACCTCATATTTTCATAACTTATTGCTTTCAAATAATTAAAAATACCTTGCTTAAATTTCTGAGCTAATCTTAGCTGAGAAGGAATTCGATTCATGGAAATCTTCAGTTTTGAAAGTTCATTGGTTTCTGAATTATTGAAGCACACTAAGTTTAAATTGAACTTAAAATTGGAAAATTACTCCTATTCCCTTCTTCTAGCTTCAAAATAGCCAAAGGGGTTTTGCGCAAAGTTATTAGTCATTGGAATCCAGGAATTTTAACGAATGTCCAAAGGTTAGCTTAACTCTAATGTTTACAACTTTTAATATATTCATGTAAATTAGAGACCGAACACTAGAAGGAAGCTACTTTTAGAGACAAGTATAGCCATCCAAGGACTGAGAAATTATAAGTCCCTTACAGTTTTTCATAATTATAGTTGGGTAGTTCAAGTGGACTGAATTCTATACTCATTCAATTAGTACCACAAATTCAATTACCATCTTGTTATTGAAAGAGATATAAGTATATAAATGTAGAAGTAGATATGTAGGGAGCAAATGTAATGTTGAATGGAATTTTCTCCTCTTTTTAAGGCTTGCAGAGAATAAGTGCACTCAAATTCTATAGAAGATGGTACTTAACTGCAGACTCTTTCTTTTTTTCTCCAGAATGCCTTAAAATATACCACTGTACTGTGTCTCTCAAACTCACTGCCCCCTACAAGCCCATATAGGATATTACTTGAAAATAGAAGGGGATAATTGAGATCTTGGAGTTGTAGGCCTACAATAAAATGCTTTGTAATTTCTCCTCGTCTCTCTGTGGAGTGAGGTAGAGTGCCAGCCTCCTTAAGCTAAATGAGTCAGGTTCCAGAGAATCATTTCATAAACACTGGAGATGTTTTCTATAGAGAGATTTATTACCCATCCCACAATGGATGTTTGCTAAACTATAGAAACTGATGAGCTTATGGCAACATATCTGAGTGGAGGTCTGTGAGAGCTCTTAGAGAAAACTGTCACATGGTCCCTGGAGTTTGGAGTGCATGTAAGGAGAGACTGGTACATGCCTCTCAACTATATAATTCTGAACAGCTGGGAGGCTGGCAGCTACAGCTCACGAGTTTAGGTTATGAGGAATATTAAGGCAGTAGAAGAGCAAGCCAAACTTCCTTTGTTTGGCATGACAGGGATGCACAGTTTTCCCTGCATCTACCCGATGGTTACTGAAGAAGATAGATGGTTAAAGCCATCTTGAAAGGTATTACACCCAAGAAAATGGACTATTGGGATGAAGGATTCTAGCAGTAAGCTTTTGTAGAGTATGTACTGCAGGAGTCCAGGAGCTGAGAGGATCAAATCATAAAGGTTCATGGCTTAATTACAGAATCATCAACTATGAAAATTCCTTGGAGATTTCTAAGAGGTTTGAGAGAAAAAATTTCAGTATTTCTCCTACAGAATACCAATCACAAAGTTTCTCTTTATGCTTCCTCTCATGGCTCTTGACTCTATTCCAAAAGAATTAGAAACAGCAGAAGATAGATTAAGCTTTCTTATTTACAGGAGATCCCTAAGATATGACTCAGACACTAGCTGGAGTGAAGTGGAGGAGGGGTGAAGGAGTAAGAGCTATCAGTTGCACATTATATATAATGAACTTTTAAATGTGGACATGGAAAGCTGTTTTAATTCCTGAACATCACTTGAAAACTCGGATTTTTCCAAGATGCTGTCATAGGGCAAGGAAGAGAGCAAATCAAGCATGCTTGAAGGCAGGGGTTGTAGAAAAGTAAAGGTGTTTCCTCCTTGTTCCCTCAACAAATTTAAACATTTCAATACATTTGTTACACACATATAAACCAAATTATCTTCTACATAACCATCTCAAAATGAGTGTCATTGATCAAATGGGAAGTGGATGAAAGAAGATGGATGGCTATTGGTAATTCATCACTGCTACAAAAAGGAGGAAAAACGCTGAAAATTCATAAGGTATGGGTATAAGTAGTTATCTTAGGTTTTTCAAGTCCACTCAAACAATTTTTGTTCAACTCCTTCCAATTTTAAAATCATGTTCTTTAATAGAGAAGAAGGAAGTTGAACAGTTTTGTTTTCACACTGTTATCTGTTAATATTGTATTATTTCACTTAGAAATATGTCTAACTTTTCTTTGTTTTTTCTTTTTACTTCCAACATAACCCAAAGGTTTTTTGTTGTTGTTGTTTGTTTCCTTAAGTATTTCCCTCTCTCAAGTGTTAGCTTATACTAGGATATATTTTTCTTTTACCTTTCCTTATAAATTTTTTTTTATTCTTTGTCTTGTCCTTCAATATATACCCTTTTTTTCTATATTTTGTACATGTTCTTCTAAATTCTAAGCTTACTAGAGAAATATGAATATTTCTGAATATCTATACCTATTTTTCAGTTTCCTGGAATCATGAGTAATTTAGGTTATCACTTTAATAACATTCTACCAGTTTGATACACTTTTGATTAACATAGTTAATCTTTTTATTTTTAAAAATGTATTACTAAACTATAGGGTGTATGTAATGCCTAGAGACCCATTTTTTTAAATTTATAAACTATAATACAATTGGGTAAATCTCTTCCAAATTTCCAGTCAATTCCACTTCACCAAGCAGTTCTTTAATATGAGTTAAAATACAAAACCCTATATTTTCATTTTGCAAAATGTGACTAACAAAAGGAAAGTAAAATAAAAACATGAAATTCTTCATCATTCACATATTTTCCTCGATGTAAGATTTTTCACAAAGCCTTATGTATTTTTCTCCATATGGTTAGGTAGAATTCCACCTTTTCACAAGATTTCCAGATATGTTTCACACTTTTGAAATAGTCACCTAAATATTTATCCCCATTCTCCCACCTCCTGAGTTGTGTAGATTGTTTTAGAAATATGTACACATTTTTGAAAAAAATAGTTGTACTCATTTGCTCCTTCCCTTAGAACTTTGTTTCATTAGAAGACTCTTAAATTTGATTTGGTTAGCTGGTTTTTAAGTAATTTTTTGATTTTGTTGTTATTGATGTTATTCTTCATTAGAATATATTTAGAGAATTCAACTTATATTTTTAGTTATAAATTATGCTTTTATTTTGGACCAAATGAATGATCAGTTTTGATAACTATTCCAAGGATGGATTGATACATTTGTATTTTCTGCTTATAGGACATAAAGATCCTCCAAACAAAATATACATGCTCACTTGTGTAATTATTTCTTTCTGATATAGTTGTATTCAAACTACCTATTATGACTATCATTTCAACAAATTTTACTAATATTTCTAAGAAGCTTTAATTTGGACAATGTGAACTTGACAACCTCATACCTCAGTTCTTTCATCTCTGAAGAACAAGTGAATTCTTCCATGTAAAACAGTTTAACTATATCGCTTAATTATCTAATATACAATCGATATGTAATTGTACTAATTATATACAATTGTCCTAACAAAGTCTTTTATACCACATTTAAAAAATTGTATATCCAATCAAAAATAGGTCACTGTATTCAGTAGTCTAATGAAATTTACTTTTCCACTCAAAATATTTTTGACATTCTACTGTATTAGTTCAAGTATTGTAGTTCATTTTTAATGCTCTACCTACAGAATTTATACATACACACACAAACACACACACTCACATAATACTGAGATTATCTCTAAATTCTTATTTTATTGACTTTTAGGCAGTTTCATACCCCTTTTTATCATTACATGATATGCTTTTATGATACTTTTTACAAATGTCTTTTTATGGATTTGGACATATTTTCTCTTGTGTGTATAACTAGAAAAGTAATTGCTATCTATTTGGGTAGGCATGCCTACATTTGCAATAGATATTACCAAATTATTCTTCAAATCAGTTGTCCAATTTGTACTTCCATGAGCAAAGTATGAGTGCTCATTGTACCTCATATTTGCTAGTGGTTGGTAATCTCAGGCTTTTAAAGTTTTGACAATCTAAACGGCATAAATAAAATCACATTGTGATTTGATTTTGTATTTTTGTAATTATCAATGAGGTTGAGATTGAATGAAATGGACTTTTAACCATTTGTATTTATATTCATGACTTACTTCTTCTTGTCCTTTGCACATTTTTTTTTAAAGTTACTCCTCATTTCCTTATTGATTTGCATAAGATTTATACACTTAAGATAATAAAACTCCTTCATTCATATACATTGGAAATCTTTATCCAGTTATTATGGTCTTTGATGCAAGGTTTTCTTTTTTCTCCCCTTTTACATAGATTTTATTTTTCAGAACAGTTCTACTTCATAGCAAAATTGAACAGAAAGTATAGTTCTCTTTTATCTCCAACGCCCCTCCATGAACGCAGTGTCCCCACTATCAACATATGACACCACAGCATTACGTTTATAACAATCAGTGAAGCTACACTGACACATTATTATCACCGTAAGTCCGTAGTTTTCATTAAATTTGACTCTTGGTGTTGTATTTACATTACATTAACATTTTAAATTACATTTTGTGTTAATTCTTGTGAAGGGTATAAGGTCTTTGTATATATTCCTTTTTTTTTTTCATGTGGATGTCCAGTTGTTTCAGCATCATTTGTCGAAAAGACTATTTTTCTTCACTGTTTTGCCTTTACTCCTTTGTCAAAGGTCAGTGACTATATATATATGTGGGTCTGTTTTTGAGATCTCTATTCTGTTTTATTGATCAAATAGAACTTGATCCATTCTTTTGCCAATACCACACTTTCTTGATTATTGTACCTCTATTGTAATCTTGAAATCATGTATCAATAATATCAGTCCTCTGACTTTGTTCTCCTTCTTTAATATTGAGTAGACTAATCTGAATCTTTTGCCTCTCCATACAAACTTTAGACTTAGTTTGTTGAGGGACTTCCCTGGTGGTGCAGTGGACAGACTCTGCACTCCCAATGCAGGAGGCGCAGATTCGATCCCTGTTCAGGGAACTAGATCCCACATTCATGCTGCAACTAAGAGTTTGCATGCCACAACTAAGGAGCCTGCCTGCTGCAACTAAGGAGCCTGCCTGCTGCAACTAAGGAGCCCACCTGACACAAATAAGTCCCAGTGCAACCAAATAAATAAATAAATATTAAAAAAAACAAAAGCAATAGTTTGTTGTTATCTACAAAATACCTTGGTAGGATTTTGAACAGATTGCATTGAATCTATAGATCAAATTGTGAAGAACTGACATCTTGAGAATATTAAGTCTTCCTATCCATGAACATAAAATACCTCTTGTTAAGTCTTCCTATCCATGAACATAAAATATCTCTCCAGTTATTTAGTCATTTGATTTCTTTCATCAAAATTGTGTAGTTTTCCTTATATAGTTCTTATACATATTTTGTTAGATTTTTACCTAGTATTTCATTTTGGGGAGTGCTAATGTAAATACTATTATGTATTTAATTTCAAATCACACTTGTTCATTTCTGGTATGTAGGAAAATTATTGATTTTATATACTAAACATATTCTGAAATCTTGCTATAATGGTTTATTAGTTTCAGAATTATTCTGGTCAATTCTTTAGAATTTTATACATAGACAATTAAATCTTCTGCAAATAAAAACATTTTTATTTCTTCTTTCCCAGTATGTATAATTGCTATTTCCTAAGACTCCCTGTCCAGTGTTGAAAGCAGTGATGAGAGAGGACATTTTCTTTTCTTTTTTTTTAATTTTAAAATTATTTATTTATTTATTGGCTGTTTTGTGTCTGTTGCTTCATGCGGGCTTTCTCTAATTGTGGTGAGCGGGGGCTACTCTTCATTGTGGTGTGCAGGCTTCTCATTGCAGTGGCTTCTCTTGTTGCAGAGTGTGGGTTCTAGGTGCACGGGCTTCAGTAGTTGTGGCTCACAGGCTCTAGAGCGCAGGGTCAGTAGTTGTGGTGCACGGGCTTAGTTGCTTTGCAGAATGTGAGGTCTTCCTGGACCAGAGATTGAACCTGTGTCCCCTGAATTGGCAGGCAGATTCTTATCCCCTGTACCACCAGGGAAGCCCTGAGAGGACATTTTTGCCTTGCTCATGATCTTAGCAGGGAAGCTTCAAGTTTCTCACCATTAAGTATGATGTTAGCAAGTTTTGTTTGTTTTGTTTTGTTTGTTTTGTAGATGTTCTTCATCCACTTGAGGAAGCTCCCTCTATCCTTAGTTTGCTGAGCATTTTTATCATAAGTGAGTGCTGGATTTTGTCAAATGCTTTCTCTGCACCTACTGACATAATCATGTGATTTATCTTCTTTATCCTGTTGATGTGATGGATGATGCTGATTTTCCAATACTGAATCATCCTTGTGCACCTAGGATAAATACCATTTGGTTGCAGTGCATAATTATATTTATACATCGTTAGATTTAATTTGCTAATATTTTGTTGAAGATTTTTCCATTTACATTCATGAAAGATATTGGTCTGCAGTTTTCTTTGCTTGTAATGTCTTTGTCTGGTTTTTGGATTAGGGTAATTCTAGCCTCATAGAATGAGTTAGGAATTATTACCTCTGATATTATCTTCTGGAAGAGATTGTAGAGAATTGGTGTAATTTCTTCCTTTAAATGTTTGGTAGAATTCACAAGTATTCCCAACTGGGTCTAATGCTTTCTGTTCTGGAAGAATATCATTTATTGATTTATTTTATAGATATAAACCTATTGACATTTTAAATTTGTTCCATTACAAGTTTTTACAGTCTGTGTCTTTCAAGGAATTGATCCATTTCTTCTAGGTTATGACTTGTGGGCATGGAGTTATATATAGTATTTCTTTACTATTTTTTACTAACTATGGGATCTGTAGTAATATTCCTTTTATTTCTGATATTACTAATTTTTGTCTTATCTCTTTTTTTTTTTCTTAGCTAGCTTGGTTAGAGGCTTATTAATTTTACTGATCATTTGCTTGAACCAGCTTTTAGTTTCTTGATTTTCCATATTGATTTCTTGTTTTCAGTTTCATTGGTCTCTGCTCTCAGTTTTATTATTTGTTTTCTTTTGCTTGCATGGTTTCAAGAAGTCAGATGTAATTCTTATCTTTGCTCCTCTATCAAGGTGATTCTTCCCCTTTGGTTTCTTTCAAGGGTTTTTTCTTTAGCTTTCATTTTCTAAATTTCAAATTTGATGTGCCTAGACTAGTTTTTTGTTTTGTTTTGTTTTTGTTTGTTCTTTTTTATTCAGTATTCTCTGAGCTTCCCAAGTCTGTGTTTTGGTGTCTGACACTATATTCGGGAATTTCTGTCATTACTGCTCAAATATTCTTTTGTTTCTTTTTCTTCTCCTTCTGGTGTTGCTGTTTCAGTACATTACACATTGTGTAATTATCCAACATTTTTGGATATTGTTCCACTTTTTACTCTGCTTTTGGTTTTGGAAGATTCTACTGACAAATCATCAGACTCAGGAATTTTTTCTTCAGCAGTGTCTGATCTACTAAGGAGCCCATCAAAATCATTCTTTATTTCTGCTACAGTGTTTTCGATCTCTAGTGTTCCTTTTGATTCTTTCTTAGAATTTCTATCTCTCTTCTTACATTACCCTTTTTTCCCCCATGTAATCTACTTTATCCATTTGAGTGCAAGCATATTATTCATAGTTTTGTTACATTTGTGGTCTGATAATTCCAACATCTTTGCCATACCTGAGTCTGGTTTTGATGCTTGCTTTGTTTTCTCAAACTGAGTTATTTGCCTTTTGATATGTGTTGTAATTTTTTATGGAAGCAAGACATGACATACTGGATAGAAGGAACTGTGATAAGTAGGCCTTTAGTTATGTAGTGGTCAGGTTTAAGGGAGAAGAAACATTCAATACTTCTATGATTAGGCCTCAGTCTTTTGGTAAGCCCTTGCCCCTTGACTGTGAAATTCTCAGGTTCTTCTCAATTTTTTTTTTTTCACGCCCTTAGGTGATACAGATGACTAGAGGGAGCTGGATTTGGATATTTCTTTCTCTACTGGTTGATTGGGCTCTGATAAAACTTCAAGAGTTTAGGCTCTGGTGGCGTAGTGGCTGAGAGTCTGTCTGCCGATGCAGGGGACATGGGTTTGTGCCCCGGTCCGGGAAGATCCCACATGCCATGGAGCAGCTGGGCCCGTGAGCCATGGCCACTGAACCTGTGCATCCGGAGCCTGTTCTCCGCAATGGGAGAGGCCACAGCAGTGAGAGGCCTGCATACCACAAAATAAATAAATAAATAAATAAATAAATAAATAAATAAATAAAAGAGTTTAGGCTCTGGCAAAATAGTTTTTCTTGAATCCAGGTCTTGATAATTGGAACAGAATGCTTTTATATATTTCAAAAATGGTTAGTTTTTCCCTCCCCTTGCTGAAAGTCTGAGGGGAATTTTCTTTAATCTTCACTGTGAGAACCTGGTAGATCTCTATGAGACAAAATCCCGAAAGTGTGCATGACTACCCTCCCACCCTGCTCCCTGATGACTGATGACTGGGTCCCCCTAGGCTTTTGACCTCTCAGGATTTTCCACTCTGAGCCACTAGCTATTCATTTACAGTTCAGATTATCCTACTCAGGTACTAGTTCCCATGAAGGTTTCTGCTCATGGATTTCTGCTCTAGTAAGTTGTGATTCTCTGTATGTGCTTGTCTCTCCAATTTTGGGCCAGTGGTTTCTCCTGTGACTTGACTTATCTGACAGATCTAAGAAAAGTTATCAATTTTTCAGATTGTCCAACTCTTTGCTTCTTGTTAGGACAGATTGGTGACTTCTAAGATCCTTACAGGATGGATCAGAAGTGATTGAAGTCTACTAATTGATTTTTTAAATGTTGAAACAAGCCTCACATTACTGATATAAACCTCTATGCTGTTTTAACAAACTGATGTTTGTATATATAATTTACAAATCTTTTGTTTAAGAATTTGATGATTATATTAATGAGAGAAATTAATCTATAACTTCCTTTTCTAATGAAGTTTTTGTGACAATTCTAAAAGCTTTTGTTCATTTGAAGATTCTTTATGTAAATTTAATTTAGAAGGGTATTTTTGTCCAATATTTTCTTTTTCTAAATTATTTTTTATTGGAGTATGGTTGCTTTACAATGTTGTGTTAGCCTCCACTGCACAACAAAATGAATCAGCCATACACATACAGATATCCCCTCCCTTTTGGACTTCCCTCCCATTTAGGTTACCACAGTGCATTTGGTATAGTTCCCTGTGCTATACAGTACGTTCCCATCAGTTGTCTATTTTATACATAGTATCAATAATGTATATGTGTCAATCCCAGTCTCCAAATTCCTCCCACCCCACCCCTTTCCCCCTTGGTACCCATACATTTGTTTTCTATGTCTGTGTCCAATATTTTCTATTTAACATTTATTTTCATTCAACATTTAAAAATTATTTCATTGTTTTTAGGTTTCCATTATTTTTGTTATTTGTTTTGAGAAATTGTTTTTCACTTTTAATATTTCTCATTGAAGTTAATATATATATCCCCACCCCCCATCCCTGATTAGGTTTCAGATTTCTCTTGGTCTTTAGTTTTGAGTAATTTTACTATGATAGTCCTAGATATGATTTTCTTTGTATTTATTTTACTTGGGCTTACAAAACTTCTTTAAACTATTGATTGATGGATTTTATCAATTTTTAAAACTTTTTAGTCATTGTCTGTCCAAATATTTTAGCCTCTCTTCCTGGGATTCCAATTATATGTACATTAAATCTATTCATTATATTCTATAATTTTAATGGTCTTGTTTAAATATTATAGTCACTTGTTTTCCTCTCCATTTTTTAATTGATGTATTGTTGATTTATAATACTGTAATAGTTTCAAGTATACAAAATAGTAATTTAACATTTTTACATATTCCAAAGAAAGTTATTATAAAATATTGGTTATATTCCTTGTGCTGTACAATATATCCTTGTAGCTTATTTATTTTATACATAGTCGTTTTTACAACTTAATTCTCTACCCCAATCTTGCCCCTCCCCTTTGCCCTCCCCCACTGGTAACCACAAGTTTGTTCTCTCTATTTTTAAGTCTCTTTCTGTTTTGTTATATTCATTTGTTTTATTTTTTTAGATTTCACATATAAATGATATCATACAGTACTTTTTTTTTCCTGTACCTGACTTGTTTCACTAAGAATAAAACCCTCCAGGTCCATCCAAGTTGCAAATAGCAAAATTACATTTTGTTTCATGTCTGAGTAGTATTCCATTGTATGTACATACTACATATTCTTTATCCATTTATCTGTTGATGACATTTAGGTTGCTTCCATATCTTGGCAATTGTAACTAATGCTATGAACATTGGAGTGCACATATCCTTCTGAATTAGTGTTTTGGGGTCTTTTGGGATATATAACTAGGAGTGGAATTGCTGGGTCATATGGCACTTCTATTTTTAGTTTTTTGATGAACCTCAATAATGTTTTCTGTAGTGGCTGCACCAATTTACACTCCCACCAACAATGAACAAATGTTCCCTTTACTCCACATCCTTGCCAACATTTGTTATTTCTGTTCTTTTTGATGATAGCCATTCTGACAGGTTTGAAATGATATCTCATTTTGATTTTGATTTGCATTTCACTGATGATTAGTGATGCTGAGCATGTTTTCATGTGCCTGTTGGCCTTCTGCATGTTGTTTTTGGAAAAAAAAATTCTATACAGGTTTTCTGCTCATTTTTTAATTGGGTTGTTTGTTTCCTTGATATTGAGTTGTATATGACCTGTTCATATATTTTTGGATTTTAACCTCTTATCAGTCATATCTTTTGCAAATATTTCCTCTCATTGAGTGGGTCATCTTTTGTTTTGTCAATGGTTTCCTTTACTATGCAAAAGCTTTTAAGTTTAATTAGGTCCCATTTCTTTATTTTTTGTTTTTGTTTCTTTGCCTGAAGAAACAGATCCAAAAAATATTGCTATGATGTAATAGTCTATATTTTATTCTAAGATTTTATGGTTTCAGGTTTTACACTTAGATATTTAATCCATTTTGGGTTTATTTTTGTTTACGGTATGAGAAAATGTCCTAATTTCATTGTATTATGTGTAGCTGTCCAATTTTCCCAGGACCACTTATTAAAAAGACTTTTTTTCCCCCACTGTATCATCTTTCCATAATTGTCATAGACTTATTGAACATACTTTTTTCCCCCCTGGGTTCTCTATTCTGTTCCTTTGATCTATGTGTCTGTTTTTCTGCCAGTGCCACATAGTTTTTATGACTGTAGCTTTGTAGTATAGTCAAGTCATGAAGCATGATACCTCCATCTCTGTTCTTCTTTCTCAAGATTGCTTTTGTGTTTCCATACAAATTTTAGAATAATTTGTTCTAGTACTGTGAAAAATTTCTTTGTTATTTTGATAGACATTACATTGAATCTGCAGATTCCTCTGGGTAATATGGCCATTTTAATATTGACACTTCCAAACTGTGAACATGGTATGTCTTACCATCTGTTTGCACTGTCTTCAATTTTTTCATAACTGTCTTATAGTTTTCCAAGTACAGATATTCTACCTCCTTAGTTAGATTTATTCCTAGGTATTTTATTCTTTTTGATGTGATGGTAAATGGGATCATTTTCTTAATTTCTCTTTCTGATACTTTGTTGTTAGTATAAATGCAACAGTAATCTGTATATTAATTTTGTATTGTGCAACATTACCCAATTCATTGATGAGCTGTAGTAGTTTTCTGGTGGCAGCTTTGGGATTTTCTTTGTATAGTATCATGTCATCTGCAAACAGTGACAGTTTTACTTCTTCCTTTCCAACTTAGATTCATTTTATTTCCTTTCTTGTCTGATTTCCATGGCTAGGACTTCCAAAATTATGTTGAATAAAAGTAGCAAGAGTGGGCATTCTTGTCTTATTCTTGACCTTAGAGGAAATGATTTCAGAATTTTGCTGTTGAGTATGACATTAGCTGTGGGCTTATCATATATGACCTTTATTATGTTGAAATATATTTCCTCTATACTCACTTTGTGGATAGATTTTATCATAAATGGATGTTGAATTTTGTCAAAAGCTTTTTCTGCCTCTGTTAAGATGATCATATGGTTTTTGTTCTTCAATTTGTTACTGTGTGTATCACATTAATTGATTTGCAGATATTGAACCATCCTTGTATCCTTTAGATAAATCCCACTTGATCATGGTGTATGATTCTTTCAGTGTATTATTGAATTCAATTTACTAATATTTTGTTGAGAAGTGTTGCAATTATGTAAATCAGTGATATTGGCATGTAATTTTCCTTTTTTGTGATATCTTTGTCTGGTTTTAGTATCAGGGTGATGCTGGACTCAGACAATGAGTTTGGAAGCATTCCTTTCTCTACAATTTTTTTGGAATAGATTGAGAAGGATAGGTGCTAACTCTTCTCTAAATATTTGGAAGAACTAACCCTTGTAACCATTTTGTCCTTGACTTTTGTTTTTTGGGAGTTTTTAAATTACTGATTCAATTTCATTACTGGTAATTTGTCAGTTCATATTTTCTATTTCTTTCTGGTTCAGTCTTAGAAGATTGTACATTTCAAGAAAAGTGTCCATTTCTTCTAGGTTATCTATCTTATTGGTGTGTAGTTGTTTGTAGTAATCTCATTATTTTTTTGTATTTCTGTGGTGTCAGTTGTAACTTCTTTTTCGTTTCTGATTTTATTGATTTGGGCCTTCTCTGTTGTTTGCTTGATGAGTCTGGCTTAAGGTTTATCAATTTTGTTAATCTTTTCAGGGAACCAACTCTTAGTTTAACTGATCTTTTCTTTTCTTTTTTTTTTTTTTTTAGTCATTTATTTCTGCTCTGATCTTTATGATCACTTTCATTTCACTAATTATGGGATTTGTTTATTCTTCTTTATCTAGTTTCCTTAGGTGTAAGGTTAGGTTCTTAAATTGAGATTTTTCTTGTTTCCTGAGGTAGGCTTGTATTGCTATAAACTTCTCTTAAAGCTGCTTTTGCTTCATCCCATAGATGCTATATCACTGTGTTTTTGTTTTCATTTGTCTCCAGGAATGGGTGAACCACAAACAGGAGAATAATTTTTACATTTTTGTTGTTGTTGTTGTTGTTTTTTATAATTGCAGAGATTCTCCCCAAGGAGCTAGGTGTCTGAGCCCTACATCGGGCTTCCCAAACCTGGGGGTCCTAAACATGGAAGACTGGCCACCAGATTGTTTGGCTTTGAAGGCAAGTGGGACTTACTTTTGGGAGACTCAGAGGGCTGTGGGAAATAGAGACTCCACTCTTAGAGGGTGCACACAAAATCTCACATGCTGCAGGACCCGGGGAAGAAGCAGTAATTTGAAAGGAGCCTAGGTCATACTCACCTGGTGATCTTGGAGTGTCTCCTAGAGAGGGAGTAGGCAACTGGAGCTCACCCTGGGGACGTAGATACTGGTAGAAGCCATTTTGGAGAGCTCATTTTATCACATGGATACTGGTGTTGGCAAGTACCATTTTGGAATCCTTCCTTTAGCTTATTAGCACAGCACCTGACCCCACTCACCAGCCTGTCAGAACCAGTCCTGGGACACCTTAGGCCAAGCAACTACCTATGTGGGGACACAGTCCCACCCACGAGCAGGCAGACTGCTTTAAGCCTTCCTGAGTACACAGCCATGCCAGGTCAAGGCCATGTCCACCAAGAGGCCCAGGACCTAACCCCACACACCAATGCATGGACGCTAGCTCTGAAACCGCAGGGATTTGCATCTAGGTGCCCTGGGACAGAGTTCTGCCCACCAGTGGGCATGCACCATCCCACAAGTTGGCCAAAACCAGCCATAAGACACCTTGAGCCCCTCAGCCAGCCACCCTGTGATGCAGTCCTATTTACCAGCAGGCAGACAGAAACTTTGGGATGCCCAAATTCACACCGTCAGCTGTGTTAGGAACCAACTCCACCAGCCTTGGGCCAACACAGGCTCTGAAACACCAGGGCCCTGCAAGTAGAGATTGCAGGACTCAGCTCTGCCTGCCACTGAAAACAATGAGTCACAGGATACAGTACAAGACCCAGTGCACTCACCAGCAGGCTAACACTAGTTCTGGGAGTCCCTGGGCCCCAGCCCCAGCTACCAGCAGGGCAATACCAGCTCTGAGATACTTTCAGCCTCTCAGCTAACCACCTTGGGATACAGCCATGCACATCAGTGGGCTGATAAAAGCTTTAGGACACCCCAGAACCTGCAACTAGCTGTGTCAGGAACTGGCTCCACTCACCAATGGGCTACAAAACTGGAACCCTTGGACCCTGCAGCCAGAGACCATAAGACCCAGCTCTGCATGCCACTGGACAGGTACTGGGCACAGGATCAGGCTTCACCCACCAGTGTGCCCACACTAAACCCAGGATCCCCCTGGGCTCTATAGACAGCTGCCACTAGACCTGACCCCATGCACCAGTGGCCAAGAGCCTCTCCACAAGGCAGGGTCTGGCAATCAACCAGAGCAGGGGCCATCCATATCTACCAGACTACCCACAGTAGTTAGCCCACCACAACAGATAGACCTACACAGTCCATATAGGGGGTACCCCTAGAGCATGTAGCTCTGGTGACCAGAGGGGCGTAGGCTGCTGGAACACATATATCTTGATTTCTTCAGTGATCCATTGGTTGTTTAGTAGCATATTGTTTAGCCGTCACTTTTTTGCAGTTTTTTTTTTTTTCTTGATTTCCAGTCTCATGCTGCTGTGGTTGGAAAGTTTGCTTGATATGATTTCAATTTTATTAAATTTACTGAGACTTGTTTTGTGGCCTAGCATGTCATCTATTCTGGAGAATTTCCCATGTGAAGTTTAAAAAAATTGTATTCTGCTGCTTTTGGATGGAAAGTGCATCTGATCTAAGGCATCATTTTAAGACCAGTATATTTTTATTTATTTTCTGTCTGGATGATCTGTCCATTGATGTAAGTGGGGTTTTAAAGTCCCGTACTATTTTTTGTGTTACTGTCAATTTCTCCCTTTTTGTCTGTTAATACTTGCTTTATGTATTTAGTTGCTCCTATGTTGAATGTATACATATTTATAATTATTATATTTTCTCCTTGGATTGATCCTTTGATCATTATGTAATATCTTTATCTCTTGATATAGTCTTTATTTTAAAGTCTATTTGGTCTGATGTAAGTATTGCTCTCTGGTTTTCTTTTGATTTCCATTTGCATGTAATACATGTTTCCAACTCCTCACTTTCAGTCTGTGTGTGTCTAGATCTGAAGTGAGTCTCTTGTAGAAAACATATATATGGGTCTTGTTTTTTAACCTATTCAGCTACTCTATCTTTTGATTGGAACATTTAGTACACTTAAAGTAATTTTTGATATGTATGTTCTTATTGCCATTTTAAAAATGGTCTTTATGTTGTTTTTGTAGTTCTATTTTCTTTCTCTTTTTCTCTTTTCTCATGATTTGGTGACTACCTTTAGTATTATGTATGGATTCCTTTCTCATTTTGAGTGTGTATCTCTTACAGAATTTTGGTTTGTGATGATCATGGTATATATATTAATATATATATACATATATAATTTTAAGCTGGTTAACTCTTAAGTTCAAACAGATTTTAACCATCTGTCATTCTTACTACACACCCCTCATGATTACTGTTTTTGACATCATATTTTACATCTTGTTGTTCTGTGTATTACTTAATTATTTATTGATGATATAAATTATTTTAAAACCTTTGTCTTTTAACCTCTGTACTAACTTTTTATGTGGTAGATTTACTATTTTACTGTATATCTGCCTTTACCAATGAGCATTTTCCTTTCACAGTTCTCATGTTTCTAGTTATGGCCTTTTCTTTTTCACTTAGGGAAGTTCCTTTAACATTTATTGTAAAGCTGGGTTGGTGGTTCTGAAACTTTTAATTTTTGTTTGTCTGTAAAACTTTCGAACTCTCCATCAAATCTGAATGAAAGCTTTGCCAGGTAGATAATTCTTGGTCATAGGTTTTTCCCTTTCATCACTTTAAATATATTGTGCCACTCCCTTATGGCCTGCAGAGTTGCTGCTGAAAAGTCAGCTGATAGCCTTATGGGAATCTTCTTGTACTTGTTTCTTTTCCCATGCTGCTTTTAATATTCTCTATTTAATTTTAATTTTTGCCATTTTAATTACAATATGTCTTGGTGTGGACCTCTTTGGGTTGATCTGGTTTGGGACTTTGTGCTCCCAGGATCTAGGTGTCTGCTTCTTTTCTCAGGTTAGGGGAAATTTCAGCTATTATGTCTTCAAATATTTTCTCTGCCCCTTTCCCTCTCTCTTCTCCTTCTGGTACCCCTACATTGTAAATGTTATTAGGCTTGATGTTGTCCTCAAGGTCTTTTAAAATGCCCTCATTTCTTTTTATTCTTTATTCTTTTTTCTGTTCCACTTCAGTGATTTCCACTACTCTTCCTTCCAGCTCACTAATCTATTCCTCTGTGTCATCTAATCTACAGTTGATTCCTTCTAGTGTATTTTCATTTCAGTTACTGTATTGTTCATCTCTCTTTGGTTACTTTTTATACATTCTAACTCTTTGTTAAAAATTTCTAACTTCTCACTTTGTTTATCCATTCTTCTCCCAAGTTCTTTGATCACCTTTACAGTCATTACCTTGAGCTCTTTATTGGGTAGATTGCTTATTTCCTCTTCACTTAGTTTTTCTAGGGTTTTTTCTTGTTTCTTTTTCTGAAACATGTTCCTCTGTTGCCTCATTTTGCCTAATTTGCTGTTTTCATTTCTATGTGTCTGTTAGGTTGGTTATGTTTCCCAACATTGGAGAAGTGCTCTTTTGTAGGAGATGTTCTATGGTTCTGTCACCTTGTGGTTTCTATTTTATATCTTTAGTTGCAGATGACCTTTTCTTCTAGATTCCAATCTTTCTCATCAATACTTGCTCTGTAAATGGTTGTAATTTTTGTGTGCCAATTTGAGGAAGTGAGCTCAGTGTCTTTCTACTCTGCCACCTCTCTGTAGTCTCTTCTCTCTCTTTTTTTAAAATTTATGTATATTTCTATTTGTCTTTTTTCCAGGTCTCTAATAACATCTTATGTTGTTTCTAATGTGCTTTTCAACCTGTCTAGTGAATTTTAATTCATGTTAATATCATTTTCATTTATAAAGTTATTATACAATCATTTTTATTAATTTGTTATTTGAGTAAAATTCCCCATCTTTTAACCATTTTGTCTAATTTTTTCACCTTGTTAAAAATATATTAACCATAGTTATTTAATAACTTCCCAACTGACTCCAAAATCTAGACTATATCTCATCCTTTTACTAAATTGTATTTTTTTCTGTTGGATTTTAGCCATACATTCTTGTCTTTGACATGTTTAATAAACTTAGATTGAAATTAAAAAAATATTTATAAAATTGTAAATGCTCCATGTAAAGCTCCCCCATATGCAGAAGCATCTGACAAAACTCAACAGCCCTTTATGATAACAACTCTCCAGAAAGAGGGCATAAAGGAAACATACTTCAACATAGTAAAAGCTATATGTGACAAACTCGCAGTTAACATTATACTCAATGGTGAAGAGCCCAAAACATTTTCTCTAAGATAAGGAAAAAAACAAGGATGCCCACTCTCACCACTTTTATTCAACACAGTATTAGAAATCCCAACCATAGCAATCAGACAAGAAAAATAATCAACAGGAATCAAATTGGAAAGGAAAAAGTTAAACTGTTTGCAGATGATGTGATGCTATACATAGAAAATCTTAAAGATGCCACCAGAGAACTGCTACAACTCATCAATGAATATGGTAAGATTGCAGGATACAAAATTAAAATACAGAAATCTGTTGCACTTCTAAATACTAACAATGAACTATCAGAAAGAAGTTAAGAAAACAATCTCATTTATGATTGCATCAAAAAGAATAAAATACCTAGGAATAAACCCACCTAAGGAGGTAAAGATATGTATTTTAAAAACTATAAGACACTTATAAAAAGAAAAAAAAATTGAAGATGACACAAACAGATGAAAAGCTACACCATGTTCATGGAATGGAAGAATTAATATTGTTAAAATCACCATAATATCCAAGGCAGTCTACAGATTCAGTGCAATCCTTGTCAAAATACCAAGGGCATGTTTCACAGAACAAGAACAAATAATTTAAAAATTTGTATGGAAACACGAAAGATCACAAATAGCATTGGGATTCTCAAGAATGAAAAATACAGCTGGAGGAATCAGCTGATGTCAGAATAGTCTGATGTCAGACTATACTACAAAGGTACAGTAATCAAAACTGTATGGTACTGGCACAAAAAGAGACACATAGATCAATGGAACAGAATAGACAGCTAAAAAGTAAACCCACATACTTATGGTCAATTAATCTATGCGAAAGGAGGCAAAAATATACAATGGAGAACAGTCAGTCTCTTTAATAAGTGGTGCTGGGAAAACTAGGCAGCTACATGTAAGAAAATAAAATTAGAACACACTCTAACACCATATGCAAAAAAAAAAAAAAAAAAAAACCTCAAAATGGATTAAACACTTAAATGTAAGACCAGAAACCATAGAACTCCTAGAGGAAAACATAGACAGAATACTCTTTGAGAAGAATCATGGCAATACTTTTTGTTATCTGTCTCCTAAAGCAAAGAAAATAAAAGCAAAAACAAACAAGTGCTCCTAATTAAACTTAAAACTTTTGCACAGTAAAAGAATTTATCAACAAAATGAAAAGACAACCTGTCAAATGGGAGAAAATATTTGCAAAGGATATTATAGATAGGTGGTTAATATCCAAAATTTATACAGCTCAAATATCTCAACATAAAAAGAAAAGATTAAAAAATGGGCAGAAGACTTGAATAGACAATTTTCCAAAGACAGTATATAGATGGCCAACAAACACATGAAAAGATGATCAACATCTTTAATCATCAAGGAAATGCAAATCAAAACCACAAAGAGGTATCACCTCACACTTGTCAGAATGGCTACCATCAAAAAGACCACAAGTAACAAATGTTGGCGAGGTTGTGGAGTAAAGGGAACCCTTATACACAGTCGGTGAGAATGTAAATTGGTGTAGCCACTGTGGAAAACAGTATGGCAGTTTCTCAAAAAAACAAAAAAAATAGAACTACCATATGACCAAGCAATTCCACTCCTGGGTATGTATTTGAAAAAAAATGAAAACATTAATTTAAAAAGATATATGCACCCTAATATTTACAGCAGTATTACATACAATTGCCAAGGTATGGAAGCAATCTAAGTGTCCATCAACAAGTGAATGTGATGTGATACACACACGCACTCAACACACACACACACACACACACACACACACACACAATGAGATCCCACTCAACCATAAAAAGAATGAAATTTTGCCATTTGCAACAACATAGATGGACTTGGAGAGTTTTATGCTAAGTGAAATAAGTCAGACAGAGAAAGAAATACTGAGTGACATCATGTATATTTGGAATCTAAAAAATAAAACTAGTGAACGTAACAAAAAAATAAATAAACAGACTTGCAGATACAGAGAACAAACTAATGCTTACCAGTGGGGAAAGGGAAGTAGAGAGAGGCAAAATAGCAGGAGAGGATTAAGAGATAGAAACTGCTATGTATAAAATAAATAAGCTACAAGGATATATTGTACAGCACAGGGAATATAGCCAATATTTTATAATAATTATAAATGGAGCATAACCTTTAAAAGTTGTGAATCACTGTGTTGTATACCTGTAACTTATATTGATATAATATTGTTTATAAACTATATCTCAAAAAAATCAAAAATAAATAAATAAATAATAAAAGCTCCACCAGAAATGGCTTGCTCTAGTCTCTTTTTGGGAGGGAAAATAATGGCTGATTACCTAATGTCTCCAAGGAATGCCTTATGTTAAGTTTGTTTACAGTCTTGATAATGTGATTTGTTTTTTGTTCCTAGTACTTTTCAGCTGATATCTTAATGTGTCTTATGGAGTCCTCTCCCTTGGTGGGCCCCAAATTGTATGGTTTTTCACATTAGACTGAGCAAAGATCTTCTCTACATTTTATTGGTTTTCTGATTAGGTTTTAATTCTCCTACCTCATGCATCTCCAGAATTTTGCAAGTGTCTTTAGGTTAAAATAGACTATGGCTTGAAGCCTTCCAAGTCTTTTTCAAAATATTGGCTTGTTTCTTCTTCCCTCAGAAGTGACCCACTAAGGATGTAAACCTCAGATTATTAGCTTCCCTACCATGCCTAGAATCACTGAATGCCCCCAGGGTAATATCAACTACAAAAGTCAGCTCACTTCTTGAAGTTCTTCCCTCTCAAAAGGCTTATCTCCCTTAGGTCTTATTGCTGGAGCACCTCTCTGCGGCTTTCAATCATTTAGTTTCTACATTTTACCCAGCATGTATAGTTGTTTTTTACAGGATTATTGATCTGTCATTACTATTATTTTCCATTCTTATATCTATCTAGGAAAGTAAATTCTTATAATCCTGGCATGAACCCAACTTTATTGTAATACACTGTTTTTTCATACTTTACTTGATTCACTTTGCTTATGGAATTCTGTAACTATGTTTATGGATGAATGAGCCTAATTTTCTTTTTATTTTTACTCTCTGTTAGGTTTTGTTTTTAAAAATTATGCCCACCTTATTAAATGAGTTAGAGAGTTGTTCCTTTTTGATATATTAATGAAAAAAATGAGAAATGCTTGGTTTTCAATTGTATAGTACTACTTTTAGATAAAATCATCTGAGCTTTTTTTTTTTTAAAACAAAAGAAAATTATTAACTACAGATACAATTTCTTCAGGTCTCTTTTTTCTTTAAACCACTTTGGAAAATCATATTGTTTGGTTCACTCATTTGATTGTATTTTTCTGCTTTTGTAGCTATGGCATCCTTATTTATAACTGCAGCAAGAAGTAATGTAATAATTTTACTCATGAACTGATAGAATAACCAGTATACCCAGCTAAAAAGTGACAGAATTAAAATCTAAAATCAACCTTTCCAATCACGTCACATGTTCTTTCCTAACTGAGATTCACCCACAAATAGCAGATCAAATGGTCTCAAATGTAACCCAGATATTACAGTTGCATTCCAATGTGACTCTTTAGCATATAAGCACAGTTGATTTGAGAACTTTCTATTTGAATAAAAAGCAATTGGTTAAATGTCAGTAGGCTGTCAACATAAATGTGACTATCATAGGATAAAAATTAGAAACATCACACTATGGAATATTTTGTTCTGAGAGTATCAGTGTAGAGTATTATTATGAAATGAGTGAAATCAGAATAGCAATTGAGTTTGAACACTGATATTGTTTAAAATTCATATTAGGGGGCTTCACTGGTGGTTCAGTGGTTGAGAGTCCACCTGCCAATGCAGGGGACACGGGTTCATGCCCCGGTTCAGGAGGATCCCACATGCTGCGGAGCGGCTGGCTCCGTGAGCTATGGCTGCTGGGCCTGCACGTCCGGAGCCTGTGCTCTGCAGTGGGAGTGTCCACAGCAGTGAGAGGCCCACGTACTGCAAAGAAAAAGGAAAAAAGAAAAAAAAATCATATTAGGAATCAATCTATGGCATTAAAGCAATCTTTTATATTTTTTTCTTTTAAAATGTCTTCCTTATATCCAAAAAACTATTACCTCTGACGATTGAGGAAAAATGAAGGATTGGTAAACTAATTAAAAAAAAATTTCTAGTAGAAGACCAATTGTAACAATAAATGAAGAAGCTGAAGGAAATTAAGTCAATGAATGCTATCATTAATTTTAAAAAATATCAGATAGCATAATAGTTTATTCCCTTCTCAGTGTAGTAACTGATTTACTACTACTCTTAGACAAAACAAAAATAATTTAATTTATTTATAAAAGTAAGATTGCTATATTACTAAATAATTATAACAACTAATCATTGTTCTGAGGCAATTACATGAAATTCCATAAACTAAAATTTTGTCATAATGTGACGTTTTACTGAACAATTTTGAAATATATATATATATATGTATATATATATATATATATATATATATATACATATATATATATATATATATATCCGAAAACCAGCTCCATCTGGAAGAGCTGTGGCAATAATTCAGAATTATCCATAGTGCCTTTAGTATATTAATCATAGGTGTTTTAAATCTCCCGCCTGGGGCTTCCCTGGTGGTGCAGTGGTGGTTGGGAATCCACCTGCCAATGCTTGGGACATGGGTTTGAGCCCTGGTCCAGGATGATCCCACATGCTGCTGAGCAACTAAGCCCGTGTGCCCCAACTACTGAACCTGCACTCTAGAGCCAACGAGCCACATCTACTGAGACTGAGTGAAACAACTACTGAAGCCCACGTGCCTAGAGCCTGTGCTCTGCAACAAGAGAAACCACCGCAATGAGAAGCCCGTGCACAACAACAAAGAGTAGCCCCACTCGCTGCAACTAGAGAAAGCCTGTGCACAGCAAAAAAGACTCAAGGCAACCAAAAATAAATAAATTTATTTTTTAAAATAAATAAATAAATATATCCCCCATCTTATAACTGCAATATCCCTGCCATGTCTGGTTTTGATGCCGGTTCTGTCTCTTCACATTATGTTTTTTGCCTTTTGGTATGTGTTGTAATTTTTTCTTGATAGCTGAACATTATGTGTTGGGTAAATTTTTAAAACATACTGTAAATAGTCCTTTAGTAATGTGGTAATAAGTTACGAAGAGAGGGGAAGCATTCAATAGTCCTATGTTTAGGGCTCAGTCTTTTATTGAGCCTTTGTCTCTGGACTGTGAACTTTACAAGTGTTTCATATTTTTTTCTCTCCATTTAGATGGGACAGCATGGTTAGATTGGGCTGGAGTGGATAATTCTCTTGCCCCAGATCAGTTAAGTTAGGCTCTGATAATACCCCAGCAGGGTTTAGACTCTAGTAAACTAGTTTCCCTTGAGATCAGTCTTTGTTAAGAAGAACAGAGAACTTTGGTATATTTCAGAGTGGTTCCTTTCCCCCTTCCCTGTTGGCAGTAAAAATAATTTATGTCAGATATTTACTGTTGGACCCTGGTCATGTTCCTTGAGTTAAATCTCACAATATTGTGGGAGACCATTTTATGATTAGGTTCTCCTGGCATTTTTAACTCTCAGTGTTGTCCACACTGAACTTCCAGCAATTTGTCAATTATAGTTCAGGTTTTCCTACCCCATCTGCCACTGATTCCCAGGGTTGTCTGAGGGACTTCTTGTATTTGCTTGTCTGTATCTTCAGTCTTGAGGGCAGTGGTCTGTCCTATATCCATCTCTCATGGATCCAAGAAGAGTTGATTTTTCAGTGTGTTCAGCTTTTTATTATTGTTAGGACAGTGGCAACTTCCAAACTCTTAATGTGTGAAACTGACAACTGGAAGTCTAAAATGTTAATTCTTTAGGGAAAAAAACAAAAAAAAAAAAAGAAACTGAAAGTGTTTTAGAGACAACTTAGTGGGAAATACATTTTGAGCTACTTTGTGTACTTAGATGCCTGATTCAAAGAAAAATGGCTGTGACTGATCCACCACGAAGCATATTTAAAGGATAATGCAATTTTCTTTCTACTCGACAAAATAATTAATTTACTTGTCTCTAGAGTAAGTCAGACAGGGATAAATAGTTGAAGGATTCAACAAGAAATCTTAAGAACAAGGACAAATATCATCAAATTATATTAATGGCTTCTGTTCATAACCAATTCTTTCTCTATGAATATAACATCAGTTTTTCCCACCCTCCTAGACTGTAACATCATCTTCCAGAAATCTGAGTTACTAGTTTCAGATTTTCATTCCTAAAACCTGAATTCAAGAGGAAAAATATCTTTGAAAATTAATTTTAAATCTAGAACTTTCCAATTTTTTCTTCGAACTTTCATTGATAGCATACATGATATATACAAGAGTCAAAAGCTTATGTATGGAAAAATTAAGTAACAAGCACACAACAAAATTTGCTGATTATTTTTTGAAAGACACTATCCAAATTAATAAAAATATATACTCTAAAGGAGAAACTATTGAAATTAAAATAATTGTTGCAAGAATGAAATTAAATTGTGTTTGTTTCCCATGATTTTTATGTATTTTGAGAAAAGGAAGGAAGCTTTCATAATTTGTTTGATTTTCACTGCAAGACAACCCACTCCCCACACAAACACCTAAAAAAAAGTTCTGAAGATTGAGTTTGGCTATATATACAAGAAGGATAAAACGTTAACTTATTTGTATCAAAACAGGTATTTCATAGGTGCCTTCTAAGAAGAAAACCATAACACTGTTTATTTGTTTAATTTCACATCTAAAGTGAGTATGGTGGAACATGTGAAAATGTGAATCAGAGAACCAAATGGTTTCTAGGATACACTGCACTTATACAGAAAAGACCACTGGAAAGAACAGCAGCTGTCAAGAGAGTCAAAGATAAATATTTTTTTAACATTATTTGCATTATTAGAAATCAATTATTGTTCACTCAATGAAAAGATAATTATTAAATATCTACCATCTGCCAAACAATGGTCTATGAAATTGAGATATGTTAGAGAAGCAAATAAACAAACTCCCACCCCCACCTCCATTCTCTTAATGCTTACAGCAGAAAGAGGCAAAAAAAAAAAAAAAAAAAAAAAAAAAAAAAAAAAAAAAAGCATGTTCACAAATCTTATAGTATGTAAAATGATAAGTTACAGCAAGGATAGAAGAAGAGAGCAGGATAAGGATGAAGTTACAGAGGGAGAAATTTGCAATTTTAAATAAATTATAAATAGGACCTCGGATTAGGTCAGCTTCATGGAGAAGCTATTATTTGAACAAGGACTTAAAGGGGATGAAAATGTCAGCTAAGTTCATACAGAAGCCTTAAGTGAGGAGGCAGTCAAGAGTAATCAAGGAACAGCAAGAAGGACGTGTAGCTAGAATGGAGCCAACACAGGGGAGAATAAGGCGAGAGACATTTAGAGAGATTACAGGGGTAAGATCAGGTAGAACTTTGTAAACCATTGTAAGAATTCTAGTCTCTGATGATACAGAGAGCCAGTGGAACATCTTGAGCTCTGGATTGAAATGATCTGACAAGCTTTAAAAGGACCACTTTGGCAGTTGCTCTGAGGGTGTATGACAAGCAGGCAATGGTGGAGGCTGGGCAACCTATTAATGGAGGCAGTGGGGTCCTGGAACCAGCTCACTGGGGAGCTGCCTTCATTTCAGTAGCTTGAAATGAACCCTAGGGGGAGCATTTATACATAGGAAATCAGCAAATGTTATAAATCAGGTCTTCTAATTAATCAATACAATTATGATATTTTATAACTTAAAATACGTGAAAGTCTGGAGTCTCTTTTTTAAATTCTTTTGCATAGAGTAATTTTGGCATACCACTTTACCCATAATCTTTTTTCTATTGCTCTTTGGAACTGGCTATACAAATGAATGAATCAGTTTTAAATACTGCTTTCAGGTTGGATAAAGCTGTCTAAGTTGTGTATACAACACCCTAGGAAGTCCCATACTTCTTTTAAACAGATCTTCAATTGTATTAAGCCAGTCATGGTCATCTCACTTCCTTTGTTAATGTTGATTAAGAATGGACACAAAAGTATGGCAAATTAGTCCAAGATTAAATTAGATACACTATATATGGTGGTATCAAATCAGATCCATATTTTATATATGTGTGTGTGTGTGTATGTGTGTGTGTGTGTATGTTTGTTCCTCATGAATTGAGACACAGGAAGAGATGCACTTGGATTTTACTGGATGTTGTCATATACGGACATGATAGTTAGAAGTGCTAGAGCCACCTTGCATTGTTGCAGAGAGCTATCCTGAGGCCTATACTTCCATGCTGAGGATATCAGACTACAGAGATGGGAAGAATCTGGATCCCTGATAATGTCTCTGACCAACTAAGTTAACCGATCAAAGAGCACTCCTATCTTTTTTTTTCTCCTTATGTGAAAATGTGCTAATAGTTTAAGCCAGTGTGAGTTGATGGCCTATTATTTGCGATTGAGGGCAGCTGAGCTGATATAAAGGCCCAAGCTTTAATAGCTTCTGCCATTTTTTCTCTTTAGAATAAATATTTTATTCAACTATCAAAACTATCCCTATCATTTGGAGTTTCTTCATTTTTTCTTGGGTTTAACCCAAGGTTTAGAATTTGATATCAATTTTCCTAGCGGATCACAAATGTTTTAAACAAGTAAATCAACACTATTCTCTATTTTTTATGCTGCAATTAGCCAGGTAATATAGTACCTACTTTTGTCGATTGGTAACCATCAGCATTTAGATTTAACTGATATATACAGAGTATATCGTGTCTTATTGTTATTTTGGTTTATCATGTGAGTTTGCTATTTTTTTAATTGTTTGGCATTTTCATTCCCATTTTACAGATGACAAAAGTGAGGCTTAAAGAAATAATCTAATGTGTAATTCAGCATTGACACTTGAGCCAGGTCCATTAATAGAATAGAATACGCAAATGTGTCTAATGTGTACTAATGGCTTTTAATTTGATATTCAATTACATTGCTGTACAAATATTTATTTTGTACCCCCTGCAATAGAGATATGCAAACACATGTCTACATGTACACACACACTCACTGGTTCCCAGAGTTTGATACCACTACGAACATCAGCAAGTATTCAATGATTGTTTAATATATATAAAGTAAGAGGCTTGATGGTGTACTCATGTTGTATCAACATACTATAAAAATAATGATTTTTAGTGTTTAGCCCTTCATGTTCAGAACCTCATTTTTAAATGTGTAGGACAGAAAATTTAAGCTGTTAAAAATCATTATCAAGATAATAAAAATCATGGGAACATGTTTTAAGACAAATAAAAATGTGCAGAATGAGCATAACATTATATGACTGAAATATTATCAAACGTACAATTGCATGGACAGACTGGAAGATAATTTGCAATAAAATTATTTGTCTTAAGAATTTATAGTACTTTCTCACATTTTAATCAGTATTCCTTTTAAAATTGTCAGTTGTTTGGAAACTATAAATATGATCTAATAATTTATTATAGATAATTTCCTTGTAACAATGGTCTTACATTTCTACAAATGAGTAACAATGAAATTTAGTAAACTATTTTCCGTTTTCAAAAAACCCCAAAACTGGGCTTCCCTGGTGGCGCAGTGGTTGAGAGTCTGCCTGCCGATGCAGGGGACATGGGTTCATGACCTGGTCTGGGAAGATCCCACATGCCGCGGAGCGGCTGGGCCCGTGAGCCATGGCCGCTGAGCCTGCGCGTCCGGAGCCTGTGATCCGCAACAGGAGAGGCCACAACGGTGAGAGGCCCGTGTACCACAAAAAAAAAAAAAAAAAAACCTCAAAACCGAAGTGGCATTTTGGTGGTACCTGCACACTCAATGTAAAATGTAGGTTTTAACTGGAAAATTTGCACAGCATAACTGCAACATTGGACAATTGAGGCCTCTGAATCACTAGTCCTGCTAAAGATCTCCACCTTTTTTCCTCTTTAGATGATCTGCATAATCACTTTAATTATCCACTCATTCTCTTTCTTTATGCACTGTCTTACTGATCAAATATTCTGGAAAATAGATTTCCTGAAAGTATGATTACTGATATTTTATAAAATATCAATACATTTTGAGATTACTTTTATCCAGAATAAAGATCTATATCTGAAACTACATGATGCCAAACTACAAATTAGATACAAGGGAAAGAAAATAGGGGAATAGAAAGCTAAATACTATTTTAATTTTCATATTATCTTTTTTCCCTCAACCCCTAGATTTATTTGCCTAATTGTTCCCAAAGTGGTGGAGTTTGAAAATTCACTTTCAGTAATCTGTGTTTGTCAGGGATCAAGAAGCTCTGACCTTCTAAACCCTCCCAAGACCTTTTCCTTATTACTGAAACATAGCCATTTCCCCAGTCCTCCACAGAGGAGACCGGATTGACTGGATTCCCAAATCAAAACATGAAATAAAACCAAATAATGAAAAACTTAATATAACTTTGAACATCCTCAGAAACATTCACTACCAGTACTTATAGAGGGCAGACATATCTCTGTACACTGTCAACAGATTTTAAGATTTTTAGGTACTCGTAACACCTCTGCTTCTGTTTCAATATGCTAATGATGTAGTTCTGAGAAATGTTTTAACAGGAAAGGATAAGTTATCAGTGAGTATTTATGATATACCTACTCTTTGTCTCTGCTGAAGACTGTGAATGAATGTTCCATAGCAGTGTACAGTAGACTTGTCTTCAAGGAACCATATACTCTCCTGTGGGTGTTTACTATAGGCTGATCAGGTGTAAACAATGAATGGAAAGGGCCATAACTTCAAAAGTTTGGAAACATACAAAAGTCCAGATAACATGACCTTGTCTTCTTTAAAATGGTGAAATGAGTAGGGGATTCAGAGATGAAAATTTTAATGTATGATATGATATTATACATAGACTATACTATAACATATTTATGATATATATATCATATCTAAGCTGCTTCTTTATAATAAATATTGGTAACAGAAACACCATAATATTTACCAATTTTCCTCTTTAATTTCAAAGGATGTTACGTTAAGCATGGTAAATATATGGAGGGCATATTGACATATTGAATAAGTTGGCTTGTTAGGATTATTTTGGCAGTGGCTAGAATGAGATTTAAAAAGGATTTGAGAAGCAGACCAATTTTTATAAATAAATAAATAAATAAAGGATATGAGAACAAGAGTGGAATGATCTTCTAACCACATGTAATGAAAGTTCAGCATGATTAAAATCCATAAATAGAGGACTACTAATAGAAGTATTTAAGGTTATCCTTAAAATTACTTTTCACTACTCGTCATTCCTTTATAGAATGTTTTACTTGAGAGCAAAGTATTGTACAATCTAATACCTTATTCAGACATATATGGGTTTCCATTTTTTCCTCTATTGTTTCCATGAACTTGCTGATGTTTTTGTCAAGGCATTTCACTTCACCATCAATTATATGTACTGTAACTGAATAGTTGAAAAATATGCAGGAGCAGGTATCTCATAAAATCAGTTAATAATACTAAATAAAATACTTGGAGAGGGGCTTCCCTGGTGGCGCAGTGGTTGAGAGTCCACCTGCCGATGCAGCGGACACGGGTTTGTGCCCCGGTCCGGGAAGATCCCACATGCCGAGGAGTGGCTGCGCCTGTGAGCCAATGCTGCTGAGCTTGCGCATCTGGATCCTGTGCTCCACAACGGGAGAGGCCACAACAGTGAGAGGCCTGCGTACCACTTAAAAAAAAAAGCCCGCATACCTACCGCTAAAAAAAAAAAAAAAAAAAAAAAAAAAAAAAAAAAACTTGGAGAAACATCAAAGAATACTTCAGACTATTTTAAGTATAAATATAGATTTTCATATATACCCTTGGTCACATATATCTATACATATATACAGATATATATATATACACATATGTGTTTATTAATACATATGAAATCTTAAAAATTATATAATGCTTTATAGATTGAATAGTGGTTCAAAAAATCCTTGGAATTATACTATTAATCATAATTCTTTCTAAAAGTATTACATAGAAAATTAAAAATAAAAATGTAAGGTTTTAGAAACCCAAAGCTGAAAAATTGGCCTCACAGAGGTAAGGGCTTTGTGTATTCTAATTTATAAAAATTTTTGCAAAAAGTTGACAAATGAATGCATTATATACTGTCAGCAGGAGAAAATCAGTTTTTAATATCTGATATTAAATTTTTACTATGCTTTGACTTTTACTTGAATATTTATTCCTCTATTTACATTTTTTATTTACATTTTTAAGTTTCAAAATTTTATCAGAGAAAATTCATATTTTAAAAAATCACCCATAATTCTACTATTATGGTGCTAGTTTTGGCTACTTTCTCTGTAGAGTCTATTTTATGTTTATTTTATATATTAGTAATCACAGTATATATACGATTTTTTCATGATTATGTTCACTTTTCATTATAGCATAAGATTGACTATGCTGCATCTTGGTCTTCAAAATCATAGCATTAAATGGCTGAATACACTTAATAATTATTTACATAATGACTTTCTAAGTTAATAATTAGCTCAAATCACCATAACAATGCTTTATTCCATTTAATCAAAGCAGAATTTGGCCCTGGGATATATTAAGTGTAAAATATTTAGTGGAATATCTATATCAAGTTTTGTAGGACTTGTGTTAAAAGGTAACATAGCTCAGAGATTAATAATCTGGCTCTAGAATCATAAGATGTAGGGCTTTATTTCTAACTTTGTGAATATGGTCCCTGCATCTATGTAAGTTTGGCATTGCAATACATAAAGTTGGAAAGTTCCATCCCTATGAGTATTAAGTATTAACATACATTATGACATTGGGGTTTCAATTGCAATCTCTGAGTCACAGAGAGTTGGGTTTTTATATTTATTGGTTGCTCTACTTACTAGTTTTATTACATTGAATGAGTAATTTCGCCTCTCTGAGCCTCACTTTTCTCATCTATAAGATCAGAAAAATAAAATAACTAATACAATGGAGTTTTGTTTTTATCAAATGATATAATCTCTGTAAAGCAATTAGAGTGACTGACATGATAAAAGCACAATAGATTTTAGCAGTAGTTATATTAGTAATAGTAGTTGTAGTACAAATCAATAAATACTGGTGTTTTCATGTAGTTTTTTTTTTATATTCATCAATAATGCATGAAGTAATTTTTAAGATTTTATGTTGTGTTTTGAGAATTGATTGTGTCTACAATTATTTTTATTTATGTCATTACATGCTGTATAACAAATATTGTAACAGTATTTTAAAAATTTTATTCTATTCTTCCATGGCTGCTGACAGAAGTGATTCCTGTTTGAGGTCAAATCAGGCAATAAAAAGGAGTTGAGTAAATTCGAATATACAACGGCTAAACTTACAGAATAATTATTTTTAAGTCCACATTTTAATATGTTATTTGCAACCTATATTAAAACATGCACTGATTATGGAAATAGTTGCAGAAGATTCAGCCATTATCCTCTAACAAATTATGACTAATCTCATTCTTGTTTATAAGGTTTATAAAGCTTCATTATTCAATGCATATATTCATAAACTTGACCTTAAGTCTGTCAATACATTCATGAGATGAGACCCATAAAGCTATCACAACTGCACCTATACATTTACAGTGGAAAATGGACATCACTGAGTATGTTGAATTCTGAACAATGATTTAAATAAGTGCTGTCCTTCAAACTCTGGTTCACATGCCCTCAGTCCCCAAGAAAATCAGTGTTTACTAATCTTATGCAAGTGCAGTCCTTAGGCTACTGTCTGAAATCTCCAAGCAGAGTTTTATGTTTTCTCCTTTGCACTCTCCTATCACCTTGTTCATAGCGCTTTCATAACACTGTCTGCATTTTTTCTTTTTCTTTTTTTTGCTTTCATGCTTATATCTTCCATTGGACACTGAGTCCCTGGAGGTCAATTCCTATCTCTTCATCCGTGTAGCCTCAGTACCTGGCATGATGCCTCACTGGAAAATGAATAAACTTTGAATGGACGACTGACCACTGAGATGGGACATACAGAAGCTCCTCTAATTAAGAACAGCTTAGGTTGAAAACCTATTCATGTGCCTGAGCCTAAAGTAAAACCCTGTAAGAGCTCAGTGAGAGAACTATCACTCTGATGGCATTGGTGTCAATCTTTTTGCTTATTTTAAATTCTCTTCTTTGTATATTTGCATTTCTAATCTTTCCTTTTATTATACTTCCTATATGGAAAATAAAACCTAAACCAAAATAAATAAAAACTTCTATAGTCATACTAAAATAATCATACTTAACTAACTAATGCCATTTTTAAAATGTGAGCTGATTTGACTTGCCCTAAGGCGAAGCTTTTAAAATCTATAAAAGTTCCGAGGTTTAAAGTGTATGACCAGAGGAGATCCTGCATTATCTGAAAACCTGTTGGGGAAATGCAGTATTTCTTTTTATTATAATTAGTTACCGTAAATGTAGGTGACAATGTACTTATTGGTAGGTCTTTTACGTTGTTAATGACATGCGGAACAGTTGGGAAAAAAATATACCTACAGTGAGTGGCTCTAACAAAGCATATAAGGTTAAATCAAATTCCGTTTTCAAAGTTATCATTTTTCCTCCTGTCTATATAAGAGACATTTAAAGCCAACATATTTGGGGGCATGTAGTTTAAAGCAACACTAAAGTAATAAAGAAACCATAATGTGCTTTTATTACTTGAGTTTTTACAAACAGTTTTGGGATAACTCGATGGTATTATCCCCACTACTGAGTAAAACATGCAGCACTTTGCCACTACAACAGGAACACCTGCTAGCAAAGCTGTTAAACTGTAAGTTTCCCTATTGCTCAATTCAACTAGCAAGCTGCTTTAAACTGCCTCCTAATGTCCGCGTAACATCAGTAATTTTTTTTTCTGTCCACTCTTGGGGCATATTGTAGAGAACTTTTCACCAATTATCAAGATTCCTTTTTTATTCTCCAGACGGACTGAAAGATTGTAAACTAGAAGATATTAGCAGCAAAACCTCTGTTATTTACTTTAGTATAACTACACCATTATACATGTATTTCATATTCCTTTGAGAAATATACAAGGTATCATAAATCTCAGTCAGAATCTATCTTGAGTGTTGCCAGTATAATCTTTCCATCATATAAAACAATAAATCTCTAGCTTCAAAGGCTAATGAGGTCTCTGAAATTACTTGGTAATCAATTATACTTTGTTATTATTACAAGTTTAAGTATTATTATTATTAGTCCAGAGAATATTGCTACCAATAGTTATATAGGGTTAAAAGTCAATGGCTATTTTTGTAATGCTTAAAATCTTTGTTATATAGCTCCCTGTGTTGACTAGTTATGCACTGTAAAGTTGAAATGCAGTGCTTGTATACTGATTAATTCTAAGATGTAAACTACATTCCTTAATATTAATGTGTTATAAGTGACACTCATTATGTATGTCCATGATTCATATTGCCAAGCTGTTCCCCTTCCCCAGAATGATGTACTGTTACTGTCCTATTCATTTTGAATGTTGTATTCATAAGGGTTTTGTGACTAGACATCACCGTAAATCAATGTTATTGGACTATATTTTCAAACAAAACATTTACAGAGACAGTCATCCCACATTCTATCCTTAGAGTGCAACACTTGCATGAAGGTCAAATAAAGTTGACATCAATTTATGGATTAGTTTGTTGAAAGAGCAAATGAAACCAACAATTTTCAGAATACCTTAATAAGAGATTTAATGTATTCATCCTTCACTCCAGAATTCCTAATAGGCTTAAGAGCTGAGCTAGAACTATAAAACAAATAACATTAGGGGGATATATAAGTACTTGAGGTTGTCTTTTCTGATGAAGCATAGGAAATACTCAGAACAGTGTTAGTTTATACTAGGACTTTAGAAAGTATGTGGATATGTTAACAGTGTCACAGTTTACTTCAAAATAAACAGGATTCATTTATGATCACTTATTACTTACTGAATTTGTATTCATGATTGATACACAGAAATACAATCTGTTTCAGTAGAACAAGCTGATCTATTTCTTTCTGATATTTTATTTTTTTTCTTTTAATGTTGGGAAGTCCCTTAGATTGAAGTAAACGATACTTCTTAATTTTCTTTTTGCAACAGTTTGGTGTGGTGGAAATCTCAAATAGTTCATGGCTACCAAATATCTTCATGCAATGTTCTGTAATTTTTTTCCTCTATTTTCACTTTCTTTATTCACATGGCTTTAAAAGGAGGCTATATACTATGTAAATAATATGCTCAAACCAGTACCTATGACTGCATTACAATAAACTATCTAAGTGTGAATAAACAGGAAAAGGAAATTTAGTTCTCTTGAGAGATATATATTTTTTTTTTTGGCTGTACCACCTAGGCCCTGGACAGTGAGAGCACCAGAGCCCTAACTACTGGACCACTAGGGAATTCCCAAGAGTGGGTGTGGGTGGGTGCGTTTTTTGTTTTGTTTTGTTTTTTTTTAGCTGCAGGGTTTGCAGGATAGTTCCCCAACCAGGGCTCCCTGCAGTGGAAGTGTGGAGTCAACTTATTCTTGAGTAAGGAGTATTGAATCTAGATTTTCTTGCATAGTTTGTGCTTTCTATACATTAACTTAGATGCTTCTTTAAAGAGTAGAAAATATATCTTTGTTAAAGTTGTTGAAATGAAACAAAAACTTTTTCCCTAAGCAACTAGTAATATTCTACATAAAACAGAACTTTCTGAATTTCAGTCCTTATTTCTTAATGTTGATAGCAAACTTGCAAGACTTCAGAATAAAAATTATTCAAGTTACAATGTAATGAAATAAAGAAATAGCACTCAAAAATCACCTTACAGATATACCATACAGAAATGTTCTCTTAATTAAATGAATAACCTACACAAATTAATAAATATACAGTAAGTTGGCAGGTAAAATAAATTAATTTTATATAGAAAATTGCAATGTGCTACAGGTAGGCTAATTTATCTTAAACCCAAGCCCATATTTTACACATTGATGACATCCATCCATTTTATATTCTGGTACAGCACTTAGTACAGGGAGTGCTACACTCATCCATCACCCACTACCATAATCTTACTTCCCAGTTATGCTTCTTGGGGCGTCAGTCTAGAGTAACAGTGGCCATAGACATCAGAGCTTTAATTAAAGAGAAATAGATATAAGTGCTCTGGTAGAGGTAACTGCCTACCTCACATTTTAAGGTAAATTCGGTGAATACATGTCCTTAATTAATATTTTCTGGCCATAAATTATCCTAATCTTAGGTTGTTGGAATATTCTGAAAAGTTTTGTCACTTACTTTTGGAGGCTGTTTGAAGGGGTTGGTGGGGATAGGAGTGGGAAGGAGTAAACCAAATAGCAAAAAACAAAAATGATCCCATTCCTTCCGTGAACAATAAACCAATGGAAGAGATAAGTTGTAACTTGTCTATCTGCAGGTTTCTTTTAGCTATGTTACATCTCTTTTATTTTACTCCTTTACAGTTATCATAAGGATGCCATTCTTATAGTATACTCTACCTCAGTTCATTGCTATGCAGCACAACCACCGCTGGAAGGTAGTGAAGATGAAGAAACAGATGAAGAAAGTAAAGATTAAAGAGACCTGCTCTCTTGCCTAGGGTTACATTATAAGTTAGTGGCAAAATGTGTATTAAAATTCAGGTCTCCAGAGCCCCAGTGTTTTAATTAGTTTAATAATCCATGCTAACTTTCATGATTGTTAGGACTTAGGTTTTGGTATTCTTTAACATTATTCTCAACACCTATGAAAAATGGCTGCCCTTCATAGGGTTAATGCAAACTATGAGTTATACCAATTATGCAAACACTAATCTTTGTAACTTATCTACCCCCAGGGTGCTTAGTGCTATGTGAACATGTATTTCATTTCTTCAAAGGAGCTTTCACCCACTTCTATGAACAGTTTCCTTTTATACTATTAACAACAAAAACAAAACCATCAAATAAATGTTACCACATTTAAACTTATAATGAAGGTATAATTATCCCAACTGTATTAATAAAGAAATTAATGTTCAGTGACTTGTCCACAGCTGTATAGCTAATAAGAATTAGAACAGCGATTTAATTCTGAGACATTCCAAGTATCACATGATCTTAGTGTGTAAGGTTGATTGTTAAAAGAAATAATATGACACTACTGGAAAAATCAAATCAATAAATGGATTTGAAACTGTATACTTTCCATTGGTTATTTATTTTTATATATTTATTTTTTTTGCGGTACGTGGGCCTCTCACTGTTGTGGCCTCTTCCGTTGCAGAGCACAGGCTCTGGACGCGCAGGCTCAGCGGCCATGGCGCATGGTCCCAGCAGCTCCGCGGCATGTGGGATCCTCCCAGACAGGGGCACGAACCCATGTCCCCTGCATCGGCAGGTGGACCCTCAACCACTGCGCCACCAGGGAAGCCCCTCCATTGGTTATTAATATAAAACAATTTTCTGTAGTCTTATCTTCACTTAGTCATGATTTATATTCTATACTTTATTCATTCCTTCATTTATTTATTTAATTAGTCATTTGACAAATATTGCATTAACTGCTGGTGGCATAAAGCCAATGGAAATGATTTTAGGTTGTGCTGCTATGGTTTTTAAAAATGGCGAAGAGATATAATACATTAAATTATAGACTGATTCTAGATGGAGTGGTCAAAAGAGATTCTCCCAGGATCTATTCTATTTAAACAGAACGTTGAAAGAAGTGATGGAATTATCACATCAAGAATGGGGGGGCCTCCCTGGTGGAGCAGTGGTTGAGAGTCCGCCTGCCGATGCAGGGGATACGGGTTCGTGACCCGGTCTGGGAGGATCCCATATGCCGCGGAGCGGCTGGGCCCGTGAGCCATGGCCGCTGAGCCTGTGCGTCCGGAGCCTGTGCTCCACAACGGGAGAGGCCACAACAGTGAGAGGCCCGCGTACAGCAAAAAAAAAAAAAAAAAAAAAAGAATGGGGGAAAAATATTCCAGCAGGGAGAAACAGACAAAATCTTCATCATCATTGAGTTATACTCTGGAGCAAGAGACAGGAAAAAAGTAAATAAGTAATAAATATAGTATGCCCATGGGGTTCCCCTGGTGGTGCAGTGGTTGAGGGTCCACCTGCCGGTGCAGGGGACACGGGTTCGTGCCCCGGTCCGGGTGGATCCCACATGCCGCGGAGCGGCTGGGCCCATGAGCCATGGATGCTGAGCCTGCGCGTCCGGAGCCTGTGCTCTGCAACGGGAGAGGCCACAGCAGTGAGAGGCCCGCATACAGCAATATATATATATATATATATATATATATATATATATATATATATATATATATATATATATATATATATATATATATATATATAGTATGCCCTTCATAACTTAGTGTAAGCTATGAGAGAATTGAAAATACACAGAAGTATTAAGGAAATCCAGAAGCAAGAAGAATCATTATTTTAGGTAGTATATTACAAAACGTCTCACTGAGTAAGGGATGTGAATGAGACCTGAAAGCAATGAGGTAAAGAGCCAAGAAGATTTCCAGGGAAAGGTGTCCCAGGTAGAGGGAATAGCACATACAAAGGCCCTGAGGTAGAAGTACCTCAGGCATAATAAAGTAAGGTAGTGGCTATATGTAATAAAGTATAGTATTTACAAGGAAAACTTTTATGAGATTTAGAGAATAGAAAAGGGAACTCAAGAATAAAATAGGAGGATAATTAAGTTGGTTTTGTAAAATTCAAGGTGAAGGATGATTATGACCTGAACAACAATGACATTGGAGATGAAGTAATAAGCTATGTTTTGGAGGTAGAATCAGAAGGATAAACTTTATGATTAGTTACCATAAGTTGAAGAAAGAGAGAAATCATCAATAACCACTAATTTTTCATTGGTAGATGAGGTGCCTTTTACTGAATTACGGAAGATGTGACATCGAGTTTGAGGAAATAATGAAGTGTTCTTTAGACCCCTTTAAATTTGTGATGGCTGTACAATTTTAAGAGGAAATTTCAAAAGGCCATTAGGAGAGGTCTGCAATATAAATATGTGTTTTGTCAGCATAAAAATGGTATTTAATTAAATTCATAAACTCTCCATTTCTGACAACCCTACTCAGCACAAGCTTAGACAAATGTTACACACAATTTACAAGTTAAACTTAAATGTGAAATTCTATGGATTGCTAAACCAATTTACTTGGAAGCAAATTAATGGTTCTAGCCTTGCATAGACTCATGAAAGAGGTGACTTGTCAGTAGCTCAAACATTTTTAATCTAAATATCAATATAACCATGAAGTGAATTTGAACAGAAGTATAACCCCCAACAAACAAACAAAAAATAAAAACTGATAAAAAAGGCTTATTGTTTAAGTCTTAACTGGGTTTTCCTTGATCACTATGCTTTTCATATTATGCATATGATCTTGAACTCACGAACAAGTGTAATCTAAATTTCAAATAAGATGACTACAGGAGATTGCTTGACTGACATGAAGATATGTTAAAGGTTACAACACAGAACTGCCTCTTTGCATTCTGAAGATGTAGTTTGTTGATCAGGTATTGTGTTTTAAAAATGATGCATTGAATGTCATTAGGCAGGGTGTACTCTTTCTAGTTAGTCTCAGATGCCACCACTCCCTATTGCCTTCACCGTTATGCTTTTTGCCTGGGTCTTGACATGATTTCCTTACTAACCTGCCACAGATACTTTTAACTTTTAAAATCTATCTACCTTTATATGTTAACACTAACTGGCAAAGCACTGTGCATATTGATTCTTTGAAATGAGCACTTATAAAATTTATTTTTCTGAGTTGTGCCTTGGTGTGTTTCCATTAGTCTATGCTGAAAGATGTTATAAGAAACATACCTATGGATCCTATCATGGTGTTCATGGTAAGAATGTTGCTGAGGATGTTATGCATTACACAACACATCATTGCTTTTATAAAATAATAATCAAAGACATTATTTCTAATATTATTATTGAATTAAATTGTTGGTTTAATCACCTTATTTTATCTCAGGATACTGTTATTTTAAGAACTGATTTCACTATGCAGTTTCCAGCGGTTGCTTGAAAACTTAGGTAGAAAATATACATATTGGTTTCTGCCCCCAGTTCCTGGAACAATTCTCCTAAAACCTTCATAATTTGTTAAGCTATGAGTACTAATATTTGGTCTCTGACCCTAGTTCCTGATACACAAATCCTAAATCCCTTGGAATTTCCTGGATAATAGCAATGTTTTTGTTCTAACCAAATGATTTTTGCTGGGCTCCATGAGAGCTTCAGCATGGGGGCTGGTCACCAGAAAAATCGAAGCTTGATTAGAAGGTGGAACTTCCAGCCCCACTTCGCATCCTCCAGGAAGGGGAGAGGGTCTGGAGACTGACTTAATGATCCATCATGCCTGTGTGATAAAGTCTCTGTAAAAATCCCAAAGTGCAGGATTCAGAAAGCTTCCAAGTTGGTGAACACATTCATGTGCCAGGAGGGTGGCATATCCCAGCTCCACAGAGACAGAAGTTCCTGTTCTTGAGACCCTTCTAGACCTTATCCTATGTATCTCTTCATCTGGCTGTTCATTTGTATACTTTATCACATCCTTTATTATGTAATAAACTGGTAAATGCAAGTAACTGTTTCCCTGGGTTCTGTGAGCTGTTCTAGCGAATGGTTGAACCTGAGGAGGGGCTCATGGGAACGTCTGATTTATAGCTGGTCTGTGGTGGGGTGGGGAGGATTTCTGTGGGGCTGAGCCCTTTACCTGCGGGGTCCACGCTAACTCCAGGAAGTATCAGAATTGGATTGGATTGTAGACACCCACGCATCTGATGTCAGAAGTGAAGCTGTGTGGTGGCAGTGTGAAAGTAAATCAGATGTGCAAGTGAGTTTTTCCAAGACAGTCAGGGATGTCAGATACTGGGGTTCTTTGTAGCCATAATTCCATGACCCCCATTGACCTCACCCTTGTACACTCTTCTCCCTTGGACTGAGGGTGCAGCCCATAGAGATGAAATTTTCCACATGTAAGTGAGGTCCCAAGTTAGTAGATCTTAAAATAGGGAGATTATACTAGTGGGCTTGACCTAATCATATGGACCTTTTACATATGGATCTAGAGGTCAGAGGCAGAGGAAGTGAAATATTCAAAGGGTGGGAGGGACTCAACTTGAGGTATATTCTCTGTTCTGGCTTTGAAGGTGGCTAGAACTGTGTGACAAGAAATATGTGTGGACTGTAGCACTGAGAGCAGCCCCCCAGAAAGAAAATGGAGACCTTGGTTCTATACCTGCAAGGAAGTAAATTTGTCCAAAGAGAAAATGAGCTTGACAGTGCATTCTTCCTTTGGAGACTTCAGAAATGAACAAATCCTAGCCGACAATTTGATTTTACCTTGTAAGACCTGAATAAAAACGTAGTCGCTCTATGCCTGGACTTTGACCTGTAGAACTGTGAGCTGATAAATGGATGCTGTTTTAAGTCTCTAAGTTTGTGATAATTTGTTATACAGCAGTAGAAACAAATACAGATTGTTATGTCAAGAACTGTAAAAGGTCTGAAATTTTACTCTGGTTGCAACCTAAAATTTAACCGGCCGTAGTTTCACACATGCTGGTAGGGGAGATGAGACTCTTGTACCACAGACAGATGGCCTTTGTACTTGCAGCAATAGCAGTTGTCAGGGTACTAGAATTTGTGCTGTTCGCCTAAACCTCAGTTGCCACAGGGCAGTGCAGAGAAGGCCAGGTGATTATGCCTCTCTGCACATACTTTGGGTTCTGTTACAGGACAGGAACCCTCAGCACAGGAAAAAAAAAATCTATAATTGGCAGTAAACATGCTTGACCTTCATCCAGAGTGAGACACTATTTTTATTAAACTGGATAGTATATAACCCTTCCCTCTCCTCCTAAAGGAGGTACTATCCCTATCTTCTAAGGCCTCTTTCTATACATAGGCTATCAGTGTTGTGCATAAACACGAGAATTGTCTCCTATCTTATACCTAGGCTTTCCTTCTTGGAGGGAGGCCATTACCACTAATAATAAAGCATACATTCCTGAAGAATTAAGATGCAGTGAAGAATGTTATCAGTACAGTACTGTAGGTAGACATCTCCAAATTATAAGACTTCGAATTTTATAGAAAACAAATTTATCAGTCTGGCTTAAAACAAAATTTGTCATCTTCCCTTTGCATATGTGTATAAAGGTACAGTATTTTTTTTAATTAGCCTTACTCTTCTCTCAAGATTATAATTCCTATCTTTGATTTTCTCTCTTTTTCCCTTTACTATTTCTAATTCATATATGGTTTTATATTTTCTGAATGTTTCAAAAATTAGAAGGATTTTTAAATTAGAAGAATGTGTTTAAATAAAGTCAACGAAAACAGAAAAAAAATTGATAAGAAATAGACAAACAAACAGAAAAGATATTTTTGTAGCTTTCCCATCACTGTATATATTGCAAGGCCTGTGACTGACTATGGGATTGGGCTCATTAGACTGGATTAAATGATGTTCCTAATAACTTTAGGGGCTTCATTGCAGGGTATAGAGTACTATAAAGGGAAATTATTTAGAGAATATTAGATATTTTTAGTATTGCTATGGTTAATTTCAAATCTCTGAATAACCTTGTGATCTGACCAAGTTTCATACCCACACAACATACAACTTGAAGAAAAGAGGTGCTTTTTCCGTGCTGATTGGACAAATTGTATTTCCAAGCCTATCTCTAGAAAAATTGCTGGAGGAAGAATCAGGCCTATTCACACAGTCCTAAATTACTATATCCAGAGCCAGTGTTGTTGGCAAATTGGATGAAATTAACTGATAATCTTAGACCAGGCAGGAGCCAACTCTGGATTTGGGGAGGGGTCAATCCCACTCACAGCTCACTGGATGACAAGTAGGGAGATGAGGCAAAGTGGAAGGGATGCTAGAACACGATCTACATGACAGCCACTAGAATCAAGACAGAGGTTATTAGCTCTGTATTACCAAATAAGAAACTAAGGACAAAAATGCAATTAAATTGGCTTCATTCTCATAATAAGTGGCAACATCAGATTCTTAGACCAGGTTTTCTGACCTCATGTCCATTGCTCTTGTCCCTATTTTCTACTCTCTTGTGACATGTTGAGTGAATTAATTTGACCTATTTACAAAAACAGGGTTTGAAAGATGAAAAAAGCAGTAACATAAAGATGAATAGGCTCTTTGCAGGGAAAAAAAAAAAAATTCCAAAGAGGAAAACACCTAGAGAGAGGTACACTGGGTTGGATTTTGTAAGACAATGTTTGCCTTCTACACAAATTTGCCTAGGTCAGGACCTTTAAGTACCCAAGAGCCAGCAACTCAGTGGTAGATTGCAAAATCTGTGCCATGAGAGCACTTTTGCAGATTCACTATTCCACTGTGACTTTTCCCGGAACAGCTCATACTAAAACAAAGAAAACAAATTCCCATGAAAACCTAAGTAAAAGGTCACGGAAAGGAGAGGCAGAACTCATTAGTTTTTTACAGGGCCTGAGGGTTCATTCTTCAGAATCTGTGCCCCATTGGCACATGCAGTTTGCATGATGATTTTCTTTTGTATCAAAGCATACCCACTGCAGGTTATAATACCTGATGCCTGGCTGCCCTTTGATTCCATGTCCTGGGCTTAGTTGAGGCTGCCTTGTAATTCAGGAGCACATTTCTTTGTGAATCATCCAAGATGGACTTTCCTCAAGATCGATTTTTTTTTAAAATTTTATTTATTTTTGGCTGCATTGGGTCTTCATTTTTGCACACGGGCTTTCTCTAGTTGCGGTGAGCAGGGGCTACTCTTCTTTGTGGTGCACGGGCTTCTCATTGTGGTGGCTTCTCTTGTTGTGGAGCACAGGCTCTAGGTGCATGGGTTTCAGTAGTTATAGCATGTAGGCTCAGTAGTTGTGGCTTGCGGGCTCTAGAGTACAGGCTCAGTAGTTGTGGCACACAGACTTAGTTGCTCTGCGGCATGTGGGATCTTCCCAGATCAGGGCTCGAACCCATGTACCCTGCATTGGCAGGCAGATTCTTAACACTGTGCCATGAGGGAAGCACCCTCAAAACAGATTTTACTCTTTAAATACCCTTACTTATTTCTGATCTAAACTGTGTACAAATGAGCTGAAATGATGCCATTTACATTAATGGTTAAATTCCATTATTTCCAATGACCACTCAATTTAAAATGGAGCTGCTATTTTTCCCAGAAAAAAGGCATAGAGACAGTGTATAATTGTAATTTTTACCTTTATGTTCAAAAGTTGATGTAAGACAGAAAAATTTGAACGTATATATAAACTGGCTAAAATCAGTCTTCTTTCCCCATTCTTTATCAAGAAATGAGATGAAGGGTTGGAGAGAAAGAGAAGAGTTAGAAGACTGCTAAGGAATCTTAATCACTGCCCATGTTCCACTTCATACTGAAAACCTTCTTAAGTTTAAGAAGCAGAGTAGAGAGATCTAGATCATAGCCCAGAGTAGAGAACAAGGACTTATGAGAGGCAGTTGTTACCAAATGTTTTTTTGAGAAATAATCTTTTTCAATAAATACATATGGTACTAACAGTCCATACAGTTGGTTAAATCTGAGGATTAGAAAGTAAGGATATGGAGGACCAATTATGGGACTTGAGCCTCCACAGATTTTGGTATCCATGGTGGGTCCTGGAACCAATCCCCCACAGATAACAAGGAACAAATGTATTAATATAGTAACATATTGGTGTTATATAATAAACACAAAAACATTAAATTAAGATGGGTGAGATAAAAGATCAGATAAAAATATGTTTAGAAAATGTTCTATTTATTAGTGTTACTAAAAAATTTTAAGATATTAAAATTATTTGGTGTTTTCAATGTGATTATGCATTATCATCATTAATATCTTGATTTAAAACTTTATGCTAGAAAATGACTTCCAGGTCTGGTTCTAAGTTACTTTTATTGAGACTGTTTATTGGTTTAATGACTGTCATTAAGAGAAAAGTCAAGTGGTAAAAATTCATAGATCTAGCAATCCCACTCCTGGGCATATACCCGGAGCAAACCATAATTCAAAAAGATACATGCACCCCAATGTTTGTTGCAGCACTATTTACAATAGCCAGGACATGGAAGCTACCTAACTGTCCATCAACAGAGGAGTGGATAAAGAAGATGTGGTACATGTATACAATGGAATATTACTCAACCATAGAAAAGAACAAAATAATACCATTTGCAGCAACATGGATGGACCCAGAGATTGTCATACTGAGTGAAATAAGTCAAAAAGACAAATATCATATGATATCACTTATATGTGGACTCTAAAACAAAGGGTACAAATGAACTTATTCACAAAAGAGAAGTTAGATGTAGAGTTACAGATGTAGGAAACAAACTTATGGTTACCAGGGGATAAGGGGGAGGAGGGATAAATTGGGAGATTGGGATTGACATATACACACTATTATATATAAAATAGGTAACTAATAAGAACCTGCTGTATAGCACAGGGAACTCTACTCAGTACTCTGTAATGGCTTATATGGGAAAAGAAACCTTAAAAAAAAAAAAGAGTGGATATATGTGTATGTATGACTGATTCACTTTGCTGTACACCTGAAACTAACAGCACATTGTAAATCAATTATACTCCAATAATATTTTTAAAAATAAAAATTAATTAATTTAATTTAATTTAAAAAATCATAGTTCCAAATAGAAAAAATGAATTCTGTCTGCATATACTAAATCCTGAAACTCATGTTTCAATCCTGTCCACTAATAATGTTAGTATTTTGTTGAAATCAGCTAGTAGGTTTTGAGCTTCCATGATGTTTATCAGTTGTTCTTTTGAGTTAAAAAGTGCTATATTTTTCATATTTTTATAAAATATACTCAAAGCTAGTCACGGGAGCAGTATCACAGAAACACTGTTAGGCCAGCCTGGCACTAGGCACCAGCCCAGTGCCCCTAGAAGAGGCATCTCATCACCTGCACCCACTTAAGCCTTGCTGGCACCCTCCAGCTGCTATCAATGCTCTCCCCAGCAGCTGTGAGCCCTACTGGATCAGGACAAGGGAAGGATGGTTAATCAGTAAGAAACTGGCTTCCATGAAATCAGCTAAAATGCCTGACTGAAAGCACCTAAGCTCACTTCCTTTTATGGGCACACCAAAACCACAATTATCAGAACAGCCATCAATGAAAAGGACCACAACCTACCAAAAAAAGATCTACAACCAAAGACATGAAGAAGAAACCACACTAGACGGGTAGGAGGGGTGATATAATCAAGTCCCATACTCCGAGGTGGGAGACCCCAAAAATAATTACATTGCAGAGTTTCTTCCAAAGGAATGAGAGGTCTGAGCCCCACCTCAGTCTCCCCAGCCTGGGAATCCTGCCCTGGGAAGATGGGCCCCCAGAGCATTTGGCTTTGAAGGCCAGGGGTTCTTACTTTCTGGAGACCCAGAGGGCTGAGGGAAATAGAGATTTCACTCTTAAAGGGCACACAGAAAATCTCACAGACTCTGCGACCCGGGACAAAAGTAGTAATTAGAGAGGAACCTGGATCAGGCCTACCTGCTGATCTTGGAGAATCTCCCAGAGAGACAGGAAGGGATTGGAGCTCACCCTGGGGACACAGACACTGGCAGCAGCTATGCTGCTGGCCGGCGCCATTGTGGTATCTTCCCTCTAGCTCATTAGTGTCGAGACTCGGCTCACCCAACAGCCTATAGGCGCGAGTTCTGTGAGGCCTCAGGCCAAACAACTAACTGGGAGGGGACACAGCCCCATCCATCAGCAGACAGACTGCTTAAGCCCAGACGTCCTGAGTCCACAGTCGTCTCTGGACATGCCCCTGCCCAGCAGAGGGACAGGACCATGCTCCACCCACCAGTGGGCAGGCACACACCCCAGAATACCCTGCACCCCACCCTGCCCTCAGGGAGCCTGCTCTAGCCTCTGGGCCAGCCTCACCCACCAGGAGGCAGACACCAGACTCAAGAAAACCACAATTCTGTAGCCTGCCCATCATTAAGCCAGACCCTGCCTTGGGATCAGCTGGGCCCAACCCTGCCCACTATCAGACTAACATAAGCTTCAGGACAACTCAGACCCCATATCCAACTGTGTCAGGAACCGTCCCCCATCTTCCCAACCCCCAGCCATCTGATAGTAACTCTAGAATGCCCTGGGTCCTGTGAACAGACTCCAGGACCCAGCTCTGCCTGCCAGTAAGCCCTAGCCCCAGGACGTGGCTTCACCCACCATTAAGCCTGCATAATCCCTGGAATCCTTGGGGTTCTGCAGTTGGTCAGTGGGTGACCCAGTCCTGCCAATGAGTGGCCAGAAGTCTCCACACAAGGCAGGGTCTGGCAAGCAACTGGACCAAGGGCCAAGCAAGCCTACAGACTGCCCACATAGTCAGCCTGCCACAACAGATGGACCCACACAGACCTCATAGGAGGAACCCCTTGAGCATATAGCTTGCTCAGGTGACAAGAAGGGACTGTGCTACTGGGATGCATAGGACATCTTCTGCAAAAGGCCACCTCTCCAAGGTCGGGAAATGTAACCAACCTACCAGGTACATAAAAATAAAAACAGCGACTTAGGCAAAATGGCATAACAGAGGAACATTTTCCAGACAGAGGAATAAGATAAAACCCCAGAAGAAGAACTAAGTGAAAATAGTCAGTGATAATGATCATAAAGATGATCAAAGAACTCAGGAGAAGAATGGATTCACAGAGTGAGAAATTAGAAGTTTATAACAAAGCTAATCACAGAAATTCATTCAGAAAATTTGTAATTGGGGTAGACAATTAGAATTCTAAGCTTTTTTAAGATATGATGATATGAAAATTTTTATAGGTGACACTGTTTTCAGCAATAAATTATCTAATTATGGACATACTTACAAATGTCACTTTTCAAATTGTTCCCTCCATAAAAGAAGATTCTTTGGAAAGCAACTACTTTCTTACTGTTAAAATGTGGCTATATCAGAATACATATTTTTGTAAAGGAAAGATATGTAACTCATCTTTAACTTTGACAACTCACAAGATATGTGAAGTATTTCCGTGTGCCATGCAAGATTTTCCTTCAAAATATCTGCGTTTTCAAAATACTTAGAGATTCTTCAATTTAAGTAATATAAATATGTTCACATTTAAAAACTGCAAACCTCATAATAAATATACTGATACATAACAAGAGAGTGAGGATGTCTCTGCCCCCTCATGTAGAATTCCCCTTCTTTCCTTTGTGTGTGGCAGGTGATCATCTCACATGTTGTGACTAAGGATAACATATTTTTTTCTTCCTATAATTCAGTTAAATCATCTGGTAGACCTGGTGTGTACCTAGTGCAATTTTTCTGAACTTTTTTGTTTGGTAATAAATTTTTTTATTGAGGTAACATTGGCTTATTGGTTTATAAGATTTGCAATAATTTTTGATTTATAGAAAAGTTGCTGAGACAATATAGAGAATTTCCATATATCCTTCACCCAATTTTCCCTAATGTTAGCAACTCACAGAACCATAGTACATTTGCCAAAACTAAGAAGGTAACATTGGCACAATACTATTGATGACACTACATATTTTACACATTTGTTCACTAATGAATGTCCTTTTCCTGTCCCAGGATCTGTCAGGATCCCACATTGCTCTTAGTTGTTGTGTTGCATTAGTCTCCTCTGATCAATGACAGTTTCTCAACTTTTAAGTGACCTTGACAATTTTGAGGAATAATGACCAGGTATTTTGTAGAATGTTCCTTGATTTGGACTTGCCTGATGACCTCTCATGGGTTTTGAGAAGAATACCACGGAGATGAGTTGCCCTTCTCAGCAAATCATGATCCACAACATCAACATGACTTATCCTTGTTGTCAGCCTCCATCAATCACTTGGTTAAGGGGTTCCTGAGATGTTTCTTCACTATAAAGTTACTTTTTCCTTTTTTTTTTTTTTTTTACTTTTGGAAGACAGAAAGTCCCATTCACACTCAAGGAGAAGAGCATACCCCACTTTGAAAACAAGAGGGTCCAAGTTGGTATTTTGAGTTTTTTTGTGAGAGCACCCCAAAGTTTCCTTTGGTTTTCAAGTAAGATACCATTGACACGTGATAGAGAAGCATGCCAGCATGAAAGTTAGGCCGTGAAAGTTAGGACGGAACGTATCCTAGGATATTCCTTATACAGTCCCCCTGAAGATGGAGTAAGGACATGACAGATATATTAGTAAATTAACTGTGACAAAGTTTGCCAAGTGAAAGCCAAAATTAGACCCCACAGACATCTCGGATACCACTTCACTATTCTACAGATGGCCTGATAAGATAATGTTAAGATGGAAGAAAAGATCAGAAGAGAAATGAGACAGAGGAAGGCACACAGGATACTGCTACATTCAATTCAAGTTCTGAAATGGCATCATCTCAGAATGTCTTTAGGGAGAAAGAAACACATTGCAGATTGAATTGTAACCCTAAATGGGACTACATTTTAAGCCTATAATGACTGAGAAATCACGGGGCTGGGCCATGAGAAACCAGAATTAAGTAGATCAAATTATTTGCTATTATGTGGTATAGGAGCTCATGCTAGAAATTCAGTTGAATTACATAAAGATAAAGAAAACAAGATTTTTTAATATCTGGGCTTTGTGGACTGTTTTTTCCATCAGGTATGTGCCTTTCACAGAAATTGGCAGCAGCATCGCAGGATATGAGCATGAAGTCTGTCTGTTCTGAGCTGGCTGGATGATAAAAACAGTTAGTACAAGATAGTAGGACTGTGCTAGATGGTTGGGCTAAACAAGATATATTTTCAACTTGTTTATGATCTGGGCAGACATTTCATAGTAACATTTCATAAGACTGGGGATGAAAATACATGAATAAGGGAAAGACTATAACTTAGTGTTGATGAGTGTCAGAGTCGGAGAGACCAAAGTTTCATTTCCAGTTTCATTATTCACTAACCCTGTGATGTTAATGAATTTACTTAAATTTCTTTAAGCCTCAATTTACTCATTTCTTAAATGGAGATAACAATGACTGCTTTATGAGATTATTATGAGACTTAAATGAGATCACATATGTGGTACATCAAGTACAAAGTACCACATAATAAGTAATCAATATGTCATAATTTGCTATTCTTCTTCTTATATTATTATTATCCTAAATATCTATTTTGAATCCTGAAATTATAAGAAATTAAAACCAGATTAGTAAAATCTAGCCAAGAGCTGAGGTAGCTAAGGAGAAATGTAAGAGAGTACAAATAAGAAGAACAAAAGTTCATAAGGTATAGAGAAAGAAGTCAATTAAGGCATAGAATTTCCACCAGGAAAATCATTTCAAGAAAGAAGAAGTAATTTATGAGAAGAGAACTGAATGTAAGCTGACTGAGTTGATAGTTTGTACAGATACCCAGGGCTGCTTTCTTGAGGATTTATCAACTCTCAAATGAAGAACAGTCCTTTATTTTATGGCTAAGGCAATTAGAATTTATTTTAACTTACATATTTTAAATTCTAAGTCCTAATTAATACTTTTTACAAGTATAATAGGGTACTGTATGCCTAACACAAATTCATAGAAGTGCTTGTGAGATTTTTAACATTTTATTGCCCATGGCTGACCAAGCATGAAGGATTAGGAGAGTAATTTTTTTAAAAAAAACACTTAGCTATTAAATTAAAGCATAAACTTTCCCAATTTTTATTATTATTGCTAGATAAAGAGTTGTCATTTCTAAAGGAATGCTGGAAGGTAGTTAATTTCTCTTTATGCTTAGGGTTACAGACTTTTAAATTTGTCGGTCTATTTCTGGCCTCATTTAGCTATTAAGAAATTTATGCTATTTCCTTCAGTTTTCTAATGGCCAGAGATGCTGCCACATAAATTGAAAAGGGAGAAAAAAAAACTTAAATTTTCATTACAGTTATACTTTCCTCTCATCAGAGGACCTCAGAAATTCCCCTGCTGTATCAGTAATGCCAGATAGTTAGTTTCTCTGCCCAAAAAAGGATACGCAGGTGTGCTAACATAACAATACCCAATGTTTTGAGATCCTCAAGGATATTAATAAAAAGCTATTTCTTATGGGAACTTTGGATTATTTCCCCCCAGAAAAGATTACAGATCAGTATATATAATCTCAAAATATTAAGGTAATTAGTGCTGGGTGAATTAAAAAAAAGAAAAAGAAATGAAACATTCACACTCGTTCAGATAAATATCAAAGTTTAGAGGATGCTTACTTGAACTTTATCAAAACTATGGAAATTCTGGTGTTTGCAAAATTGAACTGCAAGTCTGGGGGCAAAGGGCTATCTTGCAAGATTTCGAGAGCATCATGTTTCTGGTTGAACTGAAAATACTACATACATGGCCATTCCCTGCTTTTTCAGCATTCTCTGGGTCAGTTTAAAAAGAGAGAAACAAAATAAAATAAAACACACACAAAAACCCCAGAAGTTTAGAGACATTAAAAAGGCAAAAGTGAGCTTTCAAAATCTTTATAAATGAGATGTTTTGTTTTGGTTCTTTTTGGAGTTTTACCTGACATTTCATTGATCTTTATTTTAAGAGAATGATAGTGAGCCAGGTAACTTGTAGTGGTTCACATGCCCTGCCTCTCTGCACTCTTCTACCTTCTATTCTTTCACCTACAAGAAGCATGGAGCCCGTTGGAAGTCCACGGGAACTCCGTGCTTGCATCAGCTCAGGGGGGATCCAGAGCAAGATGAGAAACAGGCCTGGAGACTGCAATGGAAGCTTGAGCAGATTGTGCAGTATCATTTCACATGCTATTGTATCCCCTTATGTCACATTTTTTCTGTTGCCGACAGAAATCAGCTAAGGGCAGAACGCAAGAAAGCTGGTGTAGCAAATGGTCTTCTTGCTGGTTTCAACAAAGCAACCACACCAGTGGAGAGCCGCTACCTCTTGCATTCTGCTCCACTGTCTTGAGTCCATTTCTGAACCCCAGCCAACTCCCAGCTGGTAGTATACTACGATGCTGTCATGTCATCAACCCAGTCAAGATGTTCCAGCGTTTGGTGTGTGTTTTTAAACTTGCCAACTTGGCTGTTTTCCCATAAATTGCATGGAATAATAATTTTTTTGAAAAAGCTTAGCTTCTATTTACCCATGGGTGAGCAGGTTTTTAGAGATTGCTCAGTAAACAGAATTCAGGTCAAAATTAGCGACAGTGAACAGGCAATCATATTTAGCTATTCAATGACTTATATTTGGATATCAAGAGTCCAAACTAAAGTAAACTACTCAGAAGCTTTTACTAGAAGCAGCATCTGATAACACAAGTAAGCTTTAATATTTCCCAAATAAGTTATATTTCTTCACTCTACAATAGTACCTTGCTTTTTGACAGTAGTTTACTTTTTGTGTATATATGTGTGTGTACTTATGTGTTTCTTTTATAAAAGCTCTCCTGGCAAAAAATGAGAACGTTATCTGTAAAATAACTGATAATAAAGTACCCAAGAGAAGAAAATAATTTTCTGCCTAAACAATACATAAGTCAAGATGGTTAATTGGAGAGAAGCTCGGGTTTGGTTTTTTTTTGTTGTTGTTGTTTTAAAAAGCATTTGTGGATATTTTTAATAATTTGAACATATGGTCTGAGCAGAAGCAGAAAAGACACTTTTTTAACTTGATGTCAGATCATATCACATTATGTTGATTTATACTGCATAATGTGATATGCTGCAGATTTTTAATAAATGGACTTACTTTATCATCTCAACTAGGAAAGATCTGGTGATGGCCTTTTTGATTCTTTAACAGCTCTTGACTAATACCATTTTCAAGTTTCTGACAGAGATTTTTCTTATTTCGCTTACTTCTTTCATTAGGTGAGGCAGCAAACAGATATAACGAAAATGAAGTTCTAGCAGAAAAAATGTTTCTTTTTCAATTGTTTTTAATCAACTGGGAGGAATTAAAGTTTCTTTATTTAGGTCAGGAGCAATAATTTGACAATAAGAAATGAGCAATGTTTTGACGGGGCTGGGCTTGTAAATGAAAGGTGTGAGAAGTTGTGTAAGGATGGGACAGGGAAAAACAGAAGCACTGCCATGTCAGAAAGGCCTGATCTGAATACCCTATGTACTGAGTGTGTCCTCAGCCTTTTTCCCGATGGTCCATGTACCCTTCTTATGCTGAATCACAGACAAAAACTGCTAAGATTTCTGAATACCTGTCATCTGTAATACCCAAACTGTGTTTCTAAGAAAAAAATAAACTTTCACAGTTGATTTTTTTTTGATGAGAAACAGAAATATAAATAGATTAAGTAGTCAATCTAAGATTTCAGTAGAATCTGACTTTTTGGAAAAAGAATATAAAAACTACTATTTTCAGACTATTATTCCAACTTTCTCTTCCTCTATTTTATTTATGGGTTATCACCCAAATAATCAGTTATCTTTAATTAGATGACTATCTTTGAAGCACTATGTAGTCACATACACATACCTAGAAAAATGAATTAAAACAAAATTCAACAGTGATGCATCATTTACCCAGCCAATTGCCAAGAGCCAGTATACAAATATTAAAAGACAGGTAAGAAAAACACAAAACTCCAGAAGGAATGTCAAGCCAGTAAGATACATCAATAATTTGGCTAGTGAATTTCAAATGTAAAGAAGCAAATGAGAAGACAGGTGGTGGTGAGGGCTAGGTTTGTCCATTAAACAATAACATAAAAAAAATGTCAGAAACATAATTGGAAATATTTGATAAATAAATGTAAGCATTTTATCTTAAAAAAGGAAAATAGAATATTTTATTTTTTTTAAGAATGCAAAGTGTAAATAAAATACACTATTTTCAGTTAGTACATATAGTGCACTTATTCTAGCAGGGCCTCGGCTAGTGGCTTAACATGGATTACTTAATTTAATTTTTATTAATATTCTATTTTAGATTTAAGAAAAAAAGGAGTTCAGTTATTAAATTATTTATTTAGAGTTGATAAATAATTTGCCTTAGGTCAATAGCAAGTAAATAGTGAAACTAAGGCAGTAAGACTTTAGAACCCACCACACTGTACTGCCCAAAAGCTTTCAAGGAGACAACTAAGCTTCGACAGCAGTAAATTAATAATTGTTTCAGATTATTTGGATATATGAAAAATGGAAATCTTTGATAGCGCCAATTTTAGGAGTTGATAGAAATGTTAAAAATCAGCCAGTGAAATAGCTAAATATATTAAAGATGATTTGAGATGATGTGAGCAAAGGCATTAAAGTATAGGAGGATCTGAAGATCTAAGTTCCTATCTATTTATATCAGCAACAAAGAGAAAGTTATAATGATATGGAGATATTATGTTAAGGAAATCAACAAAAGATGAATAAAATAATTTTCCAAATTAATTGACTTCATACCAAAACTAAGAATCTGTATCTAGAGAGAAATGGAGCTCCAGCAGTCAGATCTTTTATGATGTTTAACTCATTTATACCTTCTTTTCAGGTTCGTTTTTCAACCAGAAATTCAACTTATCACTTAGGATTAGTTTTGGCTCTGAGAAACAGAGATCCGAAAAGTAGTAGCTTAATCAAGAAAGAATGTTAATTCTCTCTCACATGAAAGTCCAGAGTAAACTGACTAATGCAGACAGAGCAACTTTGTTCCGCATCGTCCTTAGAATACCAGGGTACCTCTACCTTATTTTATCATGCTCATCCTTCATTCCCAAGGTCAGTTTTAGTTCCAAATGACTGTCTTTTCTACCTATCATACTCACATTCCAACCAGTAGGAAGGAGGAAGAAATGATGAAGTAGGGATGTCATGTATATTTCAGCTCTATTTTAAGGAAGGTAAGCAGGGGACACACAAAACATCTTCCCTTACATCTCCTTGGATAGAACTCAGTCACATGGCCTGGCATGTTGGGCAGTTAGAAATTTTATTAATTTTTCAGGGCAGTTAGCTAAAATACAGGAAATTTCATAAATATTACTATGAAAGAAGGGAAGAGTAGATGTTGAAAGATTACTAGTAGTCTCTGCCACAGTATTTATTTAGAAAGTGAAAACATTTCTTTCTCACTCTTGTTTCTTCAGAATTGACTTTAAACTCACCTCTTCCAGAGATGCTTTCCATGCATGGCAACTAAGGAACTTGTTACTGTTTCCAATAGTTGCTAAGATTCTGGGGATTCTTTGCCCAGATTGTCATATTTTGCCTCAGAAGTACCAAAAAACCATACCACAGGTAACATTTATCACTGCATCCATAAAGCCATATGAATTGACAAATATTTTTTCTCATACATGCCCTTTGTATTGTTTGTTGTGGGTTCAATAACATATTAAAGGACAACAATCTCAAACCCAGACTGAGTTATTATTCTTGACACTTGCACTTTGAAACCTGGCCTAGCTCATCATTTTCCCCAAAACTACTTTCACTCCTACTGTCCATTTTGATGAATGATACCACCCAGCTACCCAGGATCATGCTTTATTTCTTATTCTTTCACTCAACACAGCCAAATGCTGTTGACCAGGCTTATTCTTCACTGGAATCTATGCAACTCAGATTGATATCATAAATGGTAATAATTCTACTGATCTACCAAATAATTTCTACTGATCCCTAACCTTGGTTCTGCTTGATCTTGATAAGAACCTTCTTTTTCTGTTAGGAAGCTAAAAAATTCTGTCTTTATTACCCTTATGGTAGGGATATCATCGATGCTACAAAAGTTTCGGAAAATAAGTAGTCAACGTTTAGCTTTAAGGTACACAGTTAGCAGTGGTAATCCAGAAAAGGCTCTGTCTCTGAATGTAAAACACCTGTCCTCTGGAGTATCAAGTGCCTAGCAGTTCCTGGCCTAAACAATAGGTGCAGGAGGATAATGATTATTTACAAACTCTAAAGGTTATTCAATCTAGAGAAGAGAGGGAGAAGTTGAAAGAGAAGAGCAATGACATTAGCCACTGTCATATCTCTGAAAGCACACTTAGTACTCCTCCAGGAGTCAACCCCCAGGGCACTATAATCCCTGAAGAGATTTGGGGATCTAAGAGCACAGGGACCTTTTGCATCATTACCTTGTTGTATTTTAGGGTATAACCAACCTTCTAATTTTCCCTCACACTATTTTAGTGGTCAGGGAGTAAAACAGAAGGGGCAGTATTGGCAAGTCTATACAGACAAGCCTTGAGGAAGGGCCTGAGTGAACACACAAAATTTCCTTTACTTTTCTGAGAACATTATAGGTGAAGGAGAGAACAGCCTAAGAGACCTTTCAGTTGCACAAGAGCTACCCTGCTGCATTCTGATTGGACTGTGCTGTGACAGAACACAAGGAAATATAAAAACAAATTCTGGTGGAGATACATGCAGGAACACTAGAGACCATCACTCCCCAACCCCAGCCCCACCCTTTTCCATCATCTAGTAGCTTTGAAAGCTCAAAGAAGGCAAAGATGGGAATGTCCACAGCTGAACCTGGAAAGAAATAAAGGCATAGAACAAGAAGGTGCTTCTTGCCAATGAGGCCCTTATACCCCTTTTCCTTTTTCTATTTTTTTAATTTTATTATTATTATTATTTTTAAACTTTTATTGGAGTCTAGTTGATTTACAATGTTGTGTTAGTTTCAGGTGTACAGCAAAGTGAATCAGTTATACATATACATATACTCACTTTTTTTTTAGATTCTTTTTCCATATAGGCCATTACAGAGTATTGAATAGAGTTCCCTGTGTGATATAAAAGGTCCTTATTAGTTACCTATTTTATATATAGTAGTATGTATATGTCAATCCCAATCTCCCAATTTATCCCTCCAACCCCTTATCCACTGGTAACCATAAGCTTGTTTTCTACATCTGTAACTCTATTTCTGTTTTATAAATAAGTTCATTTGTACCTTTTTTTTTAGAGTCCACATATAAGTGATATCATATGATATTTATCTTTCTGTGTCTGACTTATTTCACTCAGTATGGCAATCTCTAGGTCCATCCATGTTGCTACAAATGGTATTATTTTGTTCTTTTTTATGGTTGAGTAATATTCCATTGTATATATGTACCACATCATTTTTATCCATTCCTCTGTTGATGGACATTTAAATAGCTTCCAAGTCCTGGCTATTGTAAGCAGTGCCACAGTGAATATTGTGGTGCATGTATCTTTTTGAATTATGGCTTTCTCTGGGTATATGCCCAGGAGTGGGATTGCTGGATCGTATGGTAGTTCTACTTTTAGTTTTTTAAGGAACCTCCATACTGTTCTCCATAGTGGCTGTACCAATCTACAAAGGATGGTTCCCTTTCCTCCACACCCTCTCCAGCATTTATCGTTTGTAGAGTTTTTGATGATACTATAAAACTTTTAGAGGAAAACAGGCTGAACACTCTTTGACATAAATTGCAGCAAGATCTTTTTCAAACCACCTCCTAGAATAATGAAAATGAAAAAAAAAAAAAAAGCAAATGGTACATAACTAAACATAAAAGATTTGCACAGTGAAGGAAACCATAACCAAAATGAAAAGACAACTCTCAGAATGGGAGAAAGTATTTGCAAATGAGGCAACTGACAAAGGATTAATCTCCAAAATATACAAACAGCTCACGCAGCCCAATAAAAAAAAAAAAAAAAAAAAAAACAACCCAACCAAAAAATGGGCAGAGGGCTTCCCTGGTGGCGCAGTGGTTGAGAGTCTGCCTGCCGATGCCGGGGACACGGGTTCATGCCCTGGTCCGGGAAGATCCCTCATGCCGTGGAGCGGCTGCACCCGTGAGCCATGGCCGCTTAACCTGCACATCTGGAGCCTGTGCTCCACAATGGGAGAGGCCACAATAGTGAGAGGCCCGCATACTGCAAAAAACAAAACAAAACAAAACACACAAAAAAACACTTTTTCTTTAATGACTTGGTTTTATGTAAGCACCATCTCCAACTCTGAAAGACAAATACAAATTACATACCTGGGTGTGAAGAGGGAAAGGGGCAGTTAAAATATAAATTATATTTAAGAACATTAAAATTATATATATATATATATATATATATAATATATATATGATATATATATATATATTATATATATATATATATATATATAGTATAAACTGGTTTGCTGGGTTATCTTGTATAAACAAGTTTTATAAACATGTATTACATGACCATTTTTTCTTTATATTTGTTACCTCAATCCTAAATCAAGTTGTCATCATTATCTCTTGCTGGGAGCACAGTCCCTGGAGTTTCCCCAGTGCCTGACTTACACATGCCTCTTCACAGGTTACCATGAAGGCCGTCCATGGTTATATCTGTTGACTCTCCTGCTGCGAGTTCCAACCTGTGTCATGATGCCACTGGCGTTTGCCCAAATCCTTTGTACCAGAGTCTGTTATTGCTTTGCTCAATACACTTATTTTGACTATAATGGTTGCAGTTATTATGTTGTATCATAAGTAAATGTTCACTTGTTTGCTTTCCCCAGTGGAAGCTCTTTGGTGTGAAGGAATGTGCCTTATGGAGTTAATTTCAACACCTGAGGCACAGCATGTGATCAATCAAGTTTTATGAAGTGAATCAGTGAAATAACAAATAAATAATTACTGTATTTTCTTTGCCCTTTGAGTCTTAATAAAATCTTAGAATAATTATTAAACTAAAAATGGAGAAGCCTAAGGAAAGATATGTTTGATTGAAGCTAAGTAGGAAATGTGGAGTTTATAAATTATAGGGAAAATTCCCTAAATCTATATTTGCTGCTCACTAGCAACAGAAGAGATGAAAATAAAATCTGAAAATGTTTTTAAATATTTCTGCATTTTCAACTGTATATATAATTAAAAATTAGATTCCAGTAATATTTCAAATGTCCCATTGTAATTTAAAAAAATATTGAACATTTGCTTTTGCTCCACAGGTTTTAAGTAAAAGCTTAAAGATGGTAATGTAAGAAACATTTTTCTACAAAATTCATAACCTAAGAGCAGATCAGAAAAACAAAATAGCATTTAGCAAATTCATACAACATTTCCCCAAAGAGTAACATATTTTGTTCCCGTTTAAAAAATGAGGAACAGTTCTGTGCCACTGTGGTAGATTTTTAAAAATGATCCTCCAATAAATCATGCTTCTCTGTGGCCATGACCCGTTGCTATGTCTTTGCTGCTCTTACTGTCAAGAGGTGGAGTGTATTTTCCTATCCTTTTGATTTGTGCTGGCCTCGTGAATTTTTCTTACCAACGCAAACACAAGGAATTATGTTCTTGGATTTCGGAGATGAAAATTTAAGAGGATTTTAGCTTCTGCATTTACTCAAAAGAATCACAGTCATGTAAAGCAGCCTAGATTACCATGCAACAGAGAGATGCCAGGTGAAGAGAGATGTAGTGGGAGATAAGAAACCATGTAGAGAGAGAGGGCCTGTGGAGGAGAACTAAACCCCAGACATATGAGAAAGCCCAATTAACACCAAGGAAGGAACAACCCAGCTTTGCTAGCTAGCCCCCTCCATTTTGTGGGAACACAACACTCTTGGCAGACCAGCATCTTCTACATGAGTGAAGTTGTCTTGAATTGTCCAACCTTAGTTAAGGTCAGCTCTGGCAATACAGCTATGTGGCAGAGATGAGCTAAGCCCAAGGAGTCCTGCCTAAATGCTTGGCACAAAACATTGTGAGCAAGAATGGGTATTTTAAGCTCTTTAGTTGTTTGCTATGAAACAATAAGCAACCAATATAGTATCTCAATGATTATGAGAGTTGTATATACCCTCTAGAAATGGACATAGGTTGATGGTACAGTAATTACTGTACTGAATAAAGTGGTTGACTATAGTGTTCTGAAACTTCTGTTTAAAAAATCTAAATAATTGTGTGATTTTGGGGGGGTATGAAAACAGATAGCCTGTGTAATATGTGCACAAAGTAGTGTGTCTCTTAATGTCAAGAGTCAAAATATATCTAGTCTTACAAAATCATCATGCATATAGAAGAGAACAAAGTGATTTACTTTTGTTTAATTAAAATATAAAAATCATATTTTGAAAATATATAAGTATCATTAGAAGAAATAAAAATGAAGTGGACATTCATGTACACATCATTTATATCAAGGAACAAAGTTGCCGTTTAAAGCTAGATTTTCTTGCATAAACGTTTTACATTACCCAATTTAAAATGGCATAAACAATGACATTCATAGGTCACATATTTTTAGTATCAAAGCAAAAACTATTTCAGAAGTTGGAAGTGTTATATTTAATCATAAAAACAAATGCCCCAGCTAATTTAATTTAGCTTATTAGTGTTATTTGTTTCATCAATATGAAAAAACAGGAAAAATATAGTTTGAATTAAGGCAAAGAACAGTATTCAGATGTATCTTATTCTTTCTTGAGTCATGTAAAAGGCTGCATAATAGATTTTAGTCTTTGAAGGTTGAAAGATAAACTGTACTTCCAGAAGAGAAGAGAAAGAAAATCAAATGAAACCTTTTTATTGTGTTTGTTTTATGTTTTATTGTATTTGACCATTGATCATTTCATGATTCAGTTCACAATTTTGGCCTACTCTTCATAAATAAAGAGTGAAGAGTTAACTGGTGTTACTCAAGGATTTGAGTAACCATTAGATTTAATCAACCATGCTTAACATCACACTATAAATCAGAGGATCTTCCACTGCTACCTTATACCGAAAAAAAAAGTGTCAGTAATAATCCCTGATTTTTACCAAGGCAGTTTAATTTAAATCTTAAGAAGATACAGAGGCTTTTATGAAAATATTTTATAAAAGCTGATTTTAAAATGGTTCATTTACTATAAGAAATGTTTATAGATCTTTAATAGCTAGTCTCTAGAGAGTCATAATTTTTCTTCAGTCTATCATTTATTGTACTTTCAGGCACTATGATGTCATTTTCATTCAATGTAAATTTTTGAGGGAGAAGTAATCATAGCTGAAGTCTCTGAAAAATCAGCCAGTTGTTACAATTAAGTTGATTGCCAGTCTGTATTTTTTATATAAGAAAAAGAAAATTTGCCCCTTTGTGAATGATTTGGCCATGATGAATGACACTCAAGTTTGCATACATAGCTAATGTTTGCATAATGCTTTTTCCCCCCATAACATATCTAACCTTTGTTTTGCCAAGCATTTTATGGACAACAGACTCCCAACAATTCCCAGCCCTAATCAAAGATAGAGGGCAGGGTTCTGAGGCATAAAGAAATAAAAAGTAAAAGTAATACATTTTGTCCAGTTCACATTTCCTGAGTTCAGATTAATGTCATGTGAATAATGAATATATAGAGCTCTCATTTTCTGGATACTGCATTGAATAGGATTGCATACATTCTAAAATTAAGTCCAGCTTAAACAGTGATAAGTAACTGAAACAATGAAAAACTGGCATCTTAGAAAATATAGGAAGTAGAAATTTACAAATGAATTTTATTGGTATTATTATGTCTCTCAAGTCCCATACACATACAAAGAATAGATAAATGTCTGCAAGAGAGTTTTTGTCTGAAGTGTCATCGTACTCTTGATACTAAGAAAGATTTTCATCATCTGATCATCAGCATTCTATCAAGTTCAGAATATTGTTTGACTATTTTCTTCATATCTGTGCAATTGCAAAAAATTGACAAAAGCACATCAGTTTTCATTTAATATGAACAACAAAAAAAAGACTCTCTCTGCATTGGATGACTTAATTCCAGCTTAATTCCAAGACTAGAGGTTGTTTTAGTAATCCATTGCTGTGTAACAAATCACTTTCTTCCCTTCCCCCAACTTAGTGGTTTAAAACAATAATTCATTATTTTGTTAGTCTGTGGGATACTGAACCTAAATGACAAGTTATTCTGCTCCATATTATGTTTGATGAGGCTGTAGTTATCTGTAGCCTTAGTCTGGAGCATCCACAATAGCTCACTCTTGATTTCACAGTTAGTTGTTGCTGGCTGTTGGCTGAGAGCTGATCTGGAGTTGTTGATCAGAGAACTTCAGTTTTCTTTCACATTGTCTCTGTATTTGGCTCAGGCTTCCTAAGGTATAGAGTCTGGATCTCAAGAGAGGACAATCCAAGAATGAGCCACTGAAGAGGAAGGAGGTGGATGCTACCAGTCCTCTTAAGTCCTGGTATCACTTAATTCCCAGGAAGTCATTTTAACCATGTTCTTTTGGTTAAAGCAGCCATTATGCCATCTGAGACCCAAAGAGAGAAGAATAAGTTCCATTTTTAAAAATTTTATTTATTTATTTATTTTTGGCTGCATTGGGTCTTTGCTGCTGCGCGCAGGCGAGAGGGGGCTACTCTTCATTGTGGTGTGCAGGCTTCTCATGGTGGTGGCTTCTCTTGTTGTGGAGAACAGGCTCTAGGCATGCAGGCTTCAGTAGTTGTAGCACGTGGGCTCAGTAGTTGTGGCACACGGGCTTAGCTGCTCCGCGGTATGTGGGATCTTCCCAGACCAGGGCTCGAACCCATGTCCCCTGCATTGGCAGGCGGATTCTTAACCACTGCACCACCAGGGAAGTCCCAAGTTCCATTTTTTGAATGAGGAGTGACATCTATGTAAAGAGAGGCGAGGAATTTGGGGGCCAACTTTGGACACTAGCTACCATAGACTCATCAACCTCTCTCGTACCAACTCTATCGCCTTACCACCTTTTCCATTCCTCATTTGTTCTGCATTTAATATTGAGAAAAAATAATTGAGGCATCTCTGTTGAGCAACCACCAAATGCCAGACACAACTGGATATTTTGAGAATGTAGCTTCACCAGACAAAGATGACGTAAAATTATATGGCTTGAATATCCGAATTATTATAGCTAAGCTCCTGATTGTTCTCTGTGCCAAAAATTTGAACTTAACAACGCCTTATGCATTTTTTGTTGTTGTTGTTTTTGCGGTATGCGGGTCTCACACTGCCGTGGCCTCTCCCTTTGCAGAGCACAGGCTCCGGACGCGCAGGCTCAGCGGCCATGGCTTACGGGCCCAGCCACTCCGCGGCATGTGGGATCTTCCCAGACCGGGGCACGAACCCATGTCTGCTGCATCGGCAGGTGGACTCTCAACCACTGCGCCACCAGGGAAGCCCCCCACAATGCATTTTTGATGGTTCCCCTGGAAAACTTTCCCCTGGAAAGCTTGTCCCAGAACAAGTCTGCCCTTGTTCCTATCTTTTCATTTTGCCATCACACTCTTGCATTTACATCAGGTTACCTGCTGGAAGTGGTTGCATTCTCTGGCCATGGCTGCTGATCATTTCACTGTTCCACCTAGTTTTTCACAGCAAAACTCAAACTGTATAGTAACATTTATCAAGAATTTATAAAGGCTTGATGTTAAGGTAAAGACAACATAAACGCAGCTTAAAGTCACTACTAAAGGCTTCAGAGAACAAAACTCTCAAACACACCATTGCCTAACTATATATAGGACTTTATATTCTGGGCTCTGGCACATCTCACATCAAAGGAAAGATATGTTATCTCCATGTCTGGAAGGCTGGGTCCAACTTAAGGAGATAAGTGGAAGACGTCTCCTAAAACCCTGACTCTCCCAGAATCCAAGTTCCAATAAATTTCCTGCCACTTTACTTATTTTCAGAATGATTGACAGTAAGAATGCCCATTACCTTAGAGTGCAATGCCCACTCCTGTGAATATGGTATGGTTTGGGTCACATGAACAGCATGCAGCCAGTTTAATAACTGGCAGTGCATTTCCCAAATCAGATATGTTGTATTAAGTAACACCTTATGTGAGACATCTCATTTCAGCTTTTTTGATTGCCTTTTGACCAGTGAGACTTTAAGAGAAAATCAGATCTCTCTATTCTGGCTAAGCCCAGCCTAGGTTGCTAATGAAAACAAAACAATTGCTTAACACAAAATCTTGCTCCCTCTTTCCTTCTCCATCTCTCTCTCACTCACACACACACACACATACACACACACACACACCCATACAACACAAAGAATATATACATTTCGAGCATTAGATATTCTAAATCCAGATTTAGGGAAAACTAAACTAAACTAAGCTAAACTAAATTAAAATTAACTAAATTAAGCTAAGCTAAACTAAACTAAGGCTGCCATAAAGAAGTACTACACACTAGGTGGCTTGAAATGACAGGAATTTATTCTCTCAAAATTCTGGAGACCAGAAGTCTGGAACTGAGGTGTCTGCAAAGTTGGTTTCTTCAGGATGCTCCGAGGGAGAGTTTGTTCCATACCTCCCTCCTAGCTCTGTGGTTGCTGGTAATCCTTGGACTTCCTTGATTTGTAGACCCATCCCTTCAATCTCTGCCTTCATTGGCAACATGCTATTCTTCCCTGTACTTCTCTATGTCCAGATTTCCTTCTTCTTGTGAGGTTACCAGTCATACAGTGGGGATTAGGGCACAGCCTAATCCAGTATGACCTCCTCTTAACTTGAGTGTATATGCAATGACCCTATTTTCATGTAAGGTCACATTCAGAGGTACCAGGCATTAGAACTTCATCATCAACTTTTTTGGGGACCCAATTCAGCCCAATACTCGATATTTGTATCCAGAAAATGTTGCTGCCTTATAGGTACACACAAGTCAGACTAGTATACAGCCCACTTCACATTTACCACTTAAGTGTCTTAATTTGGATTACTTCATTGAGTCAGGACTTTCCAAGAATAATTTAAGTACTTACCTATTTGTCTAATATCTACATAACTTAAAGACTGGATCATCCAAGTTGTCCCTTCTAGAATAAAGGAATATCAATTTCCAGCCCAAACAAATATCAATTTCCAGCTGATAAGGCAGAAACTGCTTATAACCTCGCAGTTGGCCATTTTCTAACTTCAAAATCTTAAGCTTGGTCTCCACTGGGCACCTGTTTACAAGGATAAAATGAAGTAATAGAATGAGAAGCCCCTCAGCATTCTAATCCAGGGGAGTTTTATTATTCTTTTTTCCACACCACTGAATTCATTTTCTCAGTGGGAAGCCTTCTCTATCATCCTCTTTTTTCTACATTCTTTCCCAAAGCAGAGCTTATCTTTTTTATACCCTTTTCACATATATTATGTCATTATCGCTAAGAGCAAACTTTAAAAGAACCTGGATATCGGAGCTGTCGCTGTGCTCTTGAGAGAATACCATGCTTCCCACTGAGAAGGAAGGAGTCCTGCTGCTAAGACTCCCCAGGTGGTGAGATGACCAGGATAATTGTCCAGGCTCTGCATCCCCAGGAGTTGGATGGGACCCAGACAAAACACAAGGGGCTCTGAGTGGTGTGACTGGGCTGAGAAAATACCTCCCATCACCAATGCAAAGAAGTGGTTGTTCAGACTATTGTCTCCTCACCCCTCCCTGATTATTTAAAATGATTTAAAAACAGGCTACTAAAACACACAGATTGTAATTCTAGCCTGCACACTGTTGGATCTGTTGCTGAGAGTTCTAAGTAACTCGAATATTCCACTCCAGAGCTGAAGATCACCAAAGATTAAATCTCAAAACCACCTTTTTTATTATGAACTAATTCTGACATAACAATAACTATTGAAAACCATACAACAAAACTCCATTGTGAATTTCTTATTCAATTGTATTCATTGCTTTTCATTTTTTACATTATCTCTCAAAGCACATGTTTTTAGTTTTAATATATTCAAACTTGTCATGCTTTTCCTTTTCGGTGTGCATTTTGTGTTTTGTTTCAGGAAATATTTTTCTACCTTGAAGCCATAGAGATATTCTATATTCTCTCTCTCTCTCTTTTTTTTTTTTCTGAAGAATTTAAAGTTTACTTTTTACATCATATATTTTACACTTACAGAAATTTATTTATGTTTATGTTTTGAAGAAGAGATACTCTTTTTCATCCCACAAGGGGTAACCAATTTTCCAGGTCCCTGAATTGAATGGTACACATTATCCTATCTGAATTTTGTGACAGACAAAATGTACTGAAAAATTAAGGAGATGGTTTTATCTAAGAAAGCTAAAACAGTTGCAAGAAAATTAATGAGAAAGATCTCTGAAGAAGGGGGTTTGAGGTTTTATAGAGGCAGGTAAAAAAGAGTCATCTGTGAGTCTTAGGGAGTCATGTGGAAGGATGCAGAAGGGTCTAACATGGGGATATTTTAAGGTTCTCCATTTCCTGAAAGACAAAAGTGTGGGGGAATTTCAGAGAACAAAATGATAAGACAGGAGGATTTTTAACCACTGCTGTTTTCAGGTAGCACAGGACTCAGATAAAATTCAACATCAGCACTTATGATCAAACCACCTGTAGCAAGTTTTCTATAGGCCAGAGTCTGTTTTTAGGTTATCTATTAGTCTATCTGTGTGTCAATATCATCACTTTCTTAATTATAATAGCTTTAAAATGATCTTTAATATCTCATAAAGTAAGAATAATGACCTTGTTCTTCCTCTTTAAAAAATCATCTTTGCTCTTCTTGTTTCTTTATCAAGTTCCAAGAAAACCAGTTATGACTTTTACTGATATTTACATTGAATTTAAAGATCAATTTTGGGAAAGGTGACAAACTTTATCAGATTAAGGCTTTCTATACATTAATTTGGTTTGTTTTCCTATTTACTCAAGTTTTCCATCATATATTCAACGAAATTGGCATCATAGCTTTTTTTCTCATTTTTAATGAAATGCAGTAATAAGCTAAATAAATATTTTAATTAGTTACATTTCATTAAATTTAGATTGTGCTAGATTTAGCTTTAGTTAAGAATATGTTTCTGACCCAGAGGTAATATTAACTAATTGTAGAAATTTTGGATAAAGGGGAAAATGAAGAAGAAAATATTCATTGTCAATATTTTATATATTTTCTTTAGAGATTCTCACATTGAATATTTCTATATATGATGACATTGTGATCACAATTACATGTGTAATTTTATATTCTACTTTATTCACCTAATATTACAAAGCTTAAACAAACTGTTATTATACCATTATGTGGATTTGCAATAATTACTTTATTCATTTCCATTATATTGGGTATTTTGGGTTTTTTATCCCTTGTTTTTTATAAATAACAAATTTCAGAATATCTCTATGATAAATCTTGCTAACTGTACTTAATTCCTTAGGACAGAGGTTGGCCAACTATGGCTTGCTGTATGTTTTTGTAAATAACATTTGATCTGAGAACCCAGCCACACTCATTTGTTTATATGTGGTCTATGATGGCTTGCACACTACAATAGCAGAATTGAAGAGTTGCAACAGAGACCATATGATCCCTTCGGGCCTAAAATTTTATGAAGAAAGATTGCTGACCCCTATCTTAGGTGAAATGCTACACACGAAATTTCCTGGTCTATGTGTATGCATAATTTTGTAATGTCTAAGACATTATAAACATTCTTCCTGAAGTTCTGAAGTTTGTGGTAATATTGCATGAGTGCCCATCTCAAACCACATTTACCAAGATTGAATATTTCACCTTGAAACTATAGTACATTTTATTTTGGCCCCCCCAGTGGATTTTTCAAAAATTATGATTAAAACAATTTATTCATATGTTAAAAAGGGCCTTTACTTTCTATAAGAGTTATATTGATATTTTTATACCATAATTTTCAAATCTCAGTACCATCTTGTGCTTGACCCCCAAGAAGTGTGTGTTCCTTGGGAGTGCCAGGGTTATAAAGTCTAATGTCATGTGATGCTTGATGTATTTAATGGCATATGAGGGGATAATTTTTTATGAGAAAACTGAGGCTGTTTGGGTATCACCCTTCCACTGTGTGCGCTGACAGATCCCCCAGTATATCCTGGTAAACACTGCAAAGTTTCTCTTTTCTGCCTTCAAGATTTTCATCCTTTACCATTAGTTTTGTCACACTAAATCACCAGAACAAAAATTCTAGGCCCATGTGTTCTTTCCCAATAATATATATCTCATCTTCTATAGAACAAAAAGAGGTATTTATGATTTTTTTTCTGTGATTGGCTTATCAAATGCTGCACCAGTAAGATTTATGAATGTATACTCACACATAGAACAATTTTATTTAGTGACAAATGTAAAACCCAAATAATGGGGAACTATATTTTTCTTAAAACTGGTATAATAACTATTATAATTTAATTATTTTATACAACATATGCTGAGAAGATGGTGTATGTGTAACATTCTGCAACAAATAACAACCAAGGTATTTTTCAGGGAAACTGCATCAGACAGACAGGAAGATTTCCTCTCTTTGTTTACCCATTTCATCTTATGATGATGTTTAAACATATAATTTACGTGCTCTTTCTTACCATCAAACCTTTTTAATTAAGAAATTAAAAATACATTTTTAAAGTAGTGACTGTATTACCATTTTAAAGTGTTATGACTATTGGTTAGTTTCAAGTTGTGGTGAGAATGAAGGGCTATCACTGGGATATTTTAGAGAAGATTAATGCCTATTGGTATTTGACCTCTTGCTTTTTGTCATGAGACCAAATAAATTCTTTCTACAACTTCTTGGAACTTTGGCCATGATATTTATTCATAAAGGGATCCTCAAAGTATGGTTTTTTTGTTGTTGTTGTTAAGGGATGACATATTAAATGGAAATGATGTGCTACTATGAGTCTGAGACATGTTGGGAAAAATGTGGATTTGGGTATATTGAGACTTCCATACTGTACTGATACCAAGATTCCTGCCTGGCACCAAGTTACTTCCAGGAAGGATTACCCTTTTTTACCACTTCATTCTCACCTTGGACTAGAAGAAAAGGAAATTTTTATTGATTGTGTAACCACTTGACTAGAGGCACAGTGCTAAGTGATGTTTATCTGTGAAACATGGAAAATGGCCCCAGGACCATCCTGACCTTGAATGGAGGAGAAGCACTCTGCCTCAAAGTTTAGCAAGGATTTCACCTACCAGAAAGCCCTGATAATTTCTCACCAGTGTGTTTCAAAATGTGCATAGGAATCATCTCTGTCAGAATGACAACTTTACCTGCTTGTTAATTTATGCAGATCCCCTTAGGTCTATGAAAGAAAGATCTCTGGAATTAAGCCTTAATGATCTACATTTTTATAAGTGCCCTAGATAATTTTTATGTAAACAGAGAACTATTGATAAATAAATGTTTTCCCACATCCTTCCTTAATTTGGAACTCAGGCTTTTGAACTTATGATAGAAAACTGTGAGATCCTTGCGCATCTCCCATGTATTATAATGTGTGAAATAAGAATTTGTAACATACTTAACACAGAGAACATATACAGAATACACTAATATACGGTGTCATTTAGTGGAAAACACTACGGCTGTTGATTCAAATGACAGTTTTGAATTCTTATTAGGTTTTCAACAGTCAAATGACATTAGAATTTAAGTCAAGTACTATATCTAAATCATCTTCTCATCCCAAGGTTTCTAGATAGTGTCTCCTACCATTTATCACCCTACACACATTCATTCACACTCTCCCACATGCTTTATGAACCAACATGTACTATTTATTCAGGTAAGCACAGAGGCATCAATGCCTCACACAGAAGTGAACATTCTACAGGGCACTTCTATTAGAATATCAATCTAGAGAATGAAGGAATAAGAGTGTTACCACAGGATGAACTAGGATGAACTCCCCTAGTTTCATCTTTGTAAGTTTCTAAGAAATTTGAGACTTAGTTAAATATTATCTCCTTTGCTCTGTGATTCCTATAAGACCAGATATTCGTATCTTATCCTTCATTCTTGAGAAAAGTCATTTATAGTCTTTCTGTGAGCTTTAACATGGGAGATTAAGAAAAATAATCCCCAAATTAACAGGAATATTCCTTACATAAAGAAAATATTGGATAATAATTTTGGTTAGGGGTGGGGTGTTTTCCATTTTACTAATTACTGGATGAACAAAATTGGCTCTCAGTACCAGGTGCAAGTGGCTCCAGCTCACCACTGACTGGTTCACATCTTTGCTCTCGAAACAGACAAATACAGCTCTGTAGTGATGAGCTCCAGGAATACATATTACTTTACATCTTGACTTTTCAGGTTAGTATGGTGTTTTGCAATGTCCTCATTAGTAAGTAGACAGTTACTCTAGTAATTAGAATATGTTGTCAAGAAAACTTTGTCCTCAGTGAGTGATATCTTGAATCTGTGACATCATATGTGCCTCAAAACGGTCTCATCAAACTGTCCACAGAAGTAATTGATACTCGACCGTCTCATACTTTTCCAAAATGCAGGAGAGCAACTTGGCAACTTACTGCAGAGACATCCAAAGTTCTGTCCTTTTCCCAGAGGTTGGTACTTTCACTAAATGTCTCCTTTGACATTAAGAAGATCTTTGAAGCTGTTCTCATTTATGATAGAAGTGGGGCACTAGCTAAGGGATAAATTATGTGTGATTTCAATGTTCCTCTCTCCCACCTTCTCTTCTCTTTTGTGTCCTCTGCTGCCCTCTCTCCCTCTTTCTCTTTCTTCTTTCTCTTTCTCCTTCCATCAGTCTCCCCCCTCTCTTCTTCATTTTGTTCTTCCATCATTTCTTTTCTTCTTGTATTTCATATATATATTTCTGGTTATATATAACCAGAAATAGTGCTTTGGGCAGAATTGAATCAATAATTAATGTTGAAATAAATATGCATCTAAATAAATGGTGATTATAGGTCTGTCACATTAGGAACAAGTGTTTCTTTTTTTTTTTTTTTTTTTCTTTTTGCGGTATGCGGGCCTCTCACTGTTGTGGCCTCTCCCGTTGCGGAGCACAGGCTCCGGATGCGCAGGCCCAGCGGCCATGGCTCACGGGCCCAGCCGCTCCGCGGAATATGGGATCCTCCCAGACCGGGGCACGAACCCGTATCCCCTGCATCGGCAGGCGGACTCTCAACCACTGCGCCACCAGGGAGGCCCAGGAACAAGTGTTTCTTTGTCTCTGGCTAGCCAGCACAGTCACTCAAAAATACTTTGCTGCAAGTTCAACCAAATGATAATTTTCATGTGGAGTGACTTGCCAAGGTAGGCTGGTTAATTTCATTACTTGATGTTGTCCTTCAAGTTGACCTAACAAAATAGACAAAGTTGTTGGTATTTTAGGAAAATGTGCTTATCCTACCTTTCAAAATCCTTTTAAAAATGTAGAGCATTGAGCCATATATTTATTTAAACATTTTACTATTTGAACTATTTACCTTCAAAATATCTTTACATAAAAATGTAAAGATTGTCACATATGCTATTTTTGTCAAAACTTTTCTACCCTAAGCTCATTCTTCTTCTCATTTTCCTATCTTAAGTGCTTTTGTTCCTGTCTTTTAATGACAAAGTTAAGATAGCTAACAGAGGAAATTGGCCTAAAAAGTGGTTCTGGTTCTACCAAATAGATTTTTTATAATTTTTATTTGAACATAGGCCAAGTGCTAGTTATTCTGAGGCTTATAAGACCAAAAGCAAATAATTTTTGTGATGGTGTTTTGATGGGTAAATGTGGTGAAGCTGAACTACAATCCTCAGAACCCTCTTTCTAGGATGTCTCTAGGGTGATTCTAGGGTGTTAAGATGTGCTACAAAGAATATCTTGTGAGATTTGGAGCAAGAGAGGTAGTAGTGATTTTCAATCAAGCACATACCTTCTCACAGTTAAACACTAATCTAGATGCTACAGTGAAGGGATTTTGAAGAAGTAATTAAAGTCTCTAATCAGTTGACTTTAAGTTAATCAAAAGGAAGATTATCCTGTGTTAGCCTGATTAATCAGCTGAAAGACTTTTAAAGGAGAGCTCAGGTTTTCCCTGAGCTCAGAGATTCCAAAAAGCAAGTGAGTCAGCCATCCCTCTCCCATCTTCCCTGGATCTTCCTTCCTGCCCGCCTCTAGACAACAAAATTCAGATCATGTCCACGGGGTTGCAGCCTAATCATCATCTTCCCTTCCTACCTGCTTGCCCCACAGATTTTGGATTCACTCAGCCATTACCCACAAATACACAAGGCAATTCCTTGAAATACATCTCTACATATTATCTTACTCATTTTGTTTCTCTGGTTGAGCTCTGACTGATGCACTGCCAAAGAACAGTTACTGAAACTGGAGCAATTACCAGAGATTGCTGTTAAAATAACTGCATTCTGTATATGTGTATGTGAAAATTGTTACTTTAAAGTTCAAGCACGAAGAAAATTAATTTGTATAATAATTTTTTTTTTTTTTGTACAGAATGTCTGTGAGAATGCAGGTAAAGTATGAAAATTTTGAACAAGTATTCACTTGGGTTTATAGTCAGTTCACAAGAAGTAAAATGAAATGGGAAAATTATATTTTTATATTGAAAAATTGAGTAAATGTGTTGAGGAAACAATAGATAAAATTTCCATAACACTAATTCTTTGAGAGTCTGTGAATCAGAATTGCTGAAAGGTCTAATATATAATATGGTGATTGTAATATGTTTGTGGTAATTATATTTTTGCTATAGGTAATCATTTCTACTCAGCCAATGTTTGTTTTTCATAATAAGAGAATTTAGGTCAATGAGTTATCCTGATTGTCCCAGAGAGAATTCACAGTGTATACTAAAAAGATAGTTCTGAATTGGAAAAGTGAGGGAAGAGATAGTTTTTGGCTTCTCCTTCTTGGGAAGATCCGTTGTTGAAGGAGAAATGAGAAATAGGAAACAAAATCAACATTTATTTTTCTTATAGTATGTGATCTCTGTATTAGGAAAATGAGTTAAGTTCAATTAAATAGTACAATGTATTTGATATTTTTACAATCTTCATAGAAGATCTGTGTATACAATACCCACTAATGTGTCAGGAACCCCTGGGATCCCTAACAATCAACACAGAAGTCAAATAGAGTGATCTGGACTCTTGTTGTAGTTGTTGATGTGCTAACTCAGCAGAGAACATTTAAAAAGTATATCAATTAAGTACCCACTATGGCTAGACATTATTCTAAGTACCATGGGGAAAATAAACATTGAAAACATCGTTTCTCGTTTTAAGCAAAGTACAATATAAAACACTTTAGTTTTCATTCAAAAGTTCAGAAAATCTTATATTTCTCTTTAATTAATGAACCATTTCTATTTTTATGCAATCTATTAGGAAGAAAGTGATGGGAATAGCAGAGTCTTTGCCCTGAACAAACCTACATTTTAGTAAATAAATAAAATAAACATGCATTTAGATCACAGAAGAGATTTAGGAACCATAAATAGAAATATGATTCTCATTAATATATGACATAATATAATAGTAATAATTAAATGTCTCTAGTGTTTACTAGTGTTTTCATATTAGTTGATGCTTGACTATATTTTGATGACTTAGGGACTTTTATTTATATTTTTTCATTCCATAATTTCATAACCAAAACCTAGCTTCTCATTTTATTTTATGGAATACCTTTAATTGTCAAAGGCTCTTGACACTTAGTCATCTAAAACCTTGGGACAACACTTATAAATGTCCTCTGGTTGTCACCTTTTGTAAAAGTTGCCCACCTTACAAAAGAAAAGAGCTAAAACTTATTCTAGAACTCAGCATTTCAGCATTGAAGGGCATCTTGTTGGCTACAGAATCAGTCACATTCTCTAGTATTTTCCTCTCAAGAGAATCAATTCAATATTGTAATCATTCAAATATTGAATCAAGTATTTCAGTACTTGATATGGTGGTTCTTATGCCTGGAATTCTCTTTCCTAGGATTTGTTCAGCTGAGTTCCATTCAGTATGCATTTACTGTGAATCTGTTTCTTACAATTCTGCATTCATTGTTTGTCTAGATCAGGGATTGGCAAACTATGATCCATGGACTAAATCCAGCTCACACCTATTTTTATAAATAAAGTTTTATTGGAAAACAGCATTTCGCATTCATTTATATATTTTCTGTAGCTGCTTTCACACTACAGCATGCAGATTTAGTATTGTGACAGAAACCCCGTATGGCCTATATGGTAGGCAGAATCCTAAAATACCCACCTCCCTGCCGTGATTTCCTGTCCTGATTCCCAGGACTGTGGCTATTGAGGCTGTCTGGCCTGCACTGAAGCACAGCCTCTCCCTCTGCCCAATTTTGTTTCTTTCCCCTCCGTTCCACAGGTTTTGAGCCACAGGGAATGCCTTAGTGTGCTTCCTGGAAAACACAACCTACATCACAGAAGTTGATCATCAAAACTCACTTATTTTCAAGGCTCTAGGCTGGGCTTCCTCCAACCCTATTATTCTTGCTACTTGCAAATAAGTGACAAATACTTAGCCATTTACCACAATGTGGTGATTTTCCTCTGGATGGCTTTCTTTTTGTTCTCCAATGGCCTTTGTCCCTGGCTTGATTTCTTACTTAGAAAGGACTCAGTATCATGGTGTAATTAACATCGTAATGTCCTGAATCTTATACAGCTGAGGCGAGAGTTGGGGCTTCTTGAAGAAAAAGTCCCTGCAGGTGAGAGGCTCTAAAACTTGAACTCTACCCTAAATCCTCCTGATTACCAGAACTAGAACCTGGGGTTTGAAAGGAAACAAATTAGCTCTTTCTTACCTGCCCTTTTATGAATTTGTCAAAGTAGCATTCTCAAAAGGGCTCTGATTTGGAATCAGAAAGTATTGGTTGAATTCAGTCCTTCTTATACAAGCTGTGTGATCTTGGACAGATTACACAACTTCACTAAATCCAATTTCTTCAGCTATAAAATATAGATATTAATATCTCTATTAATATCTGCCTCATAGATATTAATATCTACCTTGTAGTTTTTCTGTGAGCAATAAATGGAGGGAAAAAAAGTACAAACACATGGCATACTACCTGGAACATTTGTATGTCCTCAATAAAAATATTAGTTATTTTAACTGTTAATTACATTAGAAATATTATTATTATTACATGTTATGTATCAATTCTTGCTTTAAAATCCATTAATGACTATTTTATTTAGGATAAATCCACAATCATTAGCATAGCTCATAGTGCCCTACATGGCCTGGACATCCTTGCCTGTCTTTCAGCCTCATTTTTGTCGTTTTCACTCAGTTCCAGACACGTTGGCTTCATTTTTTTTTTTTTTTTTTTTTTTTTTTTTCGGTACGTGGGCCTCTCACTGTTGTGGCCTCTCCTGCTACGGAGCACAGGCTCCGGACGCGCAGGATCAGCAGCCATGGCTCACGGGCCCAGCTGCTCCGCGGCATGTGGGATCTTCCCGGACCGGGGCACGAACCTGTGTCCCCTGCATCGGCAGGCGGACTCTCAACCACTGCATCACCAGGGAAGCTCCATTTTGGTTTCTTGAATGCAGCAAGCTTTGTCTACCTCAGGGCACTTCCACATGCTGTTTCTGGGTATGGTATTCTCATTTTCTCGCTTTAACTTAGCTAATTGCTACCTATCCCCTAAGTTTCTGCTTAAACTTAGTTTTAAGGAAAAAAAAAAAGCTCCTTCTCCCCATTATCATGACCCTCCCTCCGGGTTTAGATTAAGAACACCTTATTATAATTACACAACTCAGTCCTTGCTCTGGCTTCATAGCACTTATTATTGGATATAATTACATTTCTGTGATTATTTTATCAATGTAGGCTGTAGCTTCCATGATAGCAGGGTCATTGTTTTACTCATTGATATGTTTCCAAACCTACAATAGTCCTTGCTCATAATAGAAGTTAAATGAATATTTATTAAATAATTGAGTGAATGTTTGTGTGCCTTATTAGACTAAAATAATTTTGAAAGCAGGCAGTGTATCATTTTATACCCCAGTGCCTCATATAATGCATGACATGTATTAGGATCTCAATAAGTATTGGTCAAATGATTAAATAAATGAATAAATACATGGTTCTATAGTTTTCTCTTATTAGATAAATAATCTATACATAACCAGATAATAAGAAAAGGTATAAAATGTGAAAGTGTAAGGGTGAAACCCTGATAATGTTTGAGTATACCAGCAGAGATCTAGCTAGCTTTCTGGATTGGATCTTAAGCTTACTTGGGAAACTGTCCTGTTACCCATACCAGTATGTCCTGATGTTTGTTTACTAATGAAGTTAAGCATCTTTATATATATGTATATATATGTGTATGTATATGTGTATATATGTATTTTTTGTATTGCTTATGTGTTTGTCCATGTTTCTATACAGCTTTTATGTTCCTTCTTTTGTGTGTGTGTGTGTGTGTATGTGTGTGTGTGTGTGTTTTATATATTTTTATTTATTTTTTAACATCTTAATTGGAGTATAATTGCTTTACAGTGGTGTGTTAGTTTCTGCTTTATAACTGATTTATAAATATTCCTCATATTAATGTTACTATACCCAAGTTGTATAGCACGTTTTACACTTGGAGATGGCTTGCTCCAATCTCTGGAAATTCTCATTAATTTCTTTTCTATATATATTTTTTAAAGTTACGATGAATAATTATGTTGAACATCCAAGACCAAAAGTTGTCACTTAAAGACTTTAAACTTTTGATTATCAAATTTGATGTTTCTAGATTGTATTTTGTCTTTTTGGATATGTGGACATAATTAAAATTCTAAGTAGCCAAATTTATCATTCTTTTATTTTACATGTATTTACATTTAACATTGATCTTATGCTAAGAGAGGTTTCTTAAATAGATACAGATACTTTTTTTCCCTTTAAGTTGCAATTGTTTTATAAATAGAAAATAATAAAAACACATTTTATAAGTATTTGATTGTCACTTGTGTACACATCTAATCCCTTTAGCTGCATTTTAAATTTATTGAATAAAAATTAATTTCTTTTGATGGAATAGAGGTTATTAGATTTTGTATTAAAGAGTCAGGTCAAATGTTCCTCGTGCTGGTAATTGACCTCAAGTAAAGGGTAGGAGCTTTAGAATCAAACATTCTCAGCTTCTTATGGCAGAGACCTGTCTTATGCATCTTTGTAAGCCTGTACCTTGGACACAGAGAAACACTCACCATTTGTTACATAAATGAATTACTTGGGGTTCTGTTAAAATTCCAAGATTTACAAGCCATAGAAAATGACCAGATTATTTAATTTCTCTGATCATGCATTTTCTTATATGGAAAAGTTAGATGATAATAACTTCTTTTTAAGGCTTTGGAAGCATTACATTAAATAATTTAGAGAAAGTGCCTGAAACATGGTATGCACACTATAAATACTAGTTATTATCATTTAATTCCATGCTCACTTGTTAGCTTGGGTTCTAGAAAAGAGTTTAGAGAATTTCATAAAAGTTAAGAAGAATTATGAAAGAGTGAAATAAGTTTTAGACATACTTCAGTATACTTAGGGGTTTTGATAGAAAGTTGTATATCTGTTTTTATATTGGAGATTGAAGCTAGTTTTGGCAAGAAAACTTTAGAGAAATTTATTCCAACAGAAATGGTGGTTTGAATCTATTCTCCTTTATTACTCCTATGTAAAATTTGGAATATGTTTCCACCAACACTTTCTTTCTTTCTTTTTTTTTTTCTTTTTTTTTTTTTTGTGGTACGCGGGCCTCTCACTGTTGTGGCCTCTCCTGTTGCGGAGCACAGGTTCCGGACGTGCAGGCTCAGCGGCCATGCCTCACGGGCCCAGCTGCTCCACAGCATGTGGGATCTTCCCGGACCGGGGCACGAACCCCATGTCCCCTGCATCGGCAGGCGGACTCTTAACCACTGCGCCACCAGAGAAGCCCGTCCACCAACACTTTCTTTATTTAAACATTTAGTTGATTTCAACTAAAATTGATATGATGATTTGAAACTTGGCTGGCTATTGATTCCACTATACTGAAAACAGTCTGGGAAATATGCTCTCCGGTGAGCACAGATCAAAATAGTTAATATATTACAATGAATTCCCCAATGCAGCTGCTATGAAAATTTATTTTTATTATCTGTAGTGCAGGGCTCTCACTTGACATAACAATTAAATACAGTTATAGAGACAACAAAAATTCTTAGCATAACTACCGGGCTGCTCCTTGCAGCTGTTATTCTTGAATGAACAGGAAGGGACAAGGGAGGGACAGCATGGATGACTTTTAATGATTTCTTTTCAATCTACATTGATGTAATATATTGGAGAGCCACTGTAGTTGATAAGAAATTATACAGTTTAATGAACACAGCATTTGTTTCATCAAAGGTTCAAAAGAGAATATTGTCTGAGAGTGATAAACTCTCCAATGTCATTTTGAATATATATATTTTCAAAAATTTTTCTTGTGCAGCATCATATTATCTGCCTTCAGCAAACTAATCCAAGCATATACACATTATCACACAAACTTGTTATTCTTATTATTTTTAGGCATCCTAAAAACTATTGTAGTTTATGAAGGAACTTACAAATAAAGAATTCAATGAAATGTTTAAAGAGTTAAATGTGGGATGTATGTATGTAACTTGAATCATACTGTGTGAATTTTACATATTGTATTTGGAATAAACATTTTATTATGATGCATAAAGATTATGTACAATAAACATTTCATGACAACTCATAAAATTTGTTATTATTTGCTTTTCTGTAATACAATAGATTTGTATCATAAGAACATTTATATAAAGATATGTTTTTCTTTTTGTTTAAAATACAGTTTGTTTTTTTTAATAAATCAGTTTTATACCACAATCATGCATGCCTGATGTGCGTCCTTAATGGTTCTTCATAAAACTAGCATTTAAACTCTTACTTAATGCCAGGAAATTTGATTTACTAGAATATGCACCTTGATTGCCGTAGGAAAAATGTTTACAGAGGTTTTGCCCGTTAAAGTTGCATCCAATCTTTTGTACCTAACTGTAAGGAGAATGCAGGGAATGAAGATCAATGATTGACTAATGTCAGAAGGTTCTATATTTATAAACATATAACACACTGATAAGCCTGGGATGTCATTAATCTACTCTATTCGTGTGTAAGTATTAACTTTCTATATTTCTGATGATACATAAAGGAAATTATTATAATAGTACGGAAGGTTTGTTGATATCAATCCTAATGCTTAAACCATAGTGATCTCCCTGGGCCAGAGAAATCCATTATTGAAACATCATAGATCAATATTAAATATAAAAACAATAAGGAAACACTACAATGCCTTTTCTTTGTAATCATTTTTCATTTTGTTTTTGTGCTTTATTGAACTAATCTAGGCTCAAAGCTCTAAATGAATTGAAAAGAAGTTTTAAAAGTAGATGAATGAGAAATCAGCCTGAGATATACGTGTAGTCAGTCTAATACCAAGCCTACAGTTTTGATTTTTATTTTTAGAGTTAGACAACATTGAATATGTTCCTTTGTGTTTTAGTTTTTGTGTGTGTTTGGTTGGTTGTTTTCTGCCACATTACTCTTTTCAAGTTTTCCTGTCAATTGTTAAACCATAAACAACTCCTTATTTTTCATTTTCACCAGAACCTCTTGATTTAGTCATTCTTGGTGGTATCCTGTGTTCTATTTATTGTCCTTTCACTCTTCTACTTTTACATACTTATCTCAAGGAATTGTATCTGTTCCCATAGTTTCAACTATCAACTCTGCAGGTAGCTCTGAAATCCATAATTCCAATCAACATTTCTTTCAAAATCCAGACTGATATCCAACACTTCAAATTTCTGCCTTGACATAGAATAATGTGCAAATCAAATCTGGTTCTTTATGGTCCTTTTTCCAAACATTATCTCTGTAGGGAAATAGGGAAAAGACTAAATCAGACTAAATCAGAAGTTCTAGTCCTTTGGGTCCTCAGCTAGTGCAGAAGAAACAAAAGAACAGTGGCAGGAGGAAAAAGATGCACAGAATTTCTGGGATATATGGAACAATCTCATTTTTAGCAGGGAGTAGAGAGTCCAGAATTGTTCCACGCAGAGTAGTGAAGCATGCCAGAGCCCTATAAGGGTTTTCCCACAACAATCCTAGGTAAAGCCAATACCCTGGGCTTGGCTCTCCCTTGCCAGATTGACAGAAACAAGGGCACAATAAGAAACAGAACTTTCCTCTAATAACTATTAGAGAAAGAAGCAGCAGTGCGTTTGCCTTTCCAAAAATTCTTTTCTGATGCTCCAAACATGAGCTAGTCAAACATCATTTTAGATGTGGGCATTGGAAATGCCCACTCACTATAAAGCTGTGGAAACATTTTTCCAATTTGCTTTGCTTTGTGCCACCATAAAGCTTCCTTGGTAGAAGAGCTGAGAAGAAGGCATTCTCTTATATTAGTAACAGCAAGAAGAACAGCAAAAGCCAACAGATGAGGTGGTTCCAGTACAGGAGAAAGCATTTCTCAAATTCCAGTACTAATAGAGACATCAAAAATACACACTTACCTCACACAGAAAACTTCAATATTCCATTCAGAACCAGAATACATTTGGGGAAATGTAATAACCAAAATAATACCATAGGAGACCTAAGTCAAAATAGCTCCTCTTTGTTCATTATCTATATCACCTCCATAGCTCTTCTAAAGAATGTTCTTAGGAGAATGGCACTGCCATACGTCTATTCAACCAAGTGAGGAAAAGAGGAGTTATCCTAGGTCCCTTCTGAACTGGGTCTAACCCCCCTGCTCTGATTACCTCTGCTATTCTGGTGCTTGGGGCCTCTACCACTACCTGGGATTTTTATAGCAGTTTGCATTTCTGGACTTTGAGGTTACCCTCTTATACCTCATTCATTCACATTTCTGTTAGTAATCTTTCTAAAATATAAATTTGGTTATTTCTATTTCTTCTAATGGTTTCTAATGTTCTAGTATAAACTTCACTTCTTTAGTACGGTAAAAGAGATGCTATGCCCTGTCCTGTGTCTTGTCTTCCACTTTAATTTCCATTAAGTATCTGCCATTTCAGATACAACACACCTCAAGCCTCCAGTTTCTTCATTCCACACCCAGCACCCCTAGCGTATCACTTCCTATGTATATTTCAATAATTTGCTAAATTGGGGAGGGGAAATTTTTCCCTTTTCCCTCTTGGTTCTTTTGGTTGGTCAAATAATTAAAATGACACAAGGTAAAGTAACAGGAGAGAATCAAATTTAATTTTTTACATACAGAGGTCCCATAAGAGTATGAGGCCAAAATGACAATTAGATAAAATAAGGTAATATGCCATCCTGGACTAAGGAGATGGCGGAGGGGTCTGGGACTTAAAAGGGAAGGAAGACAGTTCACAGGCAGATAAAAAGAGCAAATATTTGGTAAACAAACGTTTACTGGGCCATACAGAAAGAATGGGACATAAAAAGGGATTTTAACAGACTTTGCTAGGCTTTTCCCTGTCCACTACACTCTATGGCAGTGGTCCCCAACCTTTTTGGCACCTGTGACTGTTTTCGTGGAAGACAATTTTTCCACGGACGGGGGAGGGGAGGGGAGGGATGGTTTGGACGGTAATGCGAGCGATGGGGAGCGGCAGATGAAGATTTGCTCGCTCACCCGCCGCTTACCTCTTGCTGTGTGGCCCGGTTCCTAACAGGCGGCAGACTGGTACCGGTCCACGGCCCGCGGGTTGAGGACCCCTGATTTATGATGTTCTTTTTCTGGAACAGATCATCTATCTTCTATCTAAATTCTTTTAGTAGTAAATGGGGAGGTAAAAAAGAAAAACTTCTTAAAAATATTCAGCCTAAAATGATCCTCATGGGCTTTCCTGGTGGCGCAGCTGTTGAGAGTCTGCCTGCCGATGCAGGGGACACGGGTTCGAACCCTGGAATGGGAAGATCCCACATGCCGCGGAGCAAATGGGCCCGTGAGCCACAACTACTGAGCCTGCGCGTCTGGAGCCTGTGCTCCGCAACGAGAGGCCACGACAGTGAGAGGCCCGCGCACCGCGATGAAGAGTGGCCCCTGCTCGCCGCAACTAGAGAAAGCCTTCGCACAGAAACGAAGACCCAACACAGCCAAAAATAAATTAATTAATTTAAAAAAAAAGTTTAAAGTGATCCTCATGCTCCAAAAGACACATTTTGGGGTGGCAAACTTTTCCCTCTAGGCTAATGCACAGCTTCCTGAAAGAGGTCTTCATTTAATCTCCTCTCCTCTTGTCCTTCCAAGCAGAACTAGCGATTAGTATACTATCTGTGGAAAATTTCCTTTTAACAATATATCAAAAGATGAAAGTACTTTCACATTCTTAAATCTGATAATTGCATTTCTAGAAATTTGTCCTAGTGTAATACTCAGTTACAACACCAACTTTTTATTCATTGATCTACCTTATATATGATTGTAATTTTGTGATTTATAATAAGAAAATATATTAGGTCTTCTCCATTTCTGGCACAGAATTCCTAAAACTCTTGGAATTTCCTAAGTGATAAGAATCATAAAAGTGTCTTTTTATTATTATAACTAGCTGCTTTAAATTCATTAACCATGTTAATAAGGTTGCTTTTGGAAAGCCCCTAAGGATAGCCGTTGCCAGGGGAACCAACCAAGTGATTAGAGGTTTTGTACCTCAGGGGAGGGGAGAGGTAGAGGTTGACTTAATCACTAATAGCCAGTGATTTATTCAGTCATGCCTAGGTAATGTAGACTTCATGCAAAAGTCCAAAAGGATTAGGTTTGGAGAACCTCCGGGTTGATGAACCAGAATGTATCCATGTGCTGGGAGGGCAGCACATGCCAAAATCCATGGGGACAGAAGCTCCTGTGCTTGGGAGCCTGTCAGACTTTGCCTTATGTATCTCTTCACCTGACTGTTCATTTGTATCTCTTAATATCCTTTGTGATAAAACAGTAATCTAGTAAATAAACTGTTTGCCTGAGTTCTGTGAGCAGCTCTACCAAATTAATTGGACCCAGGGTAGGGATAGTTGAAACCTCCAATTTATAGCTGACCCAAGGAAGGGTTGGTGAAATCTCTGATTTATAGCTGGTCAATCAAAGGCACAGGCAATAACCTGGACTTGCAATTAGCATCTGAAATGAGGGAGGGAACAGTTTTGCGACATTGAGCCCTTAACCTGTGGGATCTGAAGCTCACTCCAGATAGTGTCAGAACTGAATTATACTGTAAGACTCCCAGCTGGTGTCACAGAATTTCCTGATGTAGGGAAAAAAAATTCTACATATTTGGTGACCAGAAGTGAAGAATTGAGAGTAGTGCTTGAGTACACAGAAAACAGAATTTTTTTTAATTCCCTAAATAATAATTAATTTTTTAAAGTAATGATCACAGACTAAGAAGATTATTCAAAATTAACAAATATACTGTGTACTATTGTGTCACTAAAATAACTTTCAATGAATATTAAATCAATGGCATTCAAATGATTGTTAGATAACAACAGTCAAACACATGAGTTTATAACTCTATATGTTATGTGATGCCAATTTTATCAATGTGTATATACTAGTATATAAAAGCTTACTTCACCAACATCTGGGCATACATTTATCTTTGTTATTATTAATAGTTTCATTTTTAAAAAAATTTAGTAATCTGTAGAAATCAAAGACTCTCTTTCATCAAATCATTCTGAAAATTACCAAGAGCATATTTACAGATCTGCCTTGACTTAGGAGGGGGTTACATCCCAATACACCCATAACATTTTGAAATTATTGTAAGTTGAAAATGCATATAGTACACCTAACCTACTGTACATCATAGCTTAGCCTAACCTACCTTAAACATGCTCAGAAAACTTACATTAGCCTACAATTAAGCAAAATCATCTAACACAAAGTCAATTTTATAATAAAGTGTTGAATTCATCTCATGTAATTTATTGAATACTGTACTGAAGGTATTTAGACATACACTTTTTCAAATCTATATTCAGCTTCATTTTCTTAGAACACACAGTACCTGGTTACCAGGTTGTCTCAAGTAGGATAAATTCTAGTATTAGGTGCCATGCTATACCTGGAACTATTCTTCTTTTCTACACTCATTGTTCTAGTCTGCTCAAGCCTGAATACAAAATACTATAGACTGAGTGGCTTAAACAACACAAATTTATTTTTTCATAGTTTTAGGTGTTGAGGAGTCCAAAATCAAGGTGCCAGCTGATTTAGTACCTGGTGACACCTCTCTTCCTGGCTTGAAAGAAGGCTGCTTTTTGTTGTGTGCTCACATGGTGGAGAGAGATCTCTGGTTCTCTTCCTCTTCTGATCAGGGGACCAACCCCATCTGATTATGGCTTCACCCTTATGGCCTCATTTAATTTTAATTACCTCCTGAAGGCACTATTTCCAAATATAGTTTCATTTGGGGTTAGCACTTCAACATATGAATTTTAAGGGGACACTATTCAACCCACAGCACTTATCATCAATTATTCATCCACTTATAAAAATTGACTGAGTACTTAGGGTCAGAGGACACAAGGAGCAGAGGATACAAATCTGAATCAGAAAGGCTTCCAGCATGAAAGGAACACACATTCTTGAAGAAAAGAGAAGTACATCAACAAATAATTGATAGAGTGTGATAAGAGCTATAACAGAATTATGTACAATATACTTTGAAAAAACAATGAGTAATTGTTTGTTTACTGAAAAGTAACATTGAATCTAGTATTTGAGAATAGATAAAGCAGAATAAGAGGTAAATATTGGGAAACAGGTCATGGAAGGTAAAAGATAAAACATAGACTTCCTTTGTGTAGTAAAAGAGCATGACATGTTTGGAGAATCCTATATTACTTATTATGTTTAAAGCATAATAATGTTCAAATGGAAGTGTGGTGTGATATAGGCAAGAAGGTTCAGCGATGCCTAATATTATAAAGGGCAATCTACGACTTACTGAAAAGTTAGACATTTTCCCACAGCCACAAAAAGAAAATTTTAAAGATTTTTGTTTGTTTGTTTGTTTTTTAGTAGAACTAATCAGATTTGTATTTTGGAACAATGTGGACAATAATTTGAAGAAGGAAGAACTGGAGAATGGAACTTTCATGAGGAAGTCATTGAGATTCTTTGGTTAAGGGATGAAGAGATCTTAAATGATAGTTGTGACATGATCATGGAGAGAGGAAGTTAGATTTGACAGCTTCTGACCAGCCGTAGAGATGAAAAAAAAGGGGGGAAGGGGACAGAAGTCCTATAAACCTCAGAAATTTCTAGCTTGAATGAATGATCTATTGGTGATGTTACTATCTATTTTAGAGAAAGATAAGGGACCATAAGCATGTGTGGAGAGGAGGAAAGAGGGTGGATAATGATTGGATTTATTTTAGTTTCCATAAAAGTGATCATTTCTACTGGAAAGTTGGTAATTGTGGTTTGCAGTCCTTCAGAAGTTAGAGTTAGAGATTTAGATTTGGCAGTCTTTAACATGTCAGTATAGTTACAGTTTAAATTGTATTAAACATAATATTATCTAGTTGAATCAAGAATATTGGAAATCCAGGGGCAAAGATCAGTGTAGGATATGAACCTGGAAGGCTGTGAATTGGATAAAGGTCAAGTGTATGAGAGAATGCAGAACTCTGGGTCCTAAAATGTACAATAGTTTGTTGTTTTATACTTTCTGGACTCAGTCTGCTCTCTTCCAAGCTACATAATTACATTATCTTCAAGATCTACAACAATGAAGACTTCTAAGATCCTAATGGGTAATTTCAGGATCTAACAATCTTTATTTTTCTGAAAACCTTCCATAATTTTTTAAATCCATAATTCTCTAGTTTGTCCTTATATTTTTTCAATCTATCCTTCATATGTGTCTTTATCTATTCAATGAATATTTACTGAACATCTATTCAGGTACTGTCCTAAGGTCTAGACACACAACATTTAAATACATGCCTTCAAAAATCTTGTTTTCTTTCTTGGAGGAGGTAGTCAAATGCATGAATGGAATATAAAGAATTACAAGGGAATTCTCTGGCAGCTTAGTGGTTAGGACTCTGAACTTCCACTGCAGGGCACTGGGATTTGATCCCTGATCAGGGAACTGTGCTGCACGACTAAAAAGTTAAGAAAAACATTACAGAGCTCTAGTTCAGCCTTCATTCCAAAATAATAATACTCAGTTACTTTATCTGTAACTGGTCCAGATTAGAAGACAAAGGACCACAATTTGGGTCAACAAGTCCCTCAATCTAAAGAGCAAAGAATTATTTCTCTATTCACTCTTTAAGAAGTTTTGTTTGAATGGTTGAGAAGATTGAGCACACAATTTTCAAATGTCTGATATCTCCATGGAACACAAATTTAGTTTCTTTCCTTAAAGGAAAGAAATTATAGTTTCAGTTAAAAACACATGTTGTGTTCTTTAAAATTTCAGTTAATACCATATTGCCCTGCATATAGTTCACTGTAATTTTTAAAATAAATTTATGTATTTATTTTTTGAATTATATTTTATTTTTTTTATACAGCAGGTTCTTATTAGTTATCTATTTTATACATATTAGTGTATTTATTTATTTATTTTCAGCTGTGTTGGGTCTTCATTGCTGCATGCGGGCTTTCCCTAGCCACAGCGAGCAGGGCCTACTCTTCGTTGCGGTGCACAGGCTTCTCCTTGCGGTGGCTTCTCTTGTTGCAGAGCACGGGCTCTAGGCATGCGGGCTTCAGCAGTTGTGGCTCACAGGCTCTAGAGCGTAGGCTCAGTAGTTGTGGTGCATGGACTTAGTTGCTCCGTGCCATGTGAGATCTTCCCACACCAGGGATCGAACCCGTGTCCCCTGCACTGGCAAGCAGATTCTTAATCACTGTGGCACCAGGGAAGTCCCCACTGTGTTAATTTTTGAATGCAGATTAAAATGTCTTCTTTTTAACCTTAAAGAGAATCTTTTACTGATGATTTCCAATTTAAAAATCAATTACAACCTAATAATGTTCTAAATATATCCATTAGAAAGTTCAGTTGTGTTCATGATTAAATCAGTTTGATATTCTCACACAAAACATCTTTATAATTTTTAACATAAAGGATTTTGTCTTAAACTTATTAGATTTTGGCACACCAATTTTATGTTATTGAAATGTTTTGATTTTCAAAGCATCAGATAGTGATGCAAAAATGCTCAGGTCAAGAAAAATACGTGCTATTTTTAATATCATTGGGGCAAACTGAGATACACTTTTTTTTTTTTTTTTTTTTTTTGCGGTATGCGGGCCTCTCACTATTGTGGCCTCTCCCGTTGTGGAGCACAGGCTCCGGACGTGCAGGCTCAGCGGTCATAGCTCACGGACCCAGCCACTCCATGGCATATGGGATCTTCCCGTACCGGGGCACGAACCCGTGTTCCCTGCATCAGCAGGCGGACTCTCAACCACTGCACCACCAGGGAAACCCCAAGATACATCTTCTTAACTAATAGTCTTGGTAAAATATTTCAATAATGTTTTTATTCAAGTTTGGTGGCAACAATTTATCGGTTGTTGAGTGAACTATATTTTAAATTTGTTTAACAATAAAACTAGGTTTAATCATATAGCAAAAAACACTACTGGAGAACTAAAATGACCAGGAAGTAGCCTTACTCACTTATTTCATGGGAAAGTTTAGGACATTTATTATTTTACACACTTATCTCTCTTAGGTTTCCACAGCACCGAATATTAGCATCATTAAGAAGGCATGGCATCCTACCACACCTAGCATCTGGTCCCATATCCTTCGTAGTTACTCCAAACCACTCTCCTCACCAGTTGCCTCCTTTCCTCCTGTTTGCAGCAGACAAAATTATCAGACAAGCTGATATCATTGAAAACTCAGAGAGCTCTAGGTGTGGTGTGGGCATGAAGGATTTCCAGAGTACTTCTCTCTTGGCAGAAAGCAAAGAGGCTCACTCCTTTGGTCAGAGGTAGGGCCTACAAGCACGAAGAGAATAGCAGTTTTCCTGTGAGGATGACCATGGGGGAATCAATACTTGAATTTTTTATGTCCTTTTTATACTTTAATGGTTCTCACTTGTTATATAACATTTTTTTGTGAATTCTCAAGGGTAACTTGTCTTCAGAAGATTCAGAGAAAGGAGATTTATTCTTATTTCAATGAAAGCCATAGGAGAGCTGCATTCTCTGCCTATAAGGGTAGCAGCAAGGGTACTGAAAGAGGGTGCATTTACAGTCAAGGATGTTGGAGACTCTGTACCTGAAAGGATACTTCTTAGCCTTTTCTTTTAAAACCTCATTTTTAAAAAGAGGGTCATGTTATTACATGCTCACTCAGGACACAGGAAGAAATTGGCATTTATTATTTTCAGATTTAATGCTGCTAAATTTGGCTCATTTTTCATGCCTGTCAAAATTCTTCAAAATTCTGATTCTGTCATTCAGCTTATTCAGTCATTCCTTCCAGTCTACCTACAGACATGGTCAGTGCATCACTATTGTCTTCATCTAGTTGTAGGTGGTACACACTGAGTATAGTGCAGTGGTACGACTCTAGAAAACTCCACTCCAGTTGACAAAAATTTCATTATCTGGCATATTCTTTGTATATGATCATTTAATAATGAATGATGTAATGTAAAATTTTGTCACAAATCCACACAATTGCATTATTATCTATTTTATACTGTTTCATCTGACCTACATGAATACCATTCACTAATTCATTTTTGGACAAATGAGACAGATTGTCCCTAAGTAAAATCCAGATGTTTATACTGTATACTTGTCTATCAGGCAAGAAACCCAGCAGAAAATATTTATATAGGATTATTCCATGATCACAGTTCTAAAATACAAATTTATTGCTATCTTATCTTTAGTACTATATCAGAATATGATGCTTTAAAATAATATTTAGTGGGCTTCCCTGGTGGCACAGTGGTTGAGAGTCCGCCTGCCAATGCAGGGGACATGGGTTCGTGCCACGGTCCGGGAAGATCCCAGATGCCACGGAGCGGCTGGGCCCGTGAGCCATGGCTGCTGAGCCTGCGTGTCTGGAGACTGTGCTCCACAACGGGAGAGGCCACAACAGTGAGAGGCCCACATTCCACAAAAAAATAATAATAATAAATAAATAATAAAAATAATAATAATATTTAGTGATAAACATTGGTAACTCTGACTTTTAAATTTAAGGCATACTCTACTTTGTTGAAGAGGTGATGTGTGTGTTTTGTTTAATCTCATTTTTATTTTTAGTATATTTTCTTACGAGCTCTTATTCATTAAACATAAATTTCCATTAGATATAAAACAATAGAGGTGGAAATTAAATTACATCTGTCTTTTTGGGGTAGTTTTTTTTTTACTTCATTTGCTTGAGAATTTGATAGAATAATTTTTCCTAAGGCCATCCAATGATGTTATTTGTCATATTTGTATAAAAAGGGTAAAAAACTGACATATCAATTTATGGTTGTCAAAATAAGTACCATTCATAACAAGTTCATTTTTCTTTACTTTTTATGGGGTTGGAAGAAAAGAGACTGTAAAAGTGAGCACTGCACAATACCTACTTATTTCACCTAGAAGATCTGTACTCATGTGTCTGTTTCAGTTTAAAATTTATCAGTGAAAAATAGAATTAATTTGTTAGTAGAGGAATTATTCATCAACGGATATAAGACATGGAAATAATGGGTCCCTTAAACAAATCCTAATGTTTTATTCAATTCTGGATATGCAATTGTAATCCTTCAACCATTGAGGCAGGAAGAAAACAAGAAGAAAAAGAATTGAGGAGTTAAAAAATAAAATATGAGTGGGGAAGAAGAACAAGAGAAATTAAGACTGACATTTGGATTTTTTTCTTAACCTTAGAAATGGGAGAACAGTAAAAAAGTTATTAAAATAAACATTATATATTATATATATATATAATATATATATATATATATATTATATATATATATATATATATATATATATATATCTGTATAAATATAAATATATAATTGGAGCAACACTTCCCCCATTCTTCATTCTTTACAAATTCCTTCTAAATATTATATCACTGGAACTCATTCCTAACTATTAGAGAAAAATGATCTCCAAAGTTAGCTACCTGACATCTCTTCTTTTGCTTATGCTTGTTTAAAAATAAAGACAAAAAGTGCTACAAATGTGTTCTTATTTTAAAATCTTAAAAGATGGTCATGTGAGACGGAAATGGACTGAGTTGAATTTGTAATGGCAACTCAGATTAACAAATGAAGCAGTAACTAATGTATACTAGGAGCTTACTCTGTAACTGTCAATTGGCCGCTTTTGGTATTATTCTTATGTTTGAGGAAGCTGACTCCTGAGGAAGTTAAACATCTTTCCAAAGCCACAGCATCAGTAAAAGTATCAATGCTAGGAAAAGAACTATTGTATTTCATATTGTAACCGAGCAGGACCCTATGAGGCCTTCCTAGAATAGATCCCCACCCATGTCCTCTGCCTTCCTTTTGTCTGTAGAAAAACTTTAGTCAAAGAATAAGTTTAATCAGAGAAGAAAAAAATACAGAAAGAAATGAAAACAGTCAAGCAAAACAAAATAATAATACTTAGGCATTAAACAAAGTCAAGGACCTTTAGTTCTTCATCAAGGACTATAGATAATATTCTAAGCCATGTCCTTTGAGCTGATTTGCAGATACTGAAACCACCAGGTGGAATAAGTTAATTGTATTCTGCCCACAAGCACGTGGTTGATGATGATGACTCCCAATTTCCTCACCACCAACCAATCAGAAGAATGTCCACGAGCTGATCACACATCTCACAAACACCCTCCCTCACTCTGTCTTTATAAGCCTTTCCCTGAAAGCCTTTGGAGAGTGCAGATCTTTTAAACATTAGCTGCCCTGGACTCCTTGCTTGACGCCCTGCAATAAAACTATTTTTTTCTACTTCACCCAAAACTCTGTCTCTGAGATTCAGTTCACTGCTGGTATAGAAAGGTCAGATTTGACAACAATATTCCTGGTTGCTATACTCAGTGATGTAATTCCTCATTATTATAATTAACACTACAGTGATTATTTATATATATATATATATATATATACACACACACACACACACACACACACACACGTTTATGGCTGCACTTTTTCCTCATTACTAATGATATTCTTGAGTGAAAGGAACACAAATACTAAGAAACAGTAAAATAATTGTTGAAATAAATTTCATCATATTGTTTATAACAAATGTAAACCACTCTGTTCTAGTTTTGTAAATTCATCCTCTTTTGGACTCCCTTTAAGAAGGGACTTGAATATCTACTTTTTTCAGAAACTATTATTTGAGCACCCATGCTTTTCTTTTTTAAATTCACCCATTCACCTGCCCTCCTTCCCCCCACCCCCACCACATGCCTGGGGCCAGGCTGAGTCATGGTCGCCTGCTGACAGAAGCTCAACACCACCTGGAGCCCCTGCCCTTGTTCCTCAGCCCCAAGGCCAGCAAATGCCAACTGACCAACTCCACCTCACAGTGCAGCTTCATCTCACTGGGGCACCCTTAAGCACCCATTCTAAGCTAAGCATTTTGACATGTGCTCCTGCAGAAGACAAGATTCCTTCCTTAAAGGACATAATAGTGTAGTAAAAAGGCAAAAAATGTAAACATATAATTGTGTCATGAGGTTCTTTGTTACAGACCTTTGGGATTCCATAGGAATTAATTATCAGCTGTGCCTGGGTGGATCAGGAAAGCCTTCACAGGTGAAGACAGTCTTGCAGTAGACCTTGAATATGAGCAGAAACTCATCAGGCAATTGAGGGGCAGTATAGGCTTTCTAAGTCAAAGGAAAGATGGGTAATAATGCTAAGGCGGGCATGAAGCACAGTGGTAAATTTTAGAAACTGTAAAAATTTAATATGACTTGTAGTGATGCTGGAGTAAAGGCAAAGTTGATTCTGAAGGGCATAGAAACATGCCAGGATTATACATTTTATTCAAGATAAAGTGCCAGCACCCTGAAGAACTTTAGTATGGAGAAACCATGTCATATTTACATTTGGGATGCCTTCCTGTCCTATCTACCCAGAGCAATGGTACAGAGGATGGAAAAAATAATGTTAAATGAAGATGTTCAACACTTTCTAACACTACACCAGGATAACTGGCTCCTGCCCTGAGATGAGACATGATAATGATATGCTGCTTAATTTAAGTTTAAGAAAAAATATTAATTTAGAAAGTAAAATGGTATTGTCTTTAGTTACTGATAATTCCCAAATGGGTTACAAGAGAAGTTTTACATCCTAATAAATTATTAGGATACTAAGCTATTATTCTCTCATGTTGAGGGTTGCTCCTTAATACTGAGAGTGTTGTTGGTTTTTCCAGTGGCAAAATCTTTCTTTCTTTCCTTTTTTTTTAACATTTCCTATCATTGTATCCTAAGGCATCTTCTCACTAGTGCAGCTGCCACAGTGTTTTCCCTAAGCAACTCACCCTGTTTTGCTGCTCCTCATCTCAGTAGTTTCATACCTGAGGCCAATTTGTAGTTCTCTCCTGTAGTTAAACCAGCTATTTTGTAATATCATTGTTGATTTCTCTGAATGGATAGTACAGAGAGCAGTCTTTTACAATATCATAACACTCGTAAGACAAGAGCCCTAGAGGATTTGAGAAAATCTATGGTATGAGATAGCATAAAAATATTTCTCTAATTTCAAAATATTTTGTTAACATGGAAATACAATAATAAGGAACAATGACAATCACTTTTACTGAATCCCTATTACTAAAGAGAAGTGATCAGTAAAGTCAGATTAAAAAAATGAATATTGTTCCATTAAGGCTGTACATCTGTTTAAATACCAGAACAACATGGCAGGTGAGGAAAGAAAAGGAAAGTGGTAAAGTCAAGCTTTAGCTGCTTAAATGGGAAGGTATCTGTTTTTATAAGCAGCCTAATAGGTTAGGAGTAAAGATGTAATAAACTGCCATTTATCTTTTCAAATTTTATTCCATTTCCATTACTTCATTAATAAAATCCATGTATTTAAATTACATGTAACAATTCTGTGCTTGATATCAAACCCTAAGCATTTCTACAATATCATGTTTTATTAGAAGGTATGACTAACATTTTGGGAAAACTGGCAAATATTACACTGATTTTTCATGTGTCTTTCAAAAAAGTGAGAATGAGAAGATTTCTTCCTAGGTCTTCAGTAGCATTATGTTGTGTTATATACTGTCTCCAATATAGAAGTTGATGTAGTATTCTAATCATCATATTATTTAACAACTTAATGTATTTAATTGGAAACATTTTTACATATAAGCCACTGTTTTTGGTTATTTTATCTCTATATCGATTTTTGATTAAGTATCAAAGAGAAATATACTTCACTTGAGTTCATGAAATGCAATAAGCCCTTTTATACCATGATTGATGAACTGTAAGATGTTGCTCATCTCCTAGTGTATGTTCCAGATGTTAAATATTATGAACAATCTCTAGTACTTATAACACTAGAATCTTAGAAAGAGACTACTATTAAATTTTAGAGTGAAAATCCAGAACCAAGGACAGATTTGTTAGACATTTGTTTCATACTTAAAATATATTGTCTCCAATTAGTAAATTGTATTGTGAAGAAATCATACAGTCAACAGTTTTCTTTTAATAACTGTTATTGAAAAATTGGATCAAAGTTCTCCAACAAATCATCTGTGATAGACTAGTCAAATATGTCACATGCATAGGTGGAGGGTCAGTAGCCACGATAAACTTTTATTCAGAAGAACTAATAGGACTTTCAGCTAAAATAAGAAAATCCCAAGAGAAAAAAAAGAAAAAAAAAAACATATAGGTACTCATTAGGGTCATTTTCTTACTCTTGTTATGGAGAAGAGAGGAGAAAGAAAGAATCCTCAGAGATCTGCTAATTCAGAACCTTGATAGAGGATATCAAGACTGCATAAATTTTGACTTTGTTAGGAAAATGTAAAGATCACTATATAAATTAAATTTTAAGGAGAACTCCATTTCCCAATATGATGGTGAGCTGGCATCTGTTGCTGCTTCTCCCTTCCTAAAGAAATGCTGAGATGCTACAAAAAAAACCATCAAAAAACCCAGAAAATATGAGTGATAGAGTATTATGATTCTCCAAGATATGGTGAATTATTTATTAAAACTCTGAAGATACCTTGGGAACACCTAAGCTGTTTGAGTACCAGGAAACATCAGCAAGGGAGCCAGACTGGAGCAGATGTTCAGAGGTCACAGATGTGGGGTAGTTTGGATAAAGATTTTTCTTTAAGTCCAATCCACTCCTATCCTCCACACAGCCCTTCACTGACTCCCACTCCATCAGTATCCTGGGCAGATCACTGCACAACCAGCTAGAAGAAGTGAGTAACCCAAGTAAAGAGACAATGGCAATGAATCCAGGTGAACTGAGAAGTAGGCCTCTAATTGTGTCCTCCTCCCAACTTTTCCAATCCAGGGCTCAACAGTTCTTATAAAGAATGTCTCTGGCACCTATTCATGCAGTCAGCTTAGTTTAAATCCTTGTGTAGATTAACTACCTTTTTTTCTTTTGAAGATTTTTCTCTTTATCCTTGAAGCTCTGAAGTTTTACTGTGACATGTCTAGGTATGTATTTTTTAAATTTATTTTACCCAGAATTTGATGTTTTATTTCCATATGAGTATTCATTTGTTTCTTTAGTTTAGGTAATTCTTGGTCGTGATCTCTTTACATTGGATGTATTCTAAATCTGTCCCTAATTATCACTCAATTATCTTATGGAGCTATACAATTCTTCTTGTATGATCAAAGGCATTTGGTAATCTAACATATCTATATTTGTCATAGGTATATCCCTTCCTGGCCTGGAATCCTTTGCTTTGTAGGCATGTTGGCCAACTGTCTTTTTATTTTGACCTTTTATCTACCTCCCCCTTCTTTTTTTCTTTTCTTCCATATTCTATTTCCTGTTTTTTGGACTTGTGGTGTTTTTCATTTTTTTTGTTTTTATCTTTCTCTCTTTGTTTCTTCATTTTGTGTACATGTCATCCAGAAGCATCCTAATAAAAGGTTCATTAAATAATTGAAAATGGCTTAATTTTATACCCAAACTTGACTGATAGTTTCACTAAGCCTTCTGAGTTAAAAATTATTTTTCCTTAGTGTTTAAAATATCACTCCATTGTCTTTAATTTCTAGTGTTGCTCTTTAGAAATGTAATGACATATCAGTTGATGCTTTGTTATATCTGCAATCTATTTTTTCCCTCTTCAAAACTTTTAGAATCTTTCATTTATCCATGATGTGCTGAAAACCTGTGATAATGCACTTTTCTGTAGAACTTTATTTTTCATTCATTATGCTGGGAACTTAATGGCCTTGTCACGGTGAAAATTGCTACTAACTGTCTTTGGTGTTTATTTTTCATTTCTGATCCATTGAGATATTTATTTTATTTTGAGTATTGCTTTTTCATTTTAGTATTTGAACAAGTATTTATTATTCCTATGTTTTAAAATTATAGGCATTGGTTTAATCCATAATGTTATAGAGTCATCATAGCTATAAGTCACTCTAATTGCTCTCCACTTGTTCATTAGGCCCCTTCCATCAATGCTTAGTAGCGATCTTCCTAATGCTCAAATCTGATTTTGTAATTCTTATGCTTGCATTACTTTAGAAGTTTAGGAATTGAGCCAATTCCTTTGCATAGAAGACAAAACCCTTTATGACCTAGCCTTGCTTAGCTCTTTCTTCTCATGGACCTTGATTTTGTGTCCACTGATGTACTCAATGTTCGCCACACCTAAACTGATCATGTTACTTCACAAATCACTGCCTTCCCACATGATGCTACCAATGCTGTAATTCATTTCTAAGTTTTGCCCACTGAATTCCAGTTCATCAGGCAGGACTTAAGTCAAACATTGCTTGTTTTGGACAGCTTGATTTGAATCGTCAATCCTAAAAACCTGCATTCACTTCTATTACACATTTTCGGGACTTGGACATTTTATTTGGCTTTCTGACAAAACTATAGACTCATTGAGTTTAGACATTATGTTTTGCTTATCACTGTACACTTAAGAAAATGAGTAGTACCTACAACATAGTAGAACACTGTCTTTTATGCATGCCTTTTGAGAATAGAAAAAAAATTAAAATGATGTTTATAGAATAAATGAATACAAACTGGATTCAAGTGGAAGAATGTCTTCACTAATGTTACAAAATTGTGAAGAATAATTGAGAAAAGTTGCAAAAAAAGCTTTTTTATATCACCTCGCTTTAAAGATTGTCTCATGGAATGAAGGAAAATACAGATTGAAACTACCAAAAAGCTTTTATGCATACCAATTGCTAGGATGAGCACAATTCTTTTCAAATCCCAGAGAAATTACAATTTAAATAACTTCCAAAAGTTATGCTTCATTGAAAACTATTGACTCTCTAGAATAGGTATATGAAGGAAAATATAAGAACTTTTTAAAAATGTGAAAACAGAGAAGTATCTCTATTGTATTTTTCAATATAAAGAATCCTAAACTCTTGTGGTACATACACGATAACATATCTCATTTTATTATTAAAAAGTAATACTTAATTTTTCCACTTGTTAAAATTTCAGGATTTTGCTATTGAGTATTCCATAAGATACATAACATTTTCTTTTGACTTGTATATAATGATATTCTTTTATACAGATTTAAACTTCTTGAGAAGAAAAGTGTAGACAACATCTCTTTTTTATTTTTTACAAATTCTATCCCCCTTTTTTTCTGATAAGTTTACTCAGATTTGGCCTGGTGACTTACTCTTTCTTCACTGGATACCATCATACATGAGTTTCATGGACACTAACACTTCACAGTACAAATTAAAAAAACATATATATAAGGATTTATTGTCCAAGAATTTACAAAGGGAATTAGTAGAGTAAAATACATGGCCCCTCATATTTTTCCTGGACCAAAGAAAATTGTGCCTAGATTGGGACTAACTGAACTACACACATCATGGACAGGATTATGGTAAAGAATGACCTCAACTCGGAAATGATCTAAGCATTTAAGATCATTTCTAAAGGGTGGTAGAGAAGATCTATGCAGCTGTGTAACAAAGGAGGCTCTCTGTATGGAAAGAGTGACCTTGTTAGGAGACTTCCGGGTAAGATGGCGGAAAAGTAAGATGCGGAGATCACCTTCCTCCCCACGGATACACCAGAAATACAGCTACACGTGGAACAACTCCTACAGAACACCTACTGAACGCTGGCAGAAGACCCCAGACCTCCCAAAAGGCAAGAAACTCCCCACATACCTGGGTAGGGCAAAGCGGAGAGATCCCCACACAGAGGATCAGTGCCGAGCGGCACTCACCAGCCCAAGAGGCTTGTCTGCTCGCCCGCCGGGGCGCGCAGCGCTGGAAGCTGAGGCTCGGGCTTCGGTCAGAGCGCAGGGAGAGGACTGGGGCTGGCGGCGAGAACTCAGCGTGAAGGGGGCTAATGTGCCACAGCTAGCTGGGAGGGAGTCCGGGAAAACTCTGGAGCTGCCGAAGAGGCAAGAGACTTTTTCTTCCCTCTTGGTTTCCTGGTGCGCGAGGAGAGGGGATTAAGAGCGCTGCTTAAAGGGGCTCCACAGACGGGCGCGAGTCGCGACTGAAAGCGCGGAGCCCAGAGACGGGCGTGGGACGCTGGGGCTGCTGCTGCCGCCGCCAACAAGCCTGTGTGCGAGCGCAGGTCACTGCCCACACCGCCCTTCCGGGAGCCTGTGCAGCCCGCCACTGCCGGGGTCCCGGGATCCAGGGGCGGCTTCCCTGGGAGAATGCACGGCGCGCCTTGGTCTGGTGCAACGTCACGCCGACCTCTGCCGCTGCAGGCTCGCCCCGCACTCCGTGCCCCTCCCTCCCCCCAGGCCTGAGTGAGCCAGAGTCCCCGAAGAGGCTGCTCCTTTAACCCTGTCCTGTCTGAGCGAAGAACAGACGCCCTCCGGCGACCTACACGCAGAGGCGGGGCCAAATCCAAAGCTGAGACCCAGGAGCTGTGAGAACAAAGAAGAGAAAGGGAAACCTCTCCCAGCAGCCTCAGAAGCAGCGGATTAAAGCTCCACAATCAACTTGATGTACCCTGCATCTGTGGAATACATGAATAGACAACACATCATCCCAAATTGAGGATCCCGGAGTCAGTGCTGTGCCTCTGAGGTGGGAGAGCCAACTTCAGGACACTGGTCCACAAGAGACCTCCCAGCTCCACATAATATCAAACGGCGAAAATCTTCCAGAGATCTCCATCTCAACACCAGCACCCAGCTTCACTCAACGACCAGCAAGCTACAGTGCTGGACACCCTAAGCCAAACAACTAGCAAGACAGGAACACAACGCCACCCACTAGCAGAGAGGTGGCCTAAAATCATAAAAAGTCCGCAGACACCCCAAAACACACCACCAGACGTGGACCTGCCCACCAGAAAGACAAGATCCAGCCTCATCCACCAGAACACAGGCACTAGTCCCCTCCACCAGGAAGCCTACACAACCCACTAAACCAACCTTAGCCACTGGGAACAGACACCAAAAACAGCGGGAACTACGAACCTGCAGCCTGCAAAAAGGAGACCCCAAACACAGTAACATAAGCAAAATGAGAAGACAGAAAAACACACAGCAGGAGAAGGAGCAAGATAAAAACCCACCAGATCTAACAAATGAAGAGGTAATAGGCAGTCTACCTGAAAAAGAATTCAGAATAATGATGGTAAAGATGATCCAAGATTCTATTTCCCAGATCCAAAATCTTGGAAATAGAGTAGACAAAATGCAAGAAACAGCTAACAAGGACCTAGAAGAACTAAAGATGAATCAAGCATCGATTAAAAACACAATACATAAAATAAAAAATACTCTAGATGGGATCAATAGCAGAATAACTGAGGCAGAAGAACGGATAAGTGAGGTGGAAGATAAAAGAGTGGAAATAACTGCTGCAGAGCAAAATAAAGAAAAAAGAATGAAAAGAACAGAGGACAGTCTCAGAGACCTCTGGGACAACATTAAACGCACCAACATTCGAATTCTAGGGCTTCCAGAAGAAGAAGAGAAAAAGAAAGGGACTGAGAAAATATTTGAAGAGATTATAGTTGAAAACTTCCCTAATATGGGAAAGGAAATAATTAATCAAGTCCAGAAGGCACAGAGAGTCCCATACAGAATAAATCCAAGGAGAAATACGCCAAGACACATATTAATCAAACTGTCAAAAATTAAACACAAAGAAATCATATTAAAAGCAGCAAGGCAAAAACAACAAATAACACACAAGGGAATCCCCATCAGGATAACAGCTGATCTCTCAGCAGAAACTCTACAAGCCAGAAGGGAGTGGCAGGACATAATTAAAGTGATGAAGGAGAAAAACCTGCAACCAAGATTACTCTACCCAGCAAGGATCTCATTCAGATTTGATGGAGAAATTAAAACATTTACAGACAAGCAAAAGCTGAGAGAGTTCAGCACCACCAAACCAGCTTTACAACAAATGCTAAAGGAACTTCTCTAGGCAAGAAACACAACAGAAGTAAAAGACCTACAATAACAAACCCAAAACAATTAAGAAAATGGGAATAGGAACATACATATCGATAATTACCTTAAATGTAAATGGACTAAATGCTCCCACCACAAGATACAGAGTGGCTGAATGGATACAAAAACAAGACCCATATATATGCTGTCTACAAGAGACCCACTTCAGACCTAGAGACACATACAGACTGAAAGTAAGGGGATGGAAAAAGATATTCCATGCAAATGGAAACCAAAAGAAAGCTGGAGTAGCAATTCTCATATCAGACAAAATAGATTTTAAAATAAAGACTACTAGAAGAGACAAAGAAGGACACTACATTATGATCAAGGGATCGATCCAAGAAGAAGATATAACAATTGTAAATATTTATGCACCAAACATAGGAGCACCTCAATACATAAGGCAAATACTAACAGCCATAAAAGGAGAAATCGACAGTAACAAACTCATAGTAGGGGACTTTAACACCCCACTTTCACCAATGGACAGATCATCCAAAATGAAAATAAATAAGGAAACACAAGCTTTAAATGATACATTAAATAAGATGGACTTAATTGATATTTATAGGACATTCCATCCAAAAACAACAGAATACACATTTTTCTCAAGTGCTCATGGAACATTCTCCAGCATAGATCATATCTTGGGTCACAAATCAAGCCTTGGTAAATTTAAGAAAATTGAAATTGTATCAAGTATCTTTTCCGACCACAATGCTATGAGACTAGATATCAATTACAGGAAAAGATCTGTAAAAAATACAAACACATGGAGGCTAAACAATACACTACTTCATAACGAAGTGATCACTGAAGAAATCAAAGAGGAAATTAAAAAATACCTAGAAACAAATGACAATGGAGACACGACGACCCAAAACCTATGGGATGCAGCAAAAGCAGTTCTAAGAGGGAAGTTTATAGCAATACAATCCCACCTTAAGAAACAGGAAACATCTCGAATAAACAACCTAACCTTGCACCTAAAGCAATTAGAGAAAGAAGAACAAAAACATCCCAAAGTTAGCAGAAGGAAAGAAATCATAAAAATCAGATCAGAAATAAATGAAAAAGAAATGAAGGAAACGATAGCAAAGATCAACCAAACTAAAAGCTGGTTCTTTGAGAAGATAAACAAAATTGATAAACCATTAGCCAGACTCATCAAGAAAAAAAGGGAGAAGACTCAAATCAATAGAATTAGAAATGAAAAAGGAGAAGTAACAACTGACAGTGCAGAAATACAAAAGATCATGAGAGATTACTATAAGCAACTCTATGCCAATAAAATGGACAACGTGGAAGAAATGGACAAATTCTTAGAAATGCACAACCTGCCAAGACTGAATCAGGAAGAAATAGAAAATATGAACAGACCAATCACAAGCACTGAAATTAAAACTGTGATAAAAAATCTTCCAACAAACAAAAGCCCAGGACCAGATGGCTTCACAGGCGAATTCTATCAAGCATTTAGAGAAGAGCTAACACCTATCCTTCTGAAACTCTTCCAAAATATAGCAGAGGGAGGAACACTCCCAAACTCATTCTACGAGGCCACCATCACCTTGATACCAAAACCAGACAAGGATGTCACAAAGAAAGAAAACTACAGGCCAATATCACTGATGAACATAGATGCAAAAATCCTCAACAAAATACTAGCAAACAGAATCCAACAGCACATTAAAAGGATCATACACCATGATCAAGTGGGGTTTATTCCAGGAATGCAAGGATTCTTCAATATACGCAAATCAATCAACGTGATACACCATATTAACAAACTGAAGGAGAAAAACCATATGGTCATCTCAATAGATGCAGAGAAAGCTTTCGACAAAATTCAACACCCATTTATGATAAAAAACCCTGCAGAAAGTAGGCATAGAGGGAACTTACCTCAACATAATGAAGGCCATATATGACAAACCCACAGCCAGCTTCATCCTCAATGGTGAAACACTGAAACCATTTCCACTAAGATCAGGAACAAGACAAGGTTGCCCACTCTCACCACTCTTATTCAACCTAGTTTTGGAAGTTTTAGCCACATCAATCAGAGAAGAAAAGGAAATAAAAGGAATCCAAATCGGAAAAGAAGAAGTAAAGCTGTCACTGTTTGCAGATGACATGATACTATACATAGAGAATCCTAAAGATGCTACCAGAAAACTACTAGAGTTAATCATTGAATTTGGTAAAGTTGCAGGATACAAAATTAATGCACAGAAATCTCTGGCATTCCTATATGCTAATGATGAAAAATCTGAAAGTGAAATCAAGGAAACACTCCCATTTACCATTGCAACAAAAAGAATAAAATATCTAGGAATAAACCTACCTAAGGAGACAAAAGACCTGTATGCAGAAAACTATAAGACACTGATGAAAGAAATTAAAGATGATACAAATAGATGGAGAGATGTACCATGTCCTTGGATTGGAAGAATCAACATTGTGAAAATGACTCTACTACCCAAAGCAATCTACAGATTCAATGCAATCCCTATCAAACTACCACTGGCATTTTTCACAGAACTAGAACAAAAAATTTCACAATTTGTATGGAAACACAAAAGACCCCGAATAGCCAAAGCAATCTTGAGAACGAAAAATGGAGCTGGAGGAATCAGGCTCCCTGACTTCAGACTATACTACAAAGCTACAGTAATCAAGACAGTATGGTACTGGCACAAAAACAGAAAGATAGATCAATGGAACAGGATAGAAAGCCCAGAATTAAACCCACGGACATATGGTCACCTTATCTTTGATAAAGGAGGCAGGAATGTACAGTGGAGAAAGGACAGTCTCTTCAATAAGTGGTGCTGGGAAAACTGGACAGGGACATGTAAAAGTATGAGATTAGATCACTCCCTAACACCATACACAAAAATAAGCTCAAAATGGATTAAAGACCTAAATGTAAGGCCAGACACTATCAAACTCTTAGAGGAAAACATAGGCAGAACACTCTATGACATAAATCACAGCAAGATCCTTTTTGACCCACCTCCTAGAGAAATGGAAATAAAGACAAAAATAAACACATGGGACCTAATGAAACTTAAAAGCTTTTGCACAGCAAAGGAAACCATAAACAAGACCAAAAGACAACCCTCAGAATGGGAGAAAATATTTGCAAATGAAGCAACTGACAAAGGATTAATCTCCAAAATTTATAAGCAGCTCATGCAGCTCAATAACAAAAAAACAAACAACCCAATCCAAAAATGGGCAGAAGACCTAAACAGACATTTCTCCACAGAAGATATACAGACTGCCAACAAACACATGAAAGGATGCTCAACATCTTTACTCATTAGAGAAATGCAAATCAAAACTACAATGAGATATCATCTCACACCAGTCAGAATGGCCATCATCAAAAAATCTAGAAACAATAAATGCTGGAGAGGGTGTGGAAAAAAGGGAACACTCTTGCACTGCTGGTGGGAATGTGAATTGGTACAGCCGCTATGGAGAACGGTATGGAGGTTCCTTAAAAAACTACAAATAGAACTACCATATGACCCAGCAATCCCACTACTGGGCATATACCCTGAGAAAACCATAATTCAAAAAGAGACATGTACCAAAATGTTCATAGCAGCCCTATTTACAATAGCCCGGAGATGGAAACAACCTAAGTGTCCATCATCGGATGAATGGATAAAGAACATGTGGCACATATGTACAATGGAATATTACTCAGCCATAAAAAGAAATGAAATTGAGCTATTTGTAATGAGGTGGATAGACCTAGAGTCTGTCATACAGAGTGAAGTAAGTCAGAAAGAGAAAGACAAATACTGTATGCTAACACATATATATGGAATTTAAGAAAAAAAAATGTCATGAAGAACATAGGGGTAAGACAGGAATAAAGACACAGACCTACTAGAGAATGGACTTGAGGATATGGGGAGGGGGAAGGGTAAGCTGTGACAAAGTGAAAGAGCGGCATGGACATATATACGCTACCAAACGTAAGGTAGATAGCTAGTGGGAAGCAGCCGCATAGCACAGGGAGATCAGCTCGGTGCTTTGTGACCGCCTGCAGGGGTGGGATAGGGAGGGTGGGAGGGAGATGCAAAAGGGAGGGGATATGGAAACATGTATATGTATAACTCATTAAATTTGTTATAAAGCAAAAAATTAAAAAAATAAAAAAATAAAAAAAAAAAAACGAGTGACCTTGTTAGAAACAAGAAGGCCTCCAGAATGCATCCTCTGGCACTGACCTATTCTTCCAATTAATTCAATTGGAAGTACTTAGTTGGCTTTTAGCCAACATCTTATTAAGTTACTAAAAATGGATGAAGGAAACAAGTCCTGTTGTATTTGTCTTTCTCAAAATACAGTGTTTATGGATTTGTCAAACAAGCTGTATTGCTCTGATTGTGGCATAAACCAAGCAATGTCCCTGTCATTATGCAGCCTACATTCTCCTGAAGGAAAACAACAGGAATATTAATTAATTAGTACATGAATAAAGGAATAATTAGTAAACCACTAAATATAATGTAGTACAAATTGTTTTGCATGTAATTAAAATTTGGTAATGTGGAAAAAAATGTTACTGGGTAACTGCTTGGTTAAGTGGTATGTCAAAGACTGCTAGTAATCACCAATATTAATGTTTTTCTCTTCAGCCTGGAAAAGCCACTTAGCTACATTTTCCATTCTCTCTCCTTTAGTATGGTCATGTGATTGAATTCTGGTCAATGGAATACGGACACAGTTGATGAAATCTACCTCAGATCTGGTTCATAAAAGGAATCTGTGCAGTTCTCCACAATCTCTCTTCCCTAAAGATGATGTAGGCCAGATGCAGAAGCTTCAAGGAGGAGGGAGATCTGTAGGTTCTATAAGATATTAGAGCCACTAAATTGAAGAAGCCCCTGGAATCTTCATGGGCAGAGCAAGTCCTCACCACGTGCACACACACATACACACATATACACATTCAGTGAATTAAACTATATATAACTGAGAAATAAACCCTGTGTGTATATGTGTGTATGTGTTTGTGTGTATGTTAAGCTTGAGAATTTGGACTTGTCTGTTATGGCAAATCATTATATAATGATATTAATTTAGATGAATAATCTCAAAAGAGGAACCATCCATATACAAATCATAGGTAAGAGTTTTTCCAGAGGTGAAGAAATTCTATCTAATACAATCAATGTAAAGAAGGCTGGTGGGGCTAACACAGGGTGAGTTAGTAGTATTCAGTGAGGCCAGTCAGAGATATTACATTATAGGCAAAAGCAGAATAAGAATATGATTTCATTCTAAATGTGATGAGAGCTCATTGGAAGGTTTTAAGAGAGTGACACTCCAAGTAATATTTCTAAAATATATTTTATCCTATTGTGGAGAGAAAAGAATTGTTAAGATACAAAATGGAAAGCTATTTAGGAAGCTATGGTAATAGTCCAAGTGAGAAATAGGGAGGGTTTTGTCTGGATGGTCTTAGTAGAGACTGAAATAAGTCGATGGATTTTATATACAATTTATAAGTATAATCAATAGGATTTGCTGATGAACTGAATGCATGTCATAGATTTGAGGTTTGGCCAACTGGTTACATAGTGATGTGGTTTACCAGGGTGGAAAAGACTCAATAAAGATCTGATTGGGAGTGGAGTAGTTTAAGCGTTCCATTTTTCACACGGTAAGTTTTAAGTGCTTATTGGTCATGCATCTAAAGGTGCTAAGTGGACAATTGGAAACAAGCATTGTGAGCTGAGGAGAAAACAGGGCTGCATAGAGATATTTGAGATTTGTTGACAAGTGTAGTAACTGATGAGAGAAGTGAATGAGTTCATGGGTGGAGAGTGTGCAGATAGTGAAGAGGTGACAGGGACAAAGCCCAGGAGGCACTTCAACATTTAGAAGTCAAGCAGAAGATGACAAGCACAAATGAGCTTAAAAAGGAGTAGCCAATGAGTTAGAGAGGACATTTCTTTTGGCAGATAAAAGAAAATGTGTTTCTAGAAAAAGGTCATGGTTAACAGGGTAAATGCTGTTCAGGGGCCAAGTGAAGCAAAATCATAGAAGTGACCATCAGATTTGACAAGGATAGAGACTCATGGTATTCTTCACAGGTGGTTTATTTAGTGTTTGGTCATGAAACAATTGTGCAGGTTAAGGAGGGAACGCCTTGTGAGGAAGTCTAAATAGCAACAATTTACCACTCCTTTTAAGAAGTGCTGATGTGCAGGATAACAAAAAAGTAGTAGCTGGTGGCAGAATAATACAAAAAATATTTTTATATAAGATGGGTATTTTAAGGAATGTGTGTATGCTGAAGAGAATGTAGACAGAGGTAGAAATTAGGGGAGAAATATCCTAGAGAGTGTAAAATTGTCAGAATTCAGTCATGGAAAAGATGAGAATGGATGTTTTCCAGAGGGCAAATGGGGAGTTAGACTTTTGATGCAAACAGGACACTTACTCCAGTGTAATGAGAGGTAAGAAAAAGTTTACAAAAGATTTGACCAAATAGCAATGACCTAAAGAGATATTTCTATAGTTGTACTACCTAAATTCAGCAAGCTGCTCTGGGTCCTTCCTTTATGAAACCTGGTTCTTCCATACTAACTTTAAATACGTGAATTACTCCACATCTTGCCAATACATTTTATTTTTCTTTAGTTAACCATAATATTTTTTTTGGTTTAGTAAAGAAAACCCAACAGATAAAATAAGTCAGTGCTATGTGAAGATACTAGTCTTCATGAAAATTTGGGAAACATAAGGTACAAGGGTTCTTCTGTCCTAAAATACCTCCACAAGCTTCCTCACATAGATCCAGAGATTCCAGCAGTAAAGAATATTCTTCATGGTCTTAAATACTATGTGGTTGCAGAAAGCTTGTCATTGGTGTACACTGTGGAGACAGGCAGCATCAGGTGAGCAGATATTAAGCAGTGGACTTGTTATGTCTTCCCTCTCTCCATTTCAATAAGTAGGAAATAGTTGCCAGCCTCTTTTATGACAAGGATGAATGTTATTTTGCATAGAAAATCATTTATTAAAGATAGAGCAGTTTTGCTTGAATTAAGAATGGGTTCCAATAAACCCAACTTTGGTTATCCTTCTCTCTCAACCCTACCCATAAATCTAGGACTCTACTGGAGAACATGGTTTGGAAAACTACAGATCTATGTAGGAGAAGAAATTTATCTATTATCTACCTATCTATCTATCTATCTATCATCCATCTATTTTACAAATGTTATTCACATGAGTGAATATTTTGTATGTGTTAGACTATGAGTAGGTTCCTTGATCAAAATGCAAATCAGAACTGAAAGTGCTTAGTGAGTTTGCTTTTGATTATACAACTATAAACTATAATTTGAATGGTGTGAATACATGCTCAAAGCCTTAAACTAACGAGTATCCACCAATTCAACAAATCATATGGATCATTACATGCTAATTATATGCATTTTAACTTTATTACTTGTATTATTTTTCTTTTTGTGATGATGCAGAATAGCAGTTTTCAAACAAATGAGTGGGTGATAATACTGAGGTATCTCTTATCTCAGTAATGAGTAAGGTTGATTTAAGGCAAGATGGGCTGGCCCTCATCCCTTCCTGACTGTTCAGTGTATGTGCTTCAAACTATGTGCTCTTTCAGAGTGAGTTTTTCAGAGAGGGAAGAACGTTATTCAGTCAAGAGTATATCAAGTGCAACTTATCAAATTATTTTTTCATACAGTTCATGATGAATGCATTTGCCCCTAAGAGAAAGTTTTATGTGGGCATGAACCCTTATTACCCAGTTATCTTCAAAAGGGTCTTTGGAAGTTACAGGGATTAAGAATGGCATTCTTAAAATAATTAGCTATGGCATTTATTTTAAAAAGAGCTAAATCAACATGCCCACTCTTATACACAGAGCCATTCATCAGAGAACAGATGGTCCCCTAAAAGTGAAACTAAACAATTCCAAAACATGACAATCCATTTATCTTAATGTGAACATCCTCTAGCAGATATCAAAAAACAACCGAGGCAGATTTATAACTTTTGGAGTGTATTATACATGCACTTGAAATCCAAGAAATCATGTTTGTATTTAATAATCTGATTCATATTGGTAAATGGCACATGAAAATGTATAGTAAAACAGTGCTTAAATATTTTGATTATATTAAAAACTACATTAGTAGGAAGGGTAACATTTATCATCAATATTTCTTTAAGCTTTCTATTCTGTTGTGTGGCAAAAATTATCAAATTCTATTCAGAATATCTCTATCTGCCTAGATATTTGAAATCTGGGTACCTTTTCTTGGACTGCATACTTTACATTAAACTGAATAATAATCATGTATGTATTCTATTTTATCTTTTTAAATTCATGCATTCATCTTTTGATTATTTAGCAAGCAGTTATTGGGCAACTGCCATGAATTATACCAGGAAATGAAAATAAATAGATCAACCAATGGTCTCTCTTTCTTCCCTTAAGATCTGTCTTACAGTATACGAAGGAGAGACAGACATAAATATATCACAACAAATAAGAGTTGAAAATGTAGTGGGGAATAATATGTTGGAAATATTACCCAACGTTGCTTCCTCCCTTTATTTCCAACTCCTCCTTGGTACCTTCCAGTCTCATCCTTTCTTCCTTTCCCCTCATGCTATAAATTCGTCTCTTCTGACTTTCGAGATGCAAAGATATGAATTCTGAAGAAAAGGGAAAGGACTAAGGGCTTTGCAAAGAACTGGTAGTCACCCAGTAAAGAAGAGCAAGGCCTAGCTAGGAAAGGATTGTCCGTATTGGAGGGAGGAAGGAGAGAGCTGGAAGGAAACTGATAAGATTAGATGGTTATGGGTCCTTGTGAAAGGGTTCTCATCTTAATTGCTAGGAGAGCTGATCTACTGGAGTAAGAGCTGAGAAAAGTGATTCTCTAGATACATTCATGAGATTTGAGTAAAGGGAAGCTGTGTGCTGTGCACCTTGCCCAGTTAGAACACAAGGCACATGTGCTAGTCCCAGCTAAATATTGCACGTTATGCTAGGGAGACAAGGCAAGCAGACTCTTATGGAGTTCCCTAGATAGGTATGTGATACTGTAGAAATAGTCATTCACTCATTTATTCCTTTATTCACTTATTCATTTTTGCATTCATTCAATAAAATTTCCAGGAACTCTTCTCAAAACTTGGGATATATGCATTGTGGTAGGCAGAATTCTAAGACAGCTCCCAATGACATTTATATAATCCCCCCCCCCCTTTGAGTGGAAGGAAAAACTGTGGATATAATGAGATATCATTCATATGACTCTGTTACATATAACAAAAAGCAGAGTATCTGGACGGGCTTAACCTAAATCACATGAGAGCTTAAGAATTCAGTTTTATCCGGCTGCTAGTAGAAGCAGAAGCTACAAAGATTCTAATCGTGAAAAGAATTTGACAAACCTCTGCTGGCCTGAGGATGGAGAGAGTCATGTGGCAAGGACTGAGGGCAGCCCCTAGAAGATGAGTGTGGCCTCTGCTGACAGCCAGCAAGGAATTGGAGGCTTTAATCCTACGACTGAAAAGAACTGAATTTTGCCAACAATCTGAATGAGCTTGGAAGCATATTTACCCCCAGAGCCTCTGGATAAGAGCCCAGCCTGGCTGACTGACACCTTGGTTTTGGTTTTGTAAGACGGTAAGCAGAGAATCCAGCCAAGTCCCCCCAGACTTTTGAACCACAGAACTGTGAGATAATGAATGGTGTTGTTGTAAGGCACTAAATTTATAGTAATTGTGGTAAATTGTTACATAGCAATAGAAAATAAATACACACATGAATAAGAGAGACAAAAAACCCTACCACATGGAGCTTGAAATCTAGTGGGGAGAGATAGATAATTTAAAATAAATAAATAAATAAATATTCTTATGTGAGGATCAAAAATTGTGTGGTGGCCCAATTACCGGAAATCCCCACCCCTTCCCGAAATAGCTGGAATACTCCTCCCCCTCATTAGCCTATGAAATTGCCCACCCTATAAAAACTGACACTCCCCCGCCAAAAAAAAAAAAAAAAAAAGTTCTTATGTGCCATTAAAAAAAACCCAAAATGTAAACTATGGTAAGTGGAACTGGAAGTGGGAAGATGTTGTAATTTTAGAGAGGCTGACTGAAAGGAACCACATTGAGACAGTATTTAAGTTAAACATGTCAGGAGGTGAGAAAGTTATCCATGCAGGTATCTGAGGCATGAAGTGAAGTCTGGGAATGGAAAGGATAAATTCAACTCTAAATACAGCATGTTTGAAGAATAACAAGAAGGCCAATGTGGCCGGAGCAAAGTGGACAAGGAGGAAATTAGGAGATGAAATCAGAGGAGTAACAGGGAATTAGATCACACAGGGCTTGAGAGAACATTGTCCGAATATTGGTTTTTCCTCTGAGTGAAACTGGAATCCAGCTAGGGTGTTTGTCAGAGTAGTGAGATGATGTGACTTTTTATTTAGTCACTCCAGCTGCTAGAAGAGCAACAGAATTAGTATGATAGATGCATGGAAGAAACAGCTGTTAGGTCTGATTTTGTAGAAACAAAGTAAAACTCACAAGAAACCTATATACACCTGTAGCAAAGGACCAGATAATACTGTAAAGTTCTCAAAAAGTGTCTTTGAGGTTAGATGTCCACTAGAATGTAAGCTCTATGAAGGCAAGGTTTTTGTTTGTTAGTTTTGGCTCATTTTCTTAATTAGGGTATTCCTTGGAGCCTACAATATAGTTCCACTTTATAATTAGTTGCCAAATGAGTAAAGGCATATATGAGTGTATCAGCGATCATGAAAATCCCTCATTTACCTACTTTGCCTTTCAAATTGGGAGAAGTTAGGGTTGTGGCAATGGGTTGAACATGTTTCTAATGCATTGACATAAATATATATTTTGATTCTTTATTCACTTTTTAAATATATCATTTTCCCATTATTGTTGAGAACCAACAAACTCAGAATCTCTTGAGGGCAAGGAGAATGTCTTATGATTATAGTCCAGAGACCAGCAGGCTGTTTCATACATTATAAGCACAGAAAAGGATATATACATATGAACATATGTATACACATTTAATCCATGAATAAATAATGAATTCTGTGATGAAATCACCTGTTTAATATCTTGTATAATATTCCCAATTACTACTGGGGAACAAATGTGTTCATGAGGCCCCACTTACACACAGGTAATGGGTACTATGTACACTAGAAACAAAGAAGAAAAAGTAAGCTCTGTAATTGAAGGGATTCTGTCCTTCTCAATCACAGGCATAACCCCAGTGCCTGGAACACTGACTGATGATTAGATGAGTGCAAAATTCAAGGAAAAATAATCAGAAAAACTGAGTTCTTGTTTCACTCACTATCCATTAAGAAGTTATATTTTTAGTTATGTAGTTAGAAACTAGGGTGTTTGGTCAGTTGATTTTTTAAAAATTTTTATTGGAGTATAGTTGATTTACAATGTTGTGTTAGTTTCAGGTATACAGCAAAGTGCATCATTTATACATACGCATATATCTACTCTTTTTTTTTTTTTTTAAAGATTCTTTTCCCATGTAGGCCATTATAGACTATTGTGTATGGTCAGTTGATTTTTTTTAAAAAAAATTTAATTAAAAAATATATTTTTTAACATTTTTATTGGAGTATAATTTCTCTACAATGTTGTGTTAGCTTCTGAAGTAAAACTGTCACTGTTTGTAGATGACATGATACTATACACAGAGAATCTTAAAGATGCTACCAGAAAACTACTAGAGCTAATCAATGAATTTGGTAGAGTAGCAGGATACAAAATTAATGCACAGAAATCTCTTGCATTACTTTGCACTAATGATGAAAAATCTGAAAGAGAAATTAAGGAAACACTCCCATTTACCATTAAAACAAAAAGAATAAATACCTAGGAATAAACCTACCTAAGGTCATTTTATTTATTTATTTATTATTATTATTATTTTTTTTTTTTACGGTACGCCGGCCTCTCACTGCTGTGGCCTCTCCCGTTGCGGAGCACAGGCTCCGGACGCTCAGGCTCAGTGGCCATGGCTCACGGGTCCAGCCACTCTGTGGCATGTGGGATCTTCCCGGACCGGGGCACAAACCCCTGAATCGACAGGTGGACTCTCAGCCACTGCACCACCAAGGAAGCCCCAAGGTCAGTTTATTTTTAATGTTTGTTCTAAACCCAGTAAAGGAAGTAAATTGTGCTAGTCTAGTAAATGAATGGATTTATTTCATTCAACCTGTAGGATTTACTAATGTGTTACAGATTACTTCATTCATTTCTCTAGATTCTTCTTAGTAATACTTTGAGTGAATACAGGCATTTTTTCATGAGAGATAAATCAGTAATGCTGGGTAGAGAAGGCAATCAGAGGGATAGGGAATACAGGGGGAAAATCTCTATACAATAAGGTCATTCTTTTGAGAAATACATTAATAAAAGGAAAGTTGGAAACTTTAAGATAAATTTTAGGTTTACTGAATGCCTGAAGAAATATTAATTATGCTTTTATTTCTATGACCTGATCCCCTGTACCATCAGTATTATACAAACACCTGCCTACTCTTCACAAGTTGCCAGTTATCTTTATAAAAACAAATCTAATTTGCTTTGCTCACAAAAAGTTGATGCTTCTTGCTCTCATAACATTAAATCCAAATTCTTTACAAGGAAATATAAAATATTTGCAATTTGACTTTCATTTTCCGACTCTTTTGATGTCATGGTCAGTCCATCTTGTACACAGACTATGCTCCAGCCACAAGAAATTCTAATAATAAATCTTTGTCTCCCCTCCCTGCAATGATCTTTTTTCCTTTTTGTCCTTACAACATCCAATTCATCACTCGAGATTCAACCAAGACTCACTCTCTCCAGGAGACCTTTTCTTATAAACCTGAGTGAATAAACATAGCTTCACCATTGGGTTCCAGTGGCGTCATTGCAACAGAAATCATTACAGGTCCCCAAATGCCATTGTGCCTTTCATCCCTTTGACAGTAAAACTCAAATATTTATCACATGGCCATATGACTGGCTTCTGACCAATGGGATGTGAACAGAAGTTAAGCAAACAATTTCTGGATCACATCTTTAAAGGGGAGCTACTTGACTTTTACTTTATCTTTTTTTTTTCCTTCCTGAAGGTTGGAACCTGAAAGGTTCCCTAGGGAATGTCAGAGCAACAAGATAGATGAAATCTAGATTGGTCGTTCACTTGGTGGAGTGTAGCATCCCTACACTTAATTGTCTATTTGCTAGGACTTTTGTATGAGAGAGCAATAAACCTATCTTGTATAGTTTTCTTTTAGTAAAGCAGCTGGACCAAGGCCCTAATGAATGCAATATAATTTTACTCCTTTTACAGACCCAGTGAAGTTACTGATATTAGTTGCTATAGACTGTTTTTGTTAAAAGTATTTTAGTTACTTAGGGAAAAAAAAAAAAAGAGGGAGGATTGATTTTAAGAATAAGGTGGTATTTCACAGAACTCCAGGGAAGTACATCTGGGTCTCACAGAAATCTAGGAACAAAAATTGTAAAGTTACCAGAAAGCCAAATAGTTCTTCCTTGAGGCTTAATCATTTTTCCTGTGTGTCTTACTCTGCTCTCTCTGAAGATCTACTTCATTCTTTGGTCTGGTAGTTAAATGTCTTTGCCTTCTTCACACACAGGAAAATAGACAGCCTCCCACACCTCTCCAGAACATATCACTTAAATTTAAGGAAAATGTCAGATGGAACTAGATCCTTTAAGTCCTAATTCTGAATTCATTAAAAGAGAAGCTGAGTGCCTGAATTTGGATAAAGTCTTCAACCCTAATTTAATCGTGAAGTCAGAGATGGGGCATTCCTTTTTCACAGTGAAAGGAAATAATCGTCTGTGTACCTACATACTGAGAGGTACCTGCTGTAGAAATCATTTGCTATTAGAGAGCCTTGTCAAGATTTTACTCATTTTGTTATCCTTGGAGCCTAGTGCACTGCCTGGTAAAATAAATGCTTGCTGAATGAAGAGTTGGAGAGTGAATAAATAGAATCCAGAGAGAGTTTGCTGATGTATGACAGCCAGAAATAGGTTTTATCATTTGGGTGTAGATGTAAAAACATCTTGTCTTATAGACAAGAAGTTATACCCAGACAGTGCAGAACTCAAAGAAGGTATTTTCTGGAAGCAGATTCATCACTAGCCATCCTCAACAGGTGACCTATAAAACACAGATAGAATTACTCTGGTAGAATTACTCTGGCGTAATGTCCTTATCTCCTACAAATCACAGATCTCTGTGTGTGCTCATATTATTATTTTTTTATTCCAAAATATAATTTAAAAATGTTGGACTATCTGAAATTTTTATGGTTCTGTCAGTTTAAAAAACCTCTGCTCCATTGCAACCAAAAATACATGATAAAATATTTAACCAAATGCATACCCATGACAGTAAATAGTGATTTCCATTTTAATTCCACATTTTTGTTTTTCACTTTCTTTGGTCAATGGAAAATGATCTGAATTATCTGAGATAGAAAACTTAATCAGCTTGGCTATAAAGTCTTCTTTTATTGCTAAAGGTAGGAAAAGATAGAGGACTCATTCTGTGATAAAGACATTCAATCTTACTCATCACACTAGGCATGTCAGAAAAATCACCTCATGGATGAGCATAACAGATTGAGCATATCAGACAATGATGGACTTGGGAGATGGAAAGGCATAGGTTAGGTCAGAGCAATCCTAGATGGTGCAAGATAACAAAACATTGCATCCATACCTTCTATTTCCAGTGAGGATAATCACTGGAAGTTTTAATCCTTTAGACATTTGGAGATTATTCTATACTTGCAGAGATATCATAGTAATATCTTACTCTACATTTCAATTCTAACACATAATTGTAATGATAAATTTTATGGGGAAAAATAAAGAAATATTACTCACTAACATCACTGATCATTTTATTTTTAACTTTTTATTTTAAATAATTTAAAAATGAGATGAAAGTTTTAATAACTATACAAACAACTTCTGTTTACCCTTTGTTAATATTCCCCAAATGTTAAGATTTTACCGTCTTTGCTCTCTACTGTCTGTCCTCTCTATCTCTATTCTTTAGAGCTATTTCTGAGTCCATTGACAAACTGATACCCTATCAACTAAGCCTAGGCTTCGTGTCATCCCAGCTCAGCTGAGTGAAGAAACCATTTTGGATATGGATCACTCAGCTCTAGTTGTTTTAGTCCTCAGTCATGTAAGTCAATCCTAGTCACTTGTTTTACCTCTCCTTCCCCACCATTTCAGTCTTCGAAGCCATGGCTCCAGACATCTCTGAGCAGAGAGAAGGCATTCTCATTGTGCCCCTAGCTGAATTTCTGACCCATACATTTTGTAAGCATCACAAAATTACAAGATTTTTGTTGTTTTATGGCATTAAGTTTCAGAGTGTTTGGCTATACAGTCATAGTAACTGGAATAATCAGTAATGAGATGATTTACCAGCCCAGTTTAAAATGTATTTTATCTTCTATTCAATTAACATTAGTGGAAATAAAGACAAACGGACATCCCAGGGAAATAGTTACAAGTTAAAAACATAAAAAGAAGTTAGTGAGGGCTTCCCTGGTGCCGCAGTGGTTGAGAGTCTGCCTGCCGATGCAGGGGACATGGGTTCGTGACCTGGTCTGGGAAGATCCCACATGCCGTGGAGCGGCTGGGCCCGTGAGCCATGGCCACTGAGCCTGCGCGTCCGGAGCCTGTGCTCCGCAACAGGAGAGGCCACAACAGTGAGAGGACCGCGTACCGCCCCCCCCCAAAAAAAGAAGTTAGTGATGTATTGATGGATGACGAGTGGTAAAACAGATGAAAATATGAAGGTTCCTCATTTGTCCAACATGATGGATGATGTCTTTCAATGAGGTGCTATTTATGAACATGTGATTCTCTTTCCCATCCTGGGAACATGGTAAAATGCACTCCAACCTCTTAGCACTTTGGTGGCACTACTTGCCTAATTCTGGCCAATGAATTGTGAGTAATGAATAATTGTGAGTAAGGTAATGAAAAGCCTCTGCATGTTTTCCCATTCTTTTTTTTTTTTCTTTGGTGGTGAGAATAGAAGCGGCCTGAATTTCTGAGTCATGGCAATAATGATAACTTCCCTGGAGAGTCACCCACCATACGGAGGATTTTGTATAAACAAGAAATTAATTTTATGAATTAAGCCTCTGAGTTTATGGCATTGTTTTTCACCCTAAATTGGTCTTGTTTGTCCTGACTGATCACATGGGCAGTGCTCAAGGGAAATCTGTTGCCTCAGGAAGTTAGTTAGAATAATGGTTTTGTTTTTGTTTTGTTTTTAATTAAATGGGAATTTTGTCAGTTGTAAGACCATTAATAAATTATGATGTAACTATTTTAATTTGTTTTTTCTTCACATTTTTTCACAATATTTATTTAAAAATCACTTTACAGAGTCAAAGTATATCCCAGGCACTATTCTAAATGGCATGGACCTGGGATAGATATAAATATATAGTTACATATGATTAGATAGATAGATAGATAGTAGACCCAATGAACATAAAATTTAGTAGAGATTATAATACATGAATATAAGCACCACAATACAAGGTAGAAAATCATCAGTGATACAAAAATTGTTCAAATATGTTATGCTTAGTCAAGGAAGGCTGGAAGTTTCTGTGGGTATTATTGTCTACAAAAATATACAGAAAATAATACATCAAGCCTAGAACAACAAGACAGTATTTGCACATGAGGTCATTCAGAATCATGGCATGAGTATGGCACAGGACTCATGTAGTGACATGTATATGGAGGTGACAGAAAGCAGTGTATTTGAGCTACAGTTCAAAGCATAGATAATGAAAGAGAGAGAAAAAAAAAAAAGCCAGAAAATTTGGTTGGGTATCAGATTTTGAAGAACTTAAAGATCAAAAACATAGGTTGAGATTTTATTTGGTTAGGCAAGGGGAGAACTATGGACATATTTGAGCAAGGGTATTATTACAACAAGATTGTATTTGAGAAAGGAAACTGATAAAAAACCAATCGCATCAAAGCAGTCTTCAAAGCAAGAGTAATATTAAAAGCAATAGGCTTTGAGGGCTTGAAGAAAATATAATAGAAGCAGTGTGACTGAAGAAAAAGAGACAAAGGCAAACATTTTAAACTGGCATCTAATTGGATAACAATAACAATTATTTTATATTTACATGTATAAACCCTTACTCTGTGTCATTAAGCAGTGTTCTATCTCTCTATTTCTGTATGTATGTGTTTATCTACCTGCCTATCTATTATGTATCCTTCTATCCTCCTAATATTCTGTCAATCTTTTGGTCCACCCTCTAGCTTTATGTCTGCCTGTATATGTAAACTTATTTAATCCTCACAGTTATCTTACAGGTTAGTTTTATTAGTGTGTAAGGCAGAAGGAGGGATAAATACTTAACTCAAAACTTGAGCTTGAGTGACTGGGACAACTGAATTATAAACAGAAAGAGAGCACTAAATTAGAAAACTTGTAAGAAAAATATGCTCCATTTACTTTTTGACATATTTTATTCAAAGATCAATTTCAAGTATATATAGATGTAAATTAGAGATTTGTGTGCATTATGTATATATATATATATATATATATATATATATATATATATATATATAGTGCACACAAATCTCTAATTTTTAAAATCCCAGATCTTTATTTTCATTAGATAAATTTTTTTAAAAAAATTGATGATGACAAGTTCTACAAGTAAATTGGTGGATTAAAAAGTTTTTGCTATGCAGATTAATGCTAGTTATGGAGTGCTATAACAATCCGTCCCAAAATAATGGCTTAAAACAATAGACATTTGCCACTTCTCATTGTTCTATTTGTTGGTTTGGCTAAGTGACTTAGAATGGCCTTATTCACATGCCAGCATGATTGGAATGGCTGGGACATCTGGGATGGCTAGTTCTTCACTCTACATAGTCTCTCCCCTTTCAAGAGGCTAGCTTGGTTTTGTCCACGTGGTAGCAAAAGTGTTCCCAGCAGCAAAAGTTGTTGAACTCTAATGCACAAGCACTCTTCAAGTCTGCATTGGTTACATTTGCTACTGTCCCATTGGTCAAAGCAATTCAACTGGCCAACCTCAGAATCAAGAGGTGGAGAAACAGACTCTACATCATAATGGGGGAGGCACTATAGTCACATTGCAATGGGACATACATATAGTGAAGCATGAAAAATTGGTGGTTATGACTGCACTGTTGGTGCAGTCACAGTTGTTGATAACCCATCCAACATTAAGAATACAAATTGATATCATAAATGTTATGTGTTAATATGTAGGTGTGGTGCATTAGAGTGATGATGGCTATGGTTCTTACCATATCTTGCAGAGCAAACATTTTTCTCCAAACCATTGTTTTCTTCTGTTTCTTGATTACACTGTCATTGTTTGCCTGTAGCAGAAAAGTAAGAGAGATCAGAATGTTCCCAACACTCCTGCCACCGCCCCCCCATCTGTTCTGTATTCTGGTGATAAGGTTAACAGTGCTAAGGTGTGGGACATATGTGCAATACCATGTTCTATTCTCTTCTCACGTAGAATACATTATTCTAAGAGAAATAACAGTTGTTTTTCTTCATTTCCATCTGATAAAAGCTAATTTAATGTACAATATCACTAAAAAATCACTAGATTACTGGTTGTGCTCACTGTAGTATAGAAAGATAATTTAACCATTCTATGCAGTTAATTTGCATTTGTTGATTGACCTGGGATCCCAGATACCATTTCTGAACTGTTTTTATTTTAAAAATGTTACCCAGTTTTTCACTTAAAACACTCATCTTGGAAAATGATTCCAGTTGGGGATTTCCATTGTATTTTTATCTTCAGAATGAGGTACAAACTATATCTTGTTATAAGAAACAGCATGGTGTAATGGGCAAGATCTAGGATTCAAATGAGTTAAACTCTAACTCCAGTGTCATCATTTATTGCCTCTGTGACCTCGGGCAAATTAGTTAAGGTTTATAGGTCTTAGTTTGCATTTCAAAAACATAAGGTAAATTAAAACTTTAAAAAAATAGATAAAAGTAATAACCACTCTTTCTGTAGCATAAAAGTATAAGATCTTATAGAACTCTGAAAACTTTAAACCACCACATGCATGTAAAGCATTATGTCTGTTAGGGCTATCTGGTTTTACATAGGATAGTAACAAAAAGGTTAACCTATTTCTGTTGAAATCCATTATTATTACAATAACATTAAATAATAAGCAATTTTAATTAGAGTAAAATGAAATTCAATATACTCATTGACAACTCAAAACCGTTTACACTGAATCAACTTTTTAAAACAGAATAAAGTTTTTTGAATGACACGAATACCACAGAACTTTTAAATGTGAGGATGATAAAAACAAACTAGAAACAAACAAAACATTGTGATGATAATTTGGAAATCAAGATGAAGTGACTGCTTTCACATTAATAACTTTTAGTACATTTAATTCCAATAAATTTACGTGAAATTTTAAAATGTCAAATTTCAGTGAATAGAAAAAAGTCTACTAACCATATTGCAATGATTTTTATGGAATTTTTTTATGTGTGACACAGTGCAATTAAAATATCGAGGCTTCAAAATTTTCTTTTTTCTGTTTAGATACTTTAACAAAACAGTTTTAAAACTTGTGGATAATGTTCTTCGATTAGTGTTAAACAAATTTGTGTATTGTATTGCTGAGTCTATAATTAAAAGCACCTATGAATTGTCATTTTGAGAAGTGAAATGAAGGATTTATATGGTCATATGATTGGAGAGACAGATATAAGGAACAGAAAAATAGGAGTATTTTATATGTGAAGTTCTATGGGAAAATATTTAAATGAACTGTTACTTATCTTGGGGTTGAAAAGTTAATAGTATTTCACCAGGGAAGAAGAAAGAGGGCATTCTAAACAGAGGGAATGGTGTAAATAAAGGCATAGAGGGATAAGACCATATGAATTGTTTTAAGAAGTGTGAAAAATCTGCCTTAGTCCAAGCATTTCACAAGGTTGGTATTTTGTGGCCAGTCATTTCCATCTCTGCATTCCACAACATTCTGCCCACAGTTCATACTCTATTTTGCAAACTGCACCCTTTCTAAAGCCATGATCTGGTCATTTTAGTCCTCTGCATATATGTCTTTGATGCCCCCTCACTGACCAAATAAAAAAAAAAGCTCAAGCTACTTTTTCTGCATTAGCTCCTGAATCCTTTACAAACTAGCCTCAATTTACCTTTCTGGTCTCTGCTCATACTAGAAATAGTTGTAAAGAATTTAAATAACACATGACCTGGACTTCTAAATTATCCTCCAATGCCTTGCTATATTCAGAGTCTTAACTTTTTATAGACCACAATTTTGTTATCAGATCTTTGAAACTACTCACAGACATCATAACCTGTTTCAAATTCTGACCTTGGTTCTAAATATTTGACGTTGTCCATGGACTTCAGCCTTCATTTCTGACCCCTGACATTGTTTCCAGATGCTTTATCTCTTGTTTAAAAAGGGTCTAAACTGTGTACACATTGTATTGGATTTCTAATGTTTTATGACAAATTGTGACAAATTAAGTGGCTTAAGCAATACACATCTAACTCACAGTTTCTGTGGGACATGAGTTAGGGCATGGTCTAGTTGGGTCCTCTGTAAGGCTTACAATCAAGGTATTAGCCAAAGGTAGACTGTAATCTGGAGACTGGATTGGGGAAGTGTGTGTTTCCAGATTCACTCAAATTATTGACAGAAATTATTTCCTTGCAGTTGTAGGATTCATGGTAGCTTGCTTCCTCACAGACAGTGTGGGAGAGAGAGATACTCCAGAGTCATATGATAGCAAGATGGAGTCTTTTTATAATGTAACACAATCAAAGAAGTGACAGCCCATCACCTTTGCCATAGTCTGTTAGTTAGAAGCAAGTTACAGGGCCTAAACTACCCATGCAGAATGACTTGTAAAAGGGTGTGAATATCAGGAGACAGAAGTCATCCCTAAAAATATCCCGAAAAATAAAATATTATTTTATTTATCCCTAAAAATCCCTAAAAATATATATTCTCCTAATACACTCATACATGTATATATAATTGAAGGAAAAAATATATATATAGTTAAAATTATATATACAATTTAAGGAAATTATATATATAGTTAAAATTATATATATAATTGAAGGGAAGAAGAGTGATTTTATAAAACACTATGCAAGAGCAGTAACTTGAAACATCATAATGGTAGGCTATCAAGGAAATGGTAAACTGGGAACAATGCTGTCAACCAGAAAGATAATTTAAAAATAATGATTTTTTTAAAAGCACATCTTACCCTTGGCACTAGGTCAGAAATAACATATATATTATTATAATTTATATTATATATCCCAAAATGACAACATAGTACTCACCCAGGTTTGCAAGTTACCCTGCTGGTATTATCCAAACCAGTGGCTACTGGTACATAACATCCTCAAGTGACTGCAAAAGCAAAAGCAATTCTACTCTTGAAGAAATATACTTCTGGCAACCATCAGTTTGTTTTCTATCTATGAGTCTGTTTCTGTTTTGTTTGTTCATTTTTTTTGTTTTTTAGATTCCACATATAAGTGAAAGCATATGCTAATTGCCTTTCTCTGTCTGACTTATATCATTTAGCATAATACCCTCTAGGTTCATTCAGGTTTTCACAAATAGCAAGATTTCATTCTTTTTTATGGCTGAATAATATTCCATTATGTGTACATACCATATCATCTTTAAAAAAAAAATTATTGGAGTATAGTTGATTTACAATGTTGTGTTAGTTTCAGGTGTACAGCAAAGGGAATCAGTAATACATATACATATATCCACTCTTTCTAATATTCTTTTCTCATATACGTCATTACAAAATATTGTATAGAGTTGCCTGTGCTATACAGCAGGTTCTTATTAGTTATCTATTTTATATATAGTATCTGTATACGTCAGTACCAATCTCCCAATTTATCCCTCCATCCACTTATTTCCTGGTAACCATAAGCTTGTTTTCTACATCTATGACTCTACTTCTGTTTCGTAAATAAGTTCATTTGTCCCTTTTTTTTAGATTCCACATATAAGCAATATAATATGATATTTGTCTTTCTGTGTCTGACTTACTTCACTCAGTATGACAATCTCTAGGCCCATCCATGTTGTTGCAAATGGCATTATTTTGTTCTTTTTTATGGTTGAGTAATATTCCATTGTATACATGTACCACATCTTCTTTATCCTTTCCTCTGCTGATGGACATTTAGGTAGATTCCATGTCCTGGCTATTGTAAATAGTGCTGCAGTGAACATTGGGGTGTATGTGTCTTTTTGAATTATGGTTTTCTCTGGGTATATGCCCAGGAGTGGGATTGCTAGGTCATATGGTAGTTCTACTTTTAGTTTTTTAAGAAACCTCCATACCATATCTTCTTTATCCATTCTTCTATCAATGGACACTTTGGTTGTTTCCATATCTTGGATATTTATAGTAGATAATGTTGTAATGAACACAGGGTTCATATATCTTTTCAAGTTAGTGTTTTCATTCTTTTCAGATCAATGTCCAGAAGGGAATTGCTGGATCATATGGTAATTCTATTTTAAATACTTTGAGGAACCACCACACTGTTTTCCATAGTAACTGCACCAATATAAATTCTGAATAACAGTTGAGGGGTGGGCTAAATAGGTGCAGGGGATTAAGAGTTACAAACTTTCAGTTATAAAACAAATAAATTATGCAGATATAATGTGCAGCATACAGACTATAGTTGACAAAATTGTAATAACTTTGTATGGTGACAGATGATAACTAGATTTAGAGTGGTGACCAGTTAGAAATGTACATAAATATAAAGTCATTATAATGTACACCTGAACTAATATGATCCTGTATGTCAGTTATATCTCAGTTTTTAAAATGCACTTCAATCAAGGTTTACAGGGATTTTAATATGCTATACACTGGAAGAAATTTTTTAATTTCAGAATTATAAAAATGTGAAAAATATGATGCTTGGGTTCTATGAAATATGGTAATACCTACAAATGTTGTATGGTGTGGCATTAGATTTTATTATCCGTTGAAAGTTAGAAAGTCAATTTTTAGGTTAAGTAACTTATCCAACACCACACAATGCTTCAATCGCAGAAGAAGAATTCAAATCCTGATCTAACCACAAATTCTATGTCTTTAAAACATGCAAATTGGACTCACTGTATATTATATAATTTTAAAGTGTGTACAAAATTATCTTTCTATACCATAGAAGAAATGCTGAACAAAACCAGACACAGCTCAGAATAATATTGATTGAGCTAAACAATGATTTGATTAAAATGAGTTTTCTTTATGAACAGTACCATACCATGCCACTTTCTCAGGACATGCCAGAGTGATCAAAGATTATCTTGTAAAGACTCCTTTCTGTCCCCCATATACACATCCCATGTAAGTAGGCCACTACCCTTGAGGACTTTCAAGACCACAGCCTCCATTTTTGTCCACAGTTAATGGAATAATAACTACTTTTCAGTCCTAATAGGATATAGTCAGCTTACCTTGAAAACTAGACTTACTTCGCCCTGGGAACAATGTTTCCATCAGTTTGTGTTTGCAGTAAGTCTTTCCCTGGAACAAGCTTATAGAATAAAAGTATAGGGATGTATCTCCTATGCAAATCTGTCGAATACTGCATCCAAGAAGTGATGATTAAATAATGCCTATATCTTTTCAATTCCTGTCTGGACTAATCAGAGCCAAATCCATTTGGTTGATCCTCTTGACTATCTGTATCCTCTTTATTATTTTGTCCTTGTTGTCAGGCTGCTATCAGTGCTGTCACAAGAGGTAATGTTCCGCTTATCCTTCTCCATTCACTCAGGGGATTCCAAAAGCATCCCAGTTCTTTCTCCCATGACAACCACACATAAAGTTGTAGACTCACATGATATGGGTTTTGTTTATCTCTTTATAGTTAACATCTCCTGAAGGAACTTTCTGGAAGAAGCTAGTATAATAAAGTCATGATTATTCTCCTAAACCTGGCAGTTAGGTGGAGGCCATTCTGTTCCATTCCAGCTGCAATAATGCTGCCTCATAGCTCAAGAGTAACCACCTGCATTCTTCAAAGAATTCAATACTTCCACATGGAGAATGATGCTGTCTCAGTGTTCCTCAACCTGTTTCTTACTGATAAACTACATTACATTAAGCCTTCCTCTCCCTTTCTTTGCTCCAGGAAGGCAGGCACACGGTTTCACAATTTAAACACTTCAGACTTCAGACTATACTATCCATGTCATCTTGTAAGAGGTTCTTTATGATTATCTCTACCCCACTGTAGGCCCTCTGAATTTTTCCTAATGAGAAAATATAAAAGCCAAAAATAATAGTAGCAATTGAAATGATGTTCATTTGGTACATCACATACCTTTCTTCTTGGGCCCATTACTCTTGATCCTCTAATTACTTGGGTTGGTCTTGTGGCTCTCAACATGATAATTGATTATGAGCTTCCTTTAATTTTGGATCATCTTTCAGACTCAACACCAAGTGTTGGTTGAATCGCTTTCTCATGCTGCTAAATTCCTTACCAAAGCAAGAATACTTTGTGGACTTTACCAAGAAGAGGGTCATTAAGGCTGAGACACTGGTTGAGATACTATGTTATATTGAAAATAAAAATAAAGTGAAATTTAGAATATCTGCCATTGCCATTAACTAATTGTAATTTCAAGTTACATTGCTCATCAATGAAAGAATGCTGTAAATCCAGATGTTCAGCATCCTTTCTAACACAAGTTTTAAGGTCTTTCCATCTCTAGAACTGTCCCTAACAATTCCAACCAGTGAATTCTGAGCAGTGCACTAAGAACTCAGTAACCTTTGCTGAATGAATTGTTAAAAAAATCTGTTATGAGTCATTAAAGAAAACTTGACTATAATTGGGACTTTCTCCATTGAGAATGTGATGGCCAATGAGATTTCATTTGATATCAGATTTCATTTGTTTAATTCTATCCTATCAAAAATTACTGCCTACTGCCTAACACTATGTTTTTATCTAGAAAAAACTAAAATAGTGTTGTCAAAAGAAAATAAATAAAATAACAATTATCATACACTATGTGAGTATCTCTGATTAGAGTAGTCTTCATAGGATAAGTGGTATTAAAAGTTTCCTTTTTTTAGATGAATGTTTGTATTTAGTAAGTGTGTGTATATATTCTATACTTTCCCAAGTCCAGAAACTGCAGTTTAATAATTAATTACTAAATAAAATATATATATACTGTGTAATTCAATTTGGAACTAATGCATACTTGAGTATATTTAGAATATTTGATTTTAAGTGACATTGGATTTAGCAATCAGAATGTTTCAAAGTGTATGGTTACTCCTAGAGTTTTGAATAGCCATGCTCCAGAATCACTTGAAGTCTCTATACAGAAGAGCTATGATTTAATCTAAAAATGATGTTGATGTAGGAAAAATAGTCCTATTTACAAAGCAAGGATCTCAGTTTAGAGTATATTTAGGTCAAAGTTGAATGAACGGTGTGATTCATATTATTTATTTTGTAAACTAGCTGCAGGCTTTAAATTAGTTTCTAAATAATTTACTTCTACTTTTCATATTTAAGCAACATTGATGGGATATTTTCTTTTTGTGAACAAGAGCCAGTTAGCAGGGCGTTCATTAATGTTTGTTTACTTTTTTTTAATAAGCAAAGGTGTGCTAAAATAGTTCAAACAATATTTCACTGAATGCTATTAGGAATTTTAAACATCTAATTACTTCTCGTATGCAAATTTAATGAAACCTAATTAAATAAATATCAGATCTATGGATCAACCTATTAAACAAATGCTCCTGCTTTATATCAGTCTTACACATCCTGTTTTTATGGGGAAAACTGTTTAAACAAACAAGTGATAACAGAATAACTGTAAAATAAGTAATTGCCTTAAGTACCAAGTAATGAAAGAAAACAATTATATCCACCTTGAAGCTGTACTTATACTTTTTTTTCAATTCTTGGCAGAGAAGTTCATTCTTAAGTAGATGAATTCCAAATAAATGTGTGGGATTTTTATGGAATTGGGTTACCTATAAATTATTGTTTTATTAAGTTGGTGATGTATAGTCTAACAAAGGAAATAATCATTCACATGTAATAAGAAAAACTCTTGCAAACTTATGAAGATTTTCTCCCAATACTGAAATTCAAAATGAGGAAGACATAAAATGTAGAAGTATTTACAGTAATTACATAATTTTATCTAAGCTACTAAAGATGTCTTAACAAGCTAGATTCCATTGATCTACTGTAAAGCTTTGTCAACTAAAGCTTTTTTCCTTAAATTGATTCTCCATTTTGTCTTCTCATTTTCTCAACACTGCACAGCAGGAATCACTGTCTACAGACAGAAAACAGGATCTAGCTGTAGGCACACATATGAAACAAAGAGGCCTCTATTAAATGAAAATCAAAAACTACTGTTACTATTTGATCTTAAAATTATTGAACTTGTCAATCAGTTACACAGCCCCATTTAAATTTGTTATAACTATTAATGTTACAATCATTTTGCTGACCATTTTGAAAGTCAGAGAAGGCCACAAGATAATATTATGTAATGTTAATTTTGCTTTAACTGCTTATGGTTTATTACTACACATTCTATTTTACAAACATAAAATCAGTGAATAATCTTATTAAATTAGAAAATCAGGGCATCTGTCTAGAGTTTAGCCCTGTATGGTTTAAGAGGGAAGGCCTGATGTGGGTGTCGATTTTGTCTACTTCGTTCTCTCTAGGTTAGAAAGAGAACGTTAGGAATGGAGAAAGCAGCAGAAAGGTTGTGAAAGGCATTTGGCTGAGCTGTAAATTGAACTTGGTTTGTAATAATGCCCAATATTAGTTAAATTCAAGCAGGAAAAACACGATGGACATCTGCCTAGAAATCTGTAGCTTTCATTTAAAAGTTTGTAACTGGCAGATTTTAAGGGAGAATGTTGATTCTTACCACATGTTGCTTTTTGTCCCCCCTAGGCCAAATGTGGACAATTTCTGGTGCTTCTGTAATAATGCAACAACATTTCACCCTTACATATACCCATGCCTTCCAGTTCATCAAAGAAGCTGACCCTTTACTTACGAGGCTAACTGATTTCGCTTTGTCCATATTTCCTTCATTCAGTGGAATAACTTTTTTGTTTCTTTTCTAATAGAGTCAGTAGCACCTTTGAGCTTACTTTCTTTAAAATACAAAGGGATTCACACTGAATAAGTAAATAAACCTATGATCATCCCGTATAGACAGAACATGCACAAGGTCCTGAGTTAATGCCCTTCCATACTCTTGAATCTGCAATACTGAGCCTGATTAACCTCAGGACATGCATAATCATTACAACTAACATTACATCAGGTCTCTGTGAAGTTGCATCAAAAAAAGACTAAATAGCTTATTCTTATTTGAGTAATTCCTGTTATTCTATTTGAATTCCTTAATTCACAGATAGATTCCATGCAAAAGTCTCTTATTTAATCCAGTGAAGGTAATGGTGATCTGGTGAGTGTTCAAGCAGATAGATTTGGGAATCATCAGTACTCCAAAAGAGCATGCTTAATTCTATATTTTTGGTTATTGAAATTGTAAAAAATTGCTAGTATCATCATAATGAATATACACTTTGTATTTAGGATAAAGCCTAGAAATCAATTCTGTAGCCTTTGAAAATAATATTTGTAATATCTCCAATTATTTTCACAAAAAAATAATTCAAAAATAGTTTATATTTGTTTTCTTTCCCTGAAAGAAGACATTTGTCTATGAAAACATAATGTAAAACTAGTTTATTCCATAAATTAAGTATGCTTTTCCATCAGTAAATGTAAAAACAAAATTAAAAGCTAAACTAAACTTGCTGACTTCAAAAATAATGTAGCTCAAAGGAAAAATAAAATCAGAGAAGTTTGACAAACTTGGCTTTCACAGCCTCAGGCAGAAATAAATTAAGTGAACAATTCTCTTTTCATTAGTTTTCCTAAGTTTTATTCAGGGAATCATGTGCACAAGAAAACAACAAATAAAATTTTAGTTTGAGCTTAATTTTAAAAGCAATGATTTATATTTGTGTAATACTTTATAGTTTATAAATTGATCTTATGTAGGTCATTTTATTTAATACTTCCTTATAAGCTTGCGATTTACCATAGAAAATATCATAATTTCTATTTTATATGAGAAAGAAATTTAGCCTTAGGAAAATTGTGATTTAAATAAGGAGGTTACACCACTGCAAAGTAGAAAGTCCCTTATCTTTTCACTCTTACTCAGGGGTTATTTCCTCTAAACTGGAATGCATAACGATGAGTAACAGGAGTTAAACACTGTGATTTGAATAGCTATAAAACCTGTATTATCCAGAGGAAACAAACAAAAAAAAAAACAGCTGGAAGTGCTCTAAAATAAATGAACAGTTTTCTAAAATGCCATTAAAGGGAAAGTATACATGGTGAATCCTGCATTCATTGTCTGGAGACACCAGGAATATTAGCATGTGTATAGTCAAGATTTGTAACCTGGGAAAGACATGAAAAGCCAGGAAGGAAACTGGAATATTGGGAAGAAGGTGAATCAACCAAGATAGAAATTGACATTAAGAAAATCCTTGAAGAGAGGGGAGCTATGTAAAGCATAGCCAACTGGGACAAAGCAACAAAAAAGAAAAGAAAAGAAAGAGGTATAAAAATAAATAAGTATATAAGCGAACGACTTTCTGAATTGAAGTGGAAAGAAAAACTTGAATACAGAAAATATTATTAAATGTGTGTTGGTATTAACAAGGCCTCTCTGTAATATTCATTAACAAAAAATGGGGGAGTGGGGCGATACATTTTATATTCTCTGACCATGAGTGAAGCTGAAAATTTGAGCTTAAATTTACCAGAGACCATAGATATTTCTCTTTCTAGAATCTTGAGGAAAATGGAAGCCAGCAGGAAAGACATACCACCAAGGACAAAACTGAAAGAATGTCAGAAAGCTGAAAAAATAGTATCAGAAGCCTGAAGCACATGGTGAGCTGAGCCTTTTGGAAAGTAATAGAGATAATTTAAATATAATTTTTAAGAAATACTGAGTAAGGGATAGACCTGCTTCCTGGGCCAGATGTTGTAATATTAGCTGATGACATTGGAAGGACTAAACTCCTATTTTGCTTCTGTTTTCTCAATCAGGAAAAAAATGATCTTCAAACCTGAAAGGGTAGGACAAACAAGGGAATCAAATCCTGAGATAAGTGAAGAGATAGTAAGAGAGCACTTAGCTACTTCAATGAGTTCACATTACCAGGCCCAGATTGATTACTTCCCCAAGGACTGAAATAACTTGTACTTAGACTCTGACTCATCTCATGAATCTGCCTGCTCCTCTCTGTCTTTGCTGCCACTCTCCTGCCCATGAAACCATCATCATCTCTCTACTGGATTATTTTAACAGTCTTCTATCCAGTCCACCTGGCCCCAGCCTCTCTCCATTGAGATCAATCCTCCATACACCTCCAAAATGGACTTTCCCAAACACAGGTACATGGTCCTGTCCCTTTCTTACCTAAAATTCCTCCTGTGCCTCTCTAGTTTCTCCAGCATATACTTCTTAGGATGCTTTGTGTGGGCCTCACCATTGTAACACCAGCTTACCATTCTAATATCTGGTCTCCCCATTCCATTTAGTCTATGTCTTACCTGAGCTGGGCTATTGTTCAATTTGTTGTGCTCACATACACTTCCTTATCTTGGAACTGCTGTTCAATTTGCCTAAAAAAGCTTGTCTGGCTTCACGGATCCGTTGGATTCTTCAGGGCCCAGGTTAATAATAACTCTCCTTTGTAGTTTACTCTAGGTCTGAAGGGAGAATGAATTCTGTACCTTTCTGTCTTCCTGACTATGTAGATGGCTTCTCAAAATGATTGGATAAGATTTATTTATACCGAAATTCTGCAGGCCAAATGTTAAATGTCTGCTGAGTTAAATGTAGTTGTTATTGTATCACCAAATATGTCCATAAATGTTTGGAAAATCATGAAACACAAAACATCTTTAATATTCTTGACTCCTAAGATTATACTTAGTATTTTTAAAGTTAACATATTGTCATTATAAAGATTCCAATGCTGTGTGGGTTCAAGGGGTATACATTAGTGATCTTGTTCTTCCCTCTCTTCACCATGTACCCATCCTTGTAACTGGGGGTAACCAACCGTCTGTGTGTGTGTGTGTGTGTGTGTGTATATAAATCAACATGTTGACATATGTAGATCTAATTCACCCTTCTAGACAATTATATAATATTCCTTAGCTATCAAAGTAGCATGTTTTCTTATTATATGATAAAGGAGAGAGCAAAGAGAAAATATTTATTATTTACATACTGTAGGCCTTTTCAACTGGGCCTGTTCATAATTTAGGAGTAAGAATGTGATAGGAGAATAATGTGAGAACTTCAGCTCTCTTGAAACTATCATAACATAAGTATGTCTCTGTGCTGAGAGTGATTCTAATATTTAAAGCGTTTTTAGGAATGCTTTTCACTAACCTAAGCTTCACAAAATATGCCACTCCACTCTATAAAACCCGCTAAAATGAGCATATATGTTATAAATAACAAATATATTATATTATATAATGATAACATAGTAATATAATATAAATGCATATATATGCTCATTTATAATATATATTATAAAAGTTATAAATAAATATAAATAAGTGAGCATGTATATGCATTTGTTTTTATTTTACAAGATAGATTTCAAGAAATGGGATTGCTGAGTCAAAGCATATATACATTTTATTTTCAAATATTTTTTAAATTAATTAATTAATTAATTTTTGGCTGCATTGGGTCTTATTTGTGGCACGCGGGCTCTTTCGGCATCCCCTGCATAGCAAGATGGATTCTTAACCACTGGACCACCAGGGAATTCCCGACATACATATTTTAAAGTTTCATACTTGGGAAGAACCACAACTGATTTTATCATGGTAGTCGTGTACAGTTTTGATTAACGAACGGATATCCATCTAGAAAAAAATCTCTAAATTTGTGTTTCAGCCTTATTTCTAACATTCTCAATTCCTATATTAAAAGTGTAAAAAACATATTTATTAAATAAATAGATAATAAAAAAAGAGTGGAGGTGAAGCTAATTCTCTGATAGAATACACAAATATCTTGACAAATTTCAATGATAAAACCAACAAAAAATAAGAATCAATGAAAATATATATAGAGATCAAAAAATTCTTTTCACAAACAGTTCAGTGGAAAATACTCAGGAGTTTCAGTGGGCAAAATTTCTGCCTAGTCATCAATATTTAATAACTTTTTAGATTGTATTGGTATCAATATCTAGAGCAGGAATGGCACAGATTTCATTATTCTTCAAGAAGCACACTTCACCTGGAATATTGCCTCTCATTCTCCATAGTACATTTTAGGATGGATATTTTCAAACTGAAACACACCCAAAAAATGATGACTAATAAAAGGAAGGATCTTGAAATTATATCATAGGAGAAATAGTTAAAATAAATGGGTAAATTCCTCTTGGGGAGAGAGAGCATGTACACAAATAATTCAGAGGTTTTTGAAGGTTTGAATGTCGTTAATGAGAAAAGAGATGTAGCAACTACAGATTAATGGATAGAAATTACAGACACACTGATTTTAACTTATTATATGGAAGACATTTAGCATTAGAAGTTTCCTGACTTAGGGAAAAAAAAGAAGAAAAAGAAATTTTGTGAAGTAGTGAGCTGTGCTCTTTTCTAGAAATGCTAGAAGTCTCCACCCAGGATTTTGTAGTTGGAGCTCCTGTGTTGTGTGAGTTTATTAAAAGTGGATGACTTTTATTAGCTCTTTACATGAGAGATTTTTATAAAATGGAAAGCAACCATCACAATAGCTGATGTTTACGAAGAGCTTATGATGTGTCTGTCAGGTAGTCTTTAAATCTGTCGTATGAAATAGTTTATTTAATCTAAACAACAACCCTATGCGGTAGGTAAGATTATTATCATCCGTAGGGCTTAGAAATATCACATACTTTGGCCCTAGTTTTGTGACCAGTAAGTGGCTGCCTGTCTTTGTGTCATTGTTTTTAAGCTTCATGATATACCATCCCAAACAAGTGGAACACACATTTTATCTTGTGATGAGTCACCTTGTGACAGGTTCATATGAGTGAATGCTAGTGATTATGTCTCCTTTAATAAGCCCCAGAGTTATTTTTGTTCTTCTCTGTTTATTAAGTGCCTGCACTGCATCGGGTGTTCTAAGAATAACAGCTGCAGGTGCTGCAGTGTAGAGACCCTAGTAGTCTGTTTGACCCTTAAAACCTGGCTCCAGAAATTTCACCTCCCATGTTATTTCCATCTTGAAGTACAGGCTATGAAGGCAGCAATAGTTTGAAATTATTTCTTGCCAGTTGCAAGCTATTTGGATGAGGGCTAGGTCTTAACCTGCCTAGTCATCATTTTCCTCATCTGTATGATGAAAAATAATAATGGCAAGAACATTTGGGATTATAATGTGACAAATGCAGCGTTATTGTGGGGATTACATAAAGAAACACATAGCAGGTTCTGAGTACAGTAACTGACACATGGTAAATGATAGATAAATGTTAGCTATTACTGTGATGATGGAGATAAAGACATCTGTCGGTATAATGCTCTGTACTTCAGATTCACAGGAAACACAATGCATGTGAGCACACATGCACATTGCAAATCTTGATAATAATAAACATTATTGTGCATATGTTTCTACAAAGCAGTTAACAGAAGTTCCATATTGCAATAATTTCTAAAATGTCCTGTAAGGAAAAAGCATAGTTCTCAGTTCTGAGGGAAATTCCATAAATCACTAAAAATCCTCATCCCCACTGAGTCTCTCTGTGACACCTCCAGCGGCTCAGCAGTCATTCACAGGCCCAGCAGCTTGAAGGTCAGGGTTGCAGTATTTTCAGGTGTCAGGGACACTTCAGCATTTAACCCCTAGTCCAGTCAATTTAAGGCTACTCAGATTTGTTCTCTCCTTTGAGACAGGACCCAGCAGGGTCTTATCAGGTGGTTCTCCCCAGGGGAGAGAAACTTACTCCAGGACAAGCTGACCAACCACATCAAATAGGGGCAGGCGAGGGACAGTCCCCTATGTCCCATGTGTGAATGCTCTGGGAGTTATGAAAAGGCCTTGAAAGTGTCATAATAAATAAGGGGAAAATGATACAAAGGAGGGTAGTGGGGGTGGTTTTGCAGACAGATGGGCCACTGTGGTTGGTTGTCAGAATCTTGAGCAGTTTCTCCAACCTTATGGCCAGAGCAGGAAAGAGTTTCAAGGAAAAGAAAATGGCTTTGAGAAGGTCATCTTCTCAGACAGATATTTATGATCTCAAGGATTGAATATTGGTGATTTTGTTACTGGTTTACACACAGTGAAGTGGCAAAACTAAAAGTCGAAACTCATTCCCTTACATAAACACCTCAGGCATTTAAGAAAAAGAGAAACATTAAATTTAAGATCTGTCTTATTTTTTTTCCATAAGCCTGCTTCAATTTGTTTACTGTAGTTTGAATGACTTTTATAATAAACTATTTTTTTGCACTTATATAGGGATTAGAACAATTTAAATTTTGGTTTTATTTTATTTTTAATTTCTGAAGTAATTAAAAGCAAACCCACAACGATGCAATGTCACAGTGTATGGGACATCCCTTTCTTTACATCTGAAATATCTTCTCTGCATTAAGCTTTGAGGAGAAATGGTAGGAAGCACCTGGATATATGGATATATTTGTTTTCCTCAGATTTCTTTTTCTGCCAGACTTACACAAAGGGAAGATGTATAAAATATCTGAAGTACTATTACTTTTTGTAAACTCAAAGGTTACATGGTTGATTCACATACACTGATATTACTGGGTAAAGAAATTTACATTTCAAAAATGAAAATATCCAGAAGTCATCAGATATAAGTGAGAAGTTTGGAAAATGGAAAGCTAAAGAATAGAGTGCAGCCCTGCTGGGCTATAGTCGATTAACTCCTAAAGAAAAGAATCTTTGGAACTTTGATAACTTAAAACACCGCAAAATAGAAGATAAAACTTTTCAATCAAGTTCTGCGTATACATTTTTTAAGCTCTGATAATTGAGTAATTGCACATTTTTCTACTGGCTATCTTTCACTTCAACACTGATAAAATAGAAGTGGCAGTCACTGCAATGCATCAGTTCCAGACTGGGTTATAGGTTATAGAAGGAGACACAGAAATTCACTACTGTCACTTCTGTCTCTATAAGAAGACAATACTCGTATGTTACCCTTTACTCCCACAAATATTTACTGAGCTCCCATCTTTTATTTGCTGGTTCCTTTGGTATCTATGTTTCAGGAAAGAAGATGACTGAAGTATTTCTTACTTTCAAGGACAGAGCTTATGTCCTACAAGGAGCAGTGGGGGAGGCATTTAACAAGTATACGTACGACTATACACAAGGTGAAATCAAATGGGTACCAGAGAGAAGTACCACTAGGAGAGTAGGAATGAACGTTCTAAATCAGCCAGTCAGTCTAATCTGCTTCACTTTACAGATGAGAAATGAAGTCAAGGGTAGTAAGTTAGCCTTGCTTAAGGTCACACTGTATATTAGAACACACCCAGGACTGGAAGCCAGGTCTTCCAGTGTCAAGTCAAATCAAGGGCTCTTTTGAACTTAAGCTGCACTGTCACTTTTGGGGAAGTTAATTAACTTTAATTGTTCTTGGGCTTTGGCATGTTTTACTTTAATGCAAGAGTATAAAAAATATATCAAAAATCTTTCTGGACACTATAAAATACATGCAACAAATTAGAATTTTGTCTTAGCAAAATAAATATCATTTTATAACTTTCTAAACCCATTATTCATGTATCTGATCCATTTTACAAAATGGTTGTAAAATTCACTTGTCAGTTGAACGAAGCAGCAAACCCCCATAGATAGGTCATGACAAAAGCACTGTTTTGTTATCCACAGATATTTGAAATTTAACTTGGATCCATGAGAATAGTGGTTGAGAATTTCTTTAAAATTATGTGAACCTTCACATGACTGTAGTATTACTCTCAGTGAATGTTGATTGAGACAGATATGAAATAGCTAAAAGCTAGTAAGAATCCTTTAGCACTTTTAAATTATGAGGCAAAGAAGCATCATGTATAGACACCTAAAAAAAAAAAAAGGTAATGAGCGTGTGTGTATTCTGCCATATATATTCCTTCAAAATGCTACCTTACATGAAAATGAGACTAACCCCATTCATTTATTCATTCATTCATCATTCATTCAAGAAAATTAATCTCAGTGAAGTCATTAGACATAACATCAATAAGGCATGTATTTATAGTTCTTTTTCTACGACACACAAAATCAAATGTTTGTCTCTCCATATTCTTTCAACTGGACTTCCTTGTGGCCAGTAGAATAGAAAGTGGCTGTGGAATTTACTGTGGATCAAAGCAACATAAATTTTAGCAGGATATTCTCACTAACTATAGTATTTTTCTTGTATACTTCACAGAAAGTGATGTACATCACCTGTAGCATGTATCCCACCAGTGTGAGATGAATAACCATTCACTACAATGTTTGCTCATTACTGACCTCTACTGGGCTCAATAGATCCTGCAGATGATTTTTAAATAGGTTGATGGGTGGTTCTTAAGAGAAAGAGCCGAAGCTGAAATGTCTGCATAATGCTAAATGGGCACTTATCTTTAATTCAAGTTGGCCAGGAAAAGAGTTATCTTTAAAAGCAAGAGATTTAAACTCTACCATGTGTAAGGCTTACTTGGCAGTGCTCTTTTTAAGGTTGGCATAGAATACATTTACCCCAGTTACAAAATCCTAGTAACATCTGTTGATTTGAACTGTTCATTTGCTTTTGATTTCCGAGTTCTTCCAGTAGATCTACATGCATTCTGAAGCTAACTAAATTTTGAAGAAATAAGCAGCCTCATAGGCACTCCATACTTACTTGTTCAGTGATTTCCTTTTCTTTGCTTGGAACTTTGGTTTCCTGGTAACAATAGCAAACCAATAGAAACGTGTATGAGCCCTGTCCATTTACATGAAAACTTAATACTTTCCTTTTTGCTACATTCATTTTTTTCTATAATAACTAGGGTATATATTTACATGAAATTTACACAAACAGTGTTGCAATGGTCTGTTTGCTTTGTCTTTTAATCAGATCACTTCTGATAGGTTGTATAAACTAGGATGTTAGTGTCTTCTTTCTAAAATAAGTACAGCTGAAAAACAGCTTACTGATTTTAAATCGTGCCCTCCGCATCCTCAGTTGGACTTAAATATCCAGGAAGATCTTTATGGACTGTAACAGATTATGGCTGCCCTCTAGTGACTAGACATTCTTGCTGTTTCAGTTTAGGTTAGAATGGGGCATGTTTAAAACATATGTCCTCATTTCTATTCAATCAATTGGGCGTTAGAAATCTTAACAGAGATAATACAATACACACACCATTAATTCTGATGAATCTCAATTATATTCTATGAAATGAAGATATATATATAATGCAGAAATGCAGATATATTTTTCTCAATCACAGCACTTTTGCCAACGTGCATTTCTTAAAAAGTCAGCCGTTTTCCAACTAAGCTGTTAACAGTTAAATAACCCTATTATTATTTCAGTATTTGTAGAACAAAGGTTAGGTTTTTTTAATGTAGGAAGGCTAATTATCTATCAGTACTAACAACTGAATCTTCTTCCTATCTCTAAACCTTTCTCCATCTTATTCTCCCTGGCAAAGAGAACATATTCTGTTTGTTTGACAAGCAATTTGTATTTCCAACTAGCTTCAGAGAAATTGCTTTTTTTCTAATTGCTAAAATGTCTGGAGTTGTATTTAGATGATCACACATGACTGGGTACATCAAGCCACATTTAAAATTCATCCAGCAAGACTATAACTGCCCCAATCAATAGTAGTGAAGCCCAGTGTTCCAGACCACAACTGCAAGTTGGTTTTCTTATTTCATAGCAGCTACAGGGAACAGCATGGCAATGCTAGATTTGATTAATTTCAAATTAAAGAAAAACAAGACAAAAAAATGACAACAACAGAAACCAAAACAACCCCACTGACTTTGGTCTATTGCTGATAGAGCTGAATCAAAATAAATCTCATTGCCAAGCAGACTAGAGAAAAATCACCTCTTTGAATGTTGACAGGAGAGTAAATTATTTTTCATTCACTGCCTCATTTTTTCCCCTGTCCCCAAAACAAAAGGCATTTTCTGCAATGTCTTGGTGTTACTTTTTTCTATAAAAAGGAAGTTTTTGCCACAAGTGTGAAAACCTAAAAATCAGCTAACCATAGAAGGAAAAATTCTTCCTGGCCTCTATGAAATGATGAATCCTCCTTGTTTAAAACACAGGGCATTATTTTACCTTGGATCACATTCTGACATATATAAACATTCAGGATACAAATGCAGTTGGAAAAATTGATGGATCTCTATTGCTATAGTATCTAATGAAAAATATTGGTATTAAAAAGAGGTTGACTAGATAATCTAGTCTGACTTTCCACATGGTCAATCATCTAAATGTCCTGTTAGATGGTCTAAAACTAATAGAATGAATTCAATCGATGGCTGGTTATGATTTAGGTGTATGTTTCTAAACCCTTATAAGAGGACAATTTATTTCCTATTTGCCCTCATTCCCTTTGTAGGACAACACTCTTTTCCTTCTGTATAATAATATCAACAAGTAATTCCTTTTGGGAAATCAGAACCAAATTTTCTGGGTTTTGTGGTTATGTAAAAATGGCTAAAATCAACTGACAGTAATACTAACATCTGCCTTTCAGTTCATCCTTATAATTCCTGGAAAAAATACTCAGTTCATTTCACTTTAATAAATATTTGTGGAGTTCTGAGTCTATGTCAGATGTATTAGCTCCTGGGGATGAAAACACAGATAAGATTGAGTTTCTGCTTGAAATGAACAAATACTTACAAATTGTTGTATTCAATAATACATATATATTCAATACACAAATCTAGTACAGAATAGGGATTAATTCCCTGCAGGCCAGGGAAGTCCTGTTAGAAATGATGACTCCATTGTGTCAATATTTTGAAGGATGAAGAGTAAATCTCCAGACAGATAAGAGGACACTCTAGTTGGACAAAATGACCACTTTTTTTGTTTTTGTTTTTATTAAAGTATAATTGATGTACAATAATATAAGTTACAGCGGTACAATGCAGTGATTTACAATTTTTAAATGTTATACTCCATTTATAGTTATTATAAAATATTGATTACATTCCCTGTGCTGTATATATTTGTAGCTTATTTTATACAGAATAGTTTGTACCTCTTAACCTCCTACTGATATATTGCCCCCTCCGACCTTCTCTCTTCCCACTGGTAACCACTAGTTTGTGCTCTAAATCTGTGGGCCTGCTTCTGTTGTGTCATATTTACTAGTTTGTTGTATTTTTCAGATTCCACATATAAGTGATATCATACAGAATTTGTCTTTTCTGTCTGACTTATTTCACTTAGCATAATGCCCTCCCAGTTGATCCATGTTGCTGCTAATGACAAAGTTTCATTTTTTTTTATGACTGAGTAGTATTCCATTGTATATTTTCCACAGTGGCTGCACCAATTTACATTCCCACCAGCAGTGTATGGGATGAAGGTTCCCTTTTCTCTACATCCTTATCAAATTTGTTATTTATGGTATTTTGAAGATAGCCATTCTGACAGATGTGGAGTGATATCTCATTGTGGTTTTGTTTGCATTTCCCTGATGACTAGCCATGTTGAGCATCTTTTTCATGTGCCTGTTGGCCCATCTGTATGTCCTCTTTAGAAAAATGTCTACTCGGGCCTTCTTTTTTTTTGACGTTGAGTTGTATGGTCTGTTTATATATTTTAGATATTAACTCCTTATCTGTCACATTATTTGCACATATTTCCTCTCATTCTATAGATTGTCTTTTTGTTTTGTTGGTTTCCTTTGCTGTGTAAAAGCTTTTAAGTTTAATTGAGTCCCAGTTGGTTTTTTATGCTTTTATTTCCTTTGCTTTAGGAGACAGATGAAAAAAAAATGCTATGATTTATGTCAAAGGGTATTATGCCTATGTTTTCCTTTAGGAGTTTTATGGTTTCCAGTCTTAAATTTTGGTCTTTTGAGTTTATTTGAACTGAGTTATGTCAATTGTTGTATCCTTGTCATAAATTTTGCCTATAATATTTATATTCCAAATTCAGTAGTAATTTAATAAATACTTGTTTCAACAATCAGTGCCTTAAAAACTACTTGATCTTCTGAACTCCTACCTTATGCCATGCAGTATCCTAGGTGCTGGGTGAAAAAAAAAAAAAAAACGAAACATGAGAAGGTACATGCTCTCAAACTGTTTACATGTTTATAAAGCATGCAACCCTACCAAAGTTGTAGTTAGAGAATCAATAAAGAAAAAGAGAAAGGGTGAAGAAGCAGCAATAAAGGAACGCTTTCAACATATTTTTGGGAGAGAAAAGGCAAATGAAAAAGTGATAATATCAAAGAATAGGAAAAGTTACAATTCACATGATAAAAGTAAAAGAGTTGGTGACCATGAAAAGTAAGGCAATTCACCTTTTGTGAAATTCTGAGAACCTCAAAGCTTAAAAGCACAGGTCCCAGGGAAGGTGGGTATGAAACTCATGCTAAGAACAGGGAATTTGTTTAGGAATTTGTATAGTGAGTGGGTGAACCACACCAAAGTCCTGTCACAAATTCATACAACTGGTCTCTCATGCACAGTCAACAACAAGGTTGAGGACAGGGTTAAATAAATAATAAAATGAATAAAGAAAAATCTACATACTGAATGGTACTAAATCTACATACTAAGGCAGCTTAGCCTTCCCTGCTTTGAAAATGTTGGAATGCAAACTTCTCCTTTCAGGTAGGAGATTTTAATGACTTTTCTAAATGAACTAAATAGTTCCAGAGAAAACACTTCATATATTGACACTTAGAGAGCAGTATACCTAAAAACAAATAAGTCAATTCAGCTGATGATTGTGTAGGTTAACTCACAAGTCAATAAGTCTCATACCCACTCACAGAGGACAACCAGTCAGCTTTTTAGTGTATTAGCCTTATATATGAATAGAGTC